>NC_041386.1:414584230-414588248 GCF_002162155.2 Triticum dicoccoides | reverse complement strand
CACCTCCATTAATGCATCTCCTTTCTCTTTTTCCTTCCCTCTCCACTAGTTGAAGTTGTCTCCTCCCAAATTAGGTAGCTAGGTAGATGTAGTATTTAGTTAAGTGACCTATTTGCCCCCTAACTAGATCTATCTTTGTCAAGAATAGCTTTGTGCACTTTTGATCTCCCTACATCATCATCTCCACCGTGTGCTCGATCTTGAGATATAGGTGATTAAAAATTCATGCTTTTGCAAAATGGAAATATGTTTATGTGTGTGTGATAAGTTGATGGAAATTGTGTGTGTGGCATGAGTTGATGCCAAATTGTGCTTTTGAGTTGCCTATGTTTTGCCGAAATGTCGATTTATTTCCGTTTCGGTGAATTTCGAGCAAACTCTAGATCTATATATGTCCTATTTTAAGGAAGGCCATGCCAAATTTTTGTATGACTTTGATGCATGCACGCATTTTTATAATCAATTTGTTTATTATTACCGTGCAGAGTTGACGATGGTCGATGGAACGATGGTGGACAGGTGGTTGCGGTCGGCGGTGCAGGACATGAAAGAAAATAGCCGGACAGAGGTTTTATGTCCGTGTCGAAAATGCAAAGGAATAGTTTGGCTCGAACCCCATGACGATGGTCATGTCGAAGCGCACCTGCTCATGACTGATTTCATCAATGGCTATACTCGGTGGATAATTGAAGATGAGGATGACGATGTTGAGGATGCCGACGGGGCAGGCAATGATGACACGGGGAAAGACGAAGAGATGATCGATAATGGCGGCGGGGAAGAGGCCGGACATGGCGGCGGAGAAGGGGCCGGACATGGTGGCGGAGAAGGGGCCGAACATGGCAGCGGAGAGAACGACATGGACTCCACGCAGCAGAGTTCGTCGGTACTAAGTTCAATCGTGCGGGACCCTCATGTTCAAGCATTGCTTCGCAAGGAGAGGAGTACTGAGAGAGCTGCTTCTAGAGAGGAGGCTAAGCTGGAGCAACTGGTGGTAGACTCGAACACTCCATTGTATGATGGTTGCAATCCTGAGCTGACCCGCTTGAGTTTCACGCTCCAACTCCTAAAGACGAAGGCTAAAAACAAATGGACCGACACTAGCCTCGATGAGCATCTCAAGTACCCAAAGGATGTTATTCCCGCGGGTAATCTATGTCCTAGTAGTGTTGATGAGACCAAGAAGATCGTGTGCCCTCTTGATCTGCCACACGTTAGATACCAGGCATGCATCAACGATTGCATAATTTATCGGAAGGAGCACGCGGAAAAAACAAGTTGTCTGGTGTGCAATGCTTCTCGATACAAGAAGGCCGGGAAGAAATGTCACCAGAAAGTGGTATGGTACTTACCGATCACTCCCCGTCTCCAGAGGTATTTTGTAGATCCCAAGGAAGCAAAGATAATGCGCTGGCACACGGAGAGGAAGAAGCCCGATGATGGAGATGATCCGAAGCTGAGACACGTCAAGGATGGAAGCCAGTGGAGAGCGTTGAACAGCTTCTATCGGTATTTTGAATGTGATGCAAGGAACATCGTGCTCGGCGCGTGTACCGATGGCATGAACCCGTTTGGCAACCAGAACACCAACCATAGCACATGGCCCATGTTTGTATGGATGTACAACCTCCCCCTGGTTGTGCATGAAATCGAAGTACATTCACATGAGCATGCTTATTCAAGGGACGAAACAACCAGGAAATAATATTAATTTGTATCTGGGGCTACTTCAAGAGGAGTTAGACACGTTATGGAAAACACCGGCCAAGACATGGGACGCCAGCAAAGGCGAGTATTTCAACATGAGAGCCGCGCTGATCATGACAGTGCAGGACTATCTCGGTTACGGATATGTGGCAGGCCAGGTGTGCCATGGATATTGCGGATGCACGCGGTGCATGGATGATACGACGTCTTAGTAGCTAACGTCAAGGAAAGATGGCGGGTCTGGGAAAATCGTGTACATGGGGCATCGAAGATGGCTCGAACAGGATGATCCGTGGAGAAACCGTGGAGATCTATTCAATGGTCACGCCGAGCATCGAGGACCTCCACGTAAGCGGAGCGGTGCCGAAATTGATGAGTTGTTGAAAAACTGGAAGGAGTGCCCCGCGCCGGGAAAGACGATGAGAAAGGCACCGGAGCCGCTGCTGAAGGTATGGAAGACGAGGTCTGTGTTCTGGGACTTGGAGTACTAGCACAAACTCGATACACCTCATTGCCTTGATAAAATGCATATCTGTAAGAATGTCCTTGAGAGCTTGCTCGCAACACTGATGAACATGCCGGATAAGACTAAGGATGGGCCGAATGCAAGAAAAGACTTGCAAGATTTGAAAATCAGGGAAGATCTGCACATGCCGCCTCGTAAAATGTCATACGAGACAGAGACGGAGACAGAGGCACAGGAGAAGAAGGGCAAGAAAATAAAGAAAGAGGATTATTGCCCCCCATATTGCTTCACCTTAAGTCAGGCTGAGATCCATCAATTCTTTAAATGCCTTACCGGAGTCAAAGTTAGTTCCGTTTACTATGGCAAGATAAACAGATATCTAGACACGGACAAGAAAAGGTTCAGCGGGATGAAGTCCCATGACTGTCATGTGATGATGACGCGGATACTACCTGTTGCCCTTAGAGGGATAATGGACAAGCATGTCCGTGACACGCTTATTGGTCTCTGCAACTTTTTCGACGTCATCTCTCGAAAGTCGATCAGTGTGAAGCAGCTCCGAAGGCTACAGGAAGAGATCGTTGTGATACTGAATGAGCTTGAGATGTACTTCCCACCCGCGTTCTTTGACATGATGGTGCATCTGTGTGTCCATATTGTGGATAACATAATAGACCTAGGGCCGTCATTCCTGCACAACATGATGCCGTTTGAGAGGATGAATGGGGTCATCAAAGGATTCATTCGTAACATGTCCCATCCGGATGGAAGCATCGTCTAGGGCTATGTGACACAAGATTGCATCTCTTTCTGTGAGAATTTTCTATATGGCGCAGACCAGCCACCTGGTGTTAGTGTTGGTTTGCCCGTTAACAAGCACGATGGGAGGCTCGAAGGAGAAGGTCACTGCAACGGTCGCAGGGAACTGCACGTGGCATACTCAGATCGACGCAGCGACTTTGACAGAGCAAACTTGGTAGTGCTACAACACCTAGACGAGGTAGATCCTTTCGTGGCACTACACAAAGAAATTATCGCAAAGAAGTATCGTGACCGGGGGGGTATGCAAGACGGACGCCGAAGTTACTAGAGAGCACAACTCCACTTTCCTGCATTGGTTCAAAGAGCATATTATTGCTAATCCCCCGGAGGAGGAGCTCTAAGGACGGATTGCTCATATACGCCTTAGCACATGGCCCCTCGCCCAACCTCGTAACCTATCAGGCATATGATATCAACGGATACACGTTCTACATGGAGGCCAAAGATATGGACAGTGATGATCAGAACTCAGGGGTGACGATGGAATGCATGACCGGCAGCGACAACGGTGCAACTGAATGATTTTATGGAAGGGTCGAGGAGATCTGGGAGCTTGACTACTCTGGACTACACAACACGACGATGTTCCGTGTTAGATGGGCTAAGAATGTCGAAAGAGAAAACCGGATTTTCACTACCATGACTATACCCGACGCCAAGAGTGCTACCGTGAATGCTATCGCCAAAAACGAACCATGGGTACACGCTAAGCACGTGACACAATGCTTCTTCATAACCGACCCATGCAATCCCAGTCGTGTTGTCGTGAGGACAGGCAAAAGGAACATCATTGGAATGGATGGAGTCGCCAACGAGGAAGACTATGATCAGTACGGCAACCCAATGAGGGAAGATGACGATGATGATGAAGTATACGTCAAAAGAAGAATCAATACTACATTACCTAAGAAAAATCATACTCCATGGAAAAGGCAAAGTCACAATGAGGGGCTCAATTATTCTTCGACGAACAAGAAGGGAAAGAAGCTGACTCAAAAACGAAAACGTCAGCACTGAGGAAAC
>NC_041386.1:414583260-414584085 GCF_002162155.2 Triticum dicoccoides | reverse complement strand
ATATATATATATATATATATATATATATATATATATATATATATATATATATATATATATATACGGTGGCGCTAAAGTGAGCGTGCGCGCAGAATGCTAATCCTATGCTCCGGCCAAGTCGTGCACCCGCTAAACCGATCAAACCAGTGACTTCCCTCCACTTGCTAGTAAAAGTCCATGTAAAAATAGTAACACAATTAAATTATTACCATCAACATGCAACTACGGTTCGCCTGGCCAGGTACTCCCTCCACTTGCTAGTAAACTCAGTGGTAAAAATGGTAACGGGATTATAATGGTTACCATCAGCATGCACATGTGCGCTCCCTAACATTCTACTAGTAAAATTCATAGTAAACATAGTAACAACAATAAAATCCTTACTGCTAGTAAAATGGTTACCTAAAAAGTAGCTAGATAGTAATTGCATTACTACTACCTATCGTAGGTTTACTACCTAACTGAACAAAGCTATTAGCTACTAGCTAGGTAGTAATTGATTTACCACTACCTTCTCATAGGTTTACTAGCAATTCGTAGGAACATCTGACCCAGTCCATTGATTTCATTACTACTATTTGTGTTATTGCATCCCATGTGAACCATTACTAGAATATCATCATGGATTTACGTTTGATTTCAGGTAAATATGCTTTGTAGTAATGTCCTTACTACTAAGTGTTCCACTTTTACATTCAAACATGCATGGCTCCATGCGGGACGGGTGGGGGGGTGGTTGGCTTAATTAAGCGCACGCTATGGCCGGCGCGTAGGATAAATAAATTTACGCTCATGCTTAGTTTAGCAGTGCTATATATATATATA
>NC_041386.1:414553322-414583091 GCF_002162155.2 Triticum dicoccoides | reverse complement strand
TATTTTGTATACATATTTAACCGTCAAATGATGCAATATATATCGCCTTCCCTTCGTTCATTGCTCTCGGGAAATAAAAGTGGGAGAAAATAAAGGAAAATAAAAAGGAAAACTGGCAGTAGCGATTTCCTTATAAAACAGCTACAATCAAGCTAGCAGTAGCGATTTCCTTATAAAACCGCTACAGCTAGTGAAGGTAGTAGTAGCGTGTTTTATCTAAACCGACGCAGCTAGTGAAGGTAGTAGTAGCGCGTTTTATCTAAACCGCTACAGCTAGTGAAGGTAGTAGCAGCGCGTTTTGTCTAAACGCGCTACTGCTACGTCCACTTAACCCAAAATTCTCACTCTCCCTGCTTCATTCTGCCTCTTTTCCCCCCAAATCCCCACTCTCTCCCCCGTCGCACCGCCGCGCCCTCGCCCCCGACCCGGCCCTCGCCCCCGACCCCGGCGCTCGGCCCCGACCCGGCGCTCGCCCCCGACCCGTCGGCCCTCGCCTCCCTCATCTGCTTCCTCCCTCCCAAACTCGGCCGTCGTCGGGCCTGCCTCCTCGCCCCTGCACCCTCTGTAAACCCCCCCTCTCTCTGCTAGCTAGGGTTCTTCGGTTAATTTACTTAGGTTTTAGTTAGGGTAGTAGGTTAATTAGGTTATCTATTTAGTTATGAATTTAGCTAGGTTTTAAAATAGGACAGAAATTTAGGGTTAAGCAATTGTAGTTAAAAGAAAAGGCAGCATTTAAGCAATTGTCCAAGTCAACATCCCTTGTTAAAGCAAATTTAGGTAGGCTAAATTTATATGCAAATTTGAACTGGACATGTGATATGTGGATATGTCATGTTTGGAATTTGAACATGTCATTTGGACATGTGATGTTTTGGTTCAATTTTGGTAAATGGTCCGAGTGGCCTATGTTACGCCGGAATGTTGATTCATTTCCGTTCCGGTGAATTTCAGGCGCTCGATATGTCCATTTTTTAGCAAAGGTCATGCCGAAATTTGCCGTGAATAAAGGCATGATTTGTGCTATATTGTTGGCATATCGAGTGTTGGCACATAGATTTCTTTTTTATGTCATTTCTCATTTATTCATACTTTTAGAAATAAACAAGGACACTTAATCATAGGAAACATGTCGAACAACGAAGAAACTGGGCCTTCTGACCAAGATGCAGACGAGATGGATTATGAGGGTGAACAAGAGTACCTCGACTATTTGACTGCTAAACAAGGTTTGCAGGTCGGCCTCGATGATGGTACTGACGCCGACATCGACACCGACGGTGCCGGCACCGATGGTGGCGCCGAGACCGGCGGGGAAGGTACCGACGGGGAAGGTACCGGCGCCGATGCCTCTACCGAAAAGAGGAAGCATAAGAAGCAGAGGATACGAAAACCTAACGAACTAGGGATTGGACGACTTGTGATCACAAAGATGGCACCTGGCAAGTTTGAGCCATTAGAGCCGGAAGAACCTCGCAAGTGCTATGGGAACCAATTAGGATGCATCCTACGGGAATGCGCGAGCATCAACGACGATGACTTAAGGAGTAAAGAACATTTGACGCAGTTGCTCCTAACGAAGTTGCACAAGAGATTCAAGTTCCCCGACCGGGATGATAACATAGAACAACCGTGGGATGATCTGAAGATGAAAAAGATTAACAATCACGCCATGGGCATGTTTAGCAATGATTTGGCCTCCTGGAAAGGGAGGGTGAAACAAGCTATTGAGGCTGACGAACCCCTGTCCAAGATTCTGGAGGAAAATCCGACACTTATGGAAGAGGAGCTCGAAAAGTTCAAGGACACTTGCGCTACCGAGGCAGCCAAGGCTAAGGCTGTGAAATTCAAGAGCCTTCAGCAAAGGAACACGGGGAAGCATCGCCTCGAAAGCCGTGGCTACCTCGGTAAAAGGCCCATATGGGATAAGGTGGACGAGGAACATGAAGCCGCGGGTCTCCTAGACCCCTTAGCGAAGTTCACCAACCCCTTGGAGCGTGACTTCATCAGGGCCCGCTACAAGTGGGACAAGGAGAAAAATGTTTTTTACACGGACCAGATCACGAGGAAATTGATTAGACTACTGGAGAAGCATCACCAGCTTCCAGCCGAAAGCCCTACTTCTCTGACGAGGCCCAAGTGGGACACCCCTCTCAACCGGGCCTTGAACAAACTTAAGGGACTCCCTTTGGGCCAGCGGCCGCAATATCGTCGTGTGCACGGCGCTGGAGACGGCGCCACGTGGAAGGTGTTTTACAATGAGGGCCTGGAGGCCAAGAAGTAGAAAAAGAAGTTTAGTCAGGCGGACATTGACACAAAGGTGAAGCTTGCGGTCGAGAAAAAAGCAGCTAAGGATGCGGAAAAAACAGCCGAGGAGAAAAATGAGTTGCTACAGCAGGCAGTGAATGCAGCTGTAACTGCCTGCAGAAATGATTTCGCTACTAACTTGGTTCCAGCTATCATCAACTGGATGAAGGAAAATCCAGACAAGACGGTACATGATTTCCCGATGCCCAGTTTCGTCGGGAGCAACTCCATGAACAACAACAACACCGCACCATCACTTGCTCACGCAACTGGGCCTCCTCTCGTGGTCGCTCCCGCTCATAGCAGCCCGTCCTCAGTCTCTGGCGCGCTAGGTGGGCCTTCGTCTTTGGCTGAGCTCGACGCCGTCACGGTAATTACATGTCGCACCAACATATATATATATATATATATATATATATATATATATATATAGTATATTCCATTTTCATTGCCTTTCGGATGTTTTACACCACAAACATATGTGTTTGCAGGGCGAAGAAACCCCATGCACCATACTCTACTTGATCAAAGGCCAGAAGGTGGACGTTGGAAAGGGGATGATAATGAACCTCATGCAACCCACGTTCCACAACCAGCCGATCCCCGCTGGGCACTTCAGGGTTAACTTGTCCAGTGTGAAATCGGGGCACGAGCATTTGCCTCCTCCGGTATATCCCGTGGGAGAGGACGACGAGACCCCGCCACGGATTGGAAACTACAAGGGTTGGGTGCTGCTATGGCCGAAGAATCTTATTCGTCTGGAGCCGGCCGAGAGCACACCAATAACCACACATCAACAAGCATGTGCGGAGACCACCACCCCGCCTACGCACTTACCAGCTCATGTAGTGCCAAGTGAGAGCGGCGGACGACGTGATGAAGGGGGTGCAATAGTACTGGCTGATGTAATCAGTCCTGTAGAACAGAGAATGGATGATGAGACGGAGGTCGACCCTATGGGTTTCCTCAATACAAACGCATATGACTGTGACATAGATATGATGAGTCAACCATATGACGAATCGGGCTATCAGCATGCTAATGAGGATATGGATGATATGCCCGGGCAGGAAGGTCGTTGGAAGGATTGCAAAAAGTCTCTCTTCATGAATTCCTCACAGGACATGCCTGAAGATGTCGCCTCAACACAGGCTCAACTAGCCGGGGGTCGTACAGTGCTTAGCCCGGGAACCCTGGGGCAGGGGTTAAGGAAGGGTCTGGAAGGTGTGCCCAAGAAAAAGGAGAGGAAGAGATCGGGGAAGATAACTGCCTCCAAACAAGCCAGAGCACAAAGCAGCCAGAAGAAGCATTCTGAAGAGCGTGTACCCGTGAAAGGTGCAGCCATGTTCCATCTCACGGGCGAGCCGATGCTACCGCCAAAACCGCTGGAGGCACTATCAGGGGATCTCAGGAGACTGCACGACCATGTGCTGTTGACTGAGAAAAGCCTACTAGCCTCAAAGGATCCAGGATATCCGACATACGCGGCTCGTGTGCCTGAGGGGAAGTGCTACGTTGACACATGGCCCGCGGAGGTGTTCTTCCTGCGGTTTGACCATATCTTTGAGATGTTTCTGACAAGGCGGCTCGATTTTACAATCGTCCGCCTTTTTGCGCTACATATGAGCTCCGTCATGAAGAGTGAAGAAGTCCCGCAAATTTGTGTGGTCGATCCGTACTACATGCACGAGTCTTTCTTGAGTCTCGGCGACTTTGAGCGTGAAACTGCTAGGGAGTACCTCCAAAACTTCATGGTACAGAATAAGGACCGGGAAATTGTCCTCGTGCCTTATCATCCAAAGTAAGTCAGTTCCGGACAACCCTTTCGTACATTTCAATCATTCCTTCTCTCTCATATGGGGAATAATTTGAGGTGTCTTTTCTCGGCAGCAATGGGCGCACCGTCCTTATCGTTCTTTACCCGCAAGTCTCCGACACCATGTATTTTGACCCTTCCAGAGACTACGAGAAAAAAGACTACACCCACATAATGAATATTCTAGATGATGCTCTCCAAGGCTTCAGCATTAGAGGTGGCCACATGCAGATCAGGAAACAAAGGAACAAGAAGATGGGTTTCGCGCATAAAACTAACTTCTCCTGCATCCATGTCCCAAAACCAAGCAAGAAGGATGGATTCTACATCGCCCATCTCATGATTCAGTTCAACACGGATCACCAAAAGCTTTGCATGAGAAGCAGAAAATGATGATCATATCCACAAGTGGCTAGAATCTCATGGAGAAGCGGATTATAAACTTAGAGATGACTTCTTTCGCATCCAAAGCGACATTGCGATGATCATCATGAAAGAAGTCGTCGATGAGAAGGGGATGTTCCACCACGGCCCTATATCGCGAGCTGACGTCCGGACTCGCATAGGCATGCAACGTCTAGACCTCACGTCGTTCAAGAAGCTAGGGTCCATCCTCGATGATATGGAAGGATGGAACTTCTAGTGATTTATGATGCCGATGATGATGATATGTGTCGGTTGAACTTGTATACTTTTTGTAGCGATGAAACTTTGTGATGTCCATGGTCCCTGCCGAACTTGCGTAACGCTACTTTGTTAGTTTGTGTATGATGACATGCGTACCTCTAGTTAATTAATTTGCGTACTGTATGTTTCATCTAGTTTCTAACCCTTTCTTTTTCGGTGTTGCTCTAGTATATTTTGTTGCATATATATGATTGTACATCCTCTTCATGAACATGCATCTCTAACAGGTACCTAGTTTCTTGATGGCGAGATGGAAGTGCTATGTCGTGTACAAAGGGAAGGTTCCGGGGGTGTACAACAAGTGGCATGAGTGTCAGGCGCAAGTGAATGGGTTCTCGGGCGCCAGCCATAAAGGCTTCAAAAGCAGACAAGAAGGAGAAGCTAGTTACTTGAGGTTCACGCTAGCGCGAGAGAGGACTCGTAACCGCCACCTCATGTACTGCATAGTTCCGCTCTCACTCATAGTGATAGCTCTTCTCGCGTATACCTTTGTTTAGATGGATGACGTTGTAGTTGCAAGTATTCGAGACTTGCATGTATCGCTATTTTCAAGATGATGACAAGATACCACTTTGTGTTGGATGATGATTATGATGAGACTATTTGTATGTATATGCTATGATTACATTTGTGGTCTCGCAGGCATTTGTGTGTGTATCATGATGACATTTGTATGTGCTAAAGATTCTTCTATAAAGCCTGTTCAAATACAAAACAAATATGCCGAAAAAAACAAAAAACTACTAAAATTAGTAGTAGCGAGTGGAGAAAAGTTAGCAGCGCGGTAGTAGCAGTAGCGCGCACAGGAGAAGCGCGCTATAGCTATTAGCAGTAGCGAGCTTCCATTAAGCGCGCTGCTGCTACACTTGTGTAGCAGTAGCGCTGGTGAGCACGCGCTACTGCTACATGTTAGCTGTAGCACCTTATTAGTAGCGCCGGTCCCCGCGCTACTGATACACCTAAAATCCGCGCTGCTGCTAGCCTTTTCCCTAGTAGTGAGTGGTCTATTTTTATTGAATCTCGATCGTGGTGATACACATATTCATAATATTGATGCCAAAATATGCAAAGTTGATAATGATAGTGTAACATATTTGTGGCACTGCCGTTTAGGTCATATTGGTCTAAAGCACATGAAGAAACTCCATGCGGATAGACTTTTGGAATCACTTGATTATGAATCATTTGATGCTTGCGAACCATGCCTCATGGGCAAGATGACTAAGACTCCGTTCTCCGGAACAATGGAGCGAGCCACTGACTTTTTGGAAATAATACATACCGATGTATGCGGTCCAATGAGTGTTGAGTCTTGTGGCGGGTATCGTTATTTTCTAACCTTCACAGATGATTTGAGCAGATATGGGTATATCTACTTAATGAAACACAAGTCTGAAACCTTTGAAAAGTTCAAAGAATTTCAGAGTGAAGTGGAAGATCATCGTAACAAGAAAATGGAGTTTCTATGATCTGATCGCAGAGGTGAATATTTGAGTTACGAGTTTGGTCTTCATTTAAAATAATGTGGAATAGTTTCGCAACTCACGCCACCTGGAACACAATGGCGTAATGGTGTGTCCGAACGTCGTAACCGTACTTTATTAGATATGATGCGATCTATGATGTCTCTTACTGATTTACCACTATCGTTTTGGGGTTATGCATTAGAGACAGCTGCATTCACGTTAAATAGGGCACCATCTAAATCCGTTCAGACGACACCGTATGAACTGTGGTTTGGCAAGAAACCTAAGTTGTCGTTTCTTGAAGTTTGGGGTTGCGATGCTTATGTGAAAAAGCTTCAGCCTGATAAGCTCGAACCCAAATTGGAGAAGTGCGCCTTCATAGGATACCCAAAAGAAACTGTTGGGTACACCTTCTATCACAGATCCGAAGGAAAGATATTTGTTGCTTCTCTAGAATGGATCATTTCTAGAGAAGGAGTTTCTCTCGAAAGAAGTGAGTGGGAGGAAAATAGAACTTGATGAGGTAATTGTACCTTCTCTCAAATTGGAAAATAGCTCATCACAGAAAACTGTTCCCGTGATGCCTACACCAATTAGTGAGGAAGCTAATGATGATGATCATGAAGCTTCAGATCAAGTTGCTACCGAAACTTGTAGGTCAACCAGAGTATGTTCCGCACCAGAGTGGTACGGTAATCCTGTTCTGGAAGTCATGTTACTAGACCATGATGAACCTACGAACTATGAGGAAGCGATGATGAGCCCAGATTCCGCGAAATGGCTTGAGGCGATGAAATCTGAGATGGGATCCATGTATGAGAACAAAGTATGGACTTTGGTTGACTTGCCCGATGTTCGGCAAGCCATAGAGAATAAATGGATCTTCAAGAAGAAGACAGACGTTGATGGTAATGTTACTGTCTACAAAGCTCGACTTGTTGCAAAAGGTTTTCGACAAGTTCAAGGAGTTGACTACAATGAGACCTTCTCACCCATAGCGGTGCTTAAGTCTGTCTGAATCATGCTAGCAATTGCTGCATTTTATGATTATGAAATCTAGCAAATGGATGTCAAAACTGCATTCCTTAATGGATTTCTCAAAGAAGAGTTGTATATGATGCAACCAGAAGGTTTTGTCGATCCTAAAGGTGCTAGCAAAGTGTGCAAGCTCCAGCGATCCATTTATGGACTGGTTCAAGCATCTCGGAGTTGGAATATACACTTTGATAGTGTGATCAAAGCATATGGTTTTATACAGACTTTTAGAGAAACCTGTATTTACAAGTGAGTGGGAGATCTGTAGAATTTCTAATATTATATGTGGATGACATATTATTGATTGGAAATGATATAGATTTTCTGGATAGCATAAAAGGATATTTGAATAAGAATTTTTCAATGAAAGACCTCGGTGAAGGTGCTTATATATTGGGCATCAAGATCTATAGAGATAGATCAAGACGCTTAATTGGACTTTCACAAAGCACATACCTTGATAAAGTTTTGAAGAATTTCAAAATGGATCAGTCAAAGAAAGGGTTCTTGCCAGTGTTACAAGGTGTGAAGTGGAGTCAGACTCAATGTCCGACCACTGCAGAAGATAGAGAGAAAATCAAAGTCATTCCCTATGCCTCAGCCATAGGTTCTATCATGTATGCAATGTTGTGTACCAGACCTGATGTATGCCTTGCTATAACTTTAGTAGGGAGGTACCAAAGTAATCCAGGAGTGGATCACTAGACAGCGGTCAAGAACATCCTGAAATACCTGAAAAGGACTAAGGATATGTTTCTCATTTATGGAGGTGACAAAGAGCTCGTCGTAAATGGTTACATCGATGCTAGCTTTGACACTGATCCGGATGACTCAAAGTCACAAATCGGATACATATTTATGTTGAATGGTGGAGCTGTGAGTTGGTGCAGTTCCAAGCAAAGCGTCATGGAGGGATCTACGTGTGAAGCGGTGTACATAGCTGCTTCAGAAGCAGCGAATGAAAGAGTCTGGATGAAGGAGTTCATATCCGATCTAGGTGTAATACCTAGTGCATCGGGTCTGCTACCTCTTGAGCACTTGCGTTGGTTTTCCCTTGAAGAGGAAAGGGTGATCCAGCAAAGTAGCGTAAGTATTTCCGTCAGTTTTTCAGAACCAAGGTATCAATCCAGTAGGAGGCCACGGACGAGTCCCTCGCACCTACACAAACAAATAAATCCTTGCAACCAACGCGATAAGGGGTTGTCAATCCCTACACGGTCACTTACGAGAGTGAGATCTGATAGATATGATAAGATAATATTTTTGGTATTTTTATGATAAAGATGCGAAGTAAAATAAAAGGCAATAAAAATAACTAAGTGTTGGAAGATTAATATGATGGAAGATAGACCCGGGGGCCATAGGTTTCACTAGTGGCTTCTCTCAAGAGCATAAGTATTCACGGTGGGTAAATAAATTACTGTTGAGCAATTGACAGAATTGAGCATAGTTATGAGAATATCTAGGTATGATCATGTATATAGGCATCACGTCTAAGACAAGTAGACCGACTCCTGCCTGCCTCTACTATTATTACTCCACACATCGACCGCTATCCAGCATGCATCTAGAGTATTAAGTTCAAGAGAACAGAGTAACGCTTTAAGCAAGATGACATGATGTAGAGGGATAAACTCATGCAATATGATATAAACACCATCTTGTTATCCTCGATGGCAACAATACAATATGTGCCTTGCTGCCCCTACTGTCACTGGGAAAGGACACCGCAACATTGAACCCAAAGCTAAGCACTTCTCCCATTGCAAGAAAGATCAATCTAGTAGGCCAAACCAAACTGATAACTCGAAGAGACTTGCAAAGATAACCAATCATACATAAAAGAATTCAGAGAAGATTAAATATTGTTCATAGATAAACTTGATCATAAACCCACAATTCATCGATCTCAACAGACACACCGCAAAAGAAGATTACATCGAATAGATCTTCACAAGAAAAGGGGAGAACTTTGTATTGAGATCCAAAAAGAGAGAAGAAGCCATCTAGCTAATAACTATGGACCCGTAGGTCTGAGGTAAACTACTCACACTTCATCGGAGAGGCTATGGTGTTGATGTAGAAGCCCTCCATGATCGATGCCCCCTCCGGCGGAGCTCCGGAACAGGCCCCAAGATGGGATCTCGTGGATACAGAAAGTTACGGCGGTGGAATTAGGGTTTTGGCTCCGTAACTGGTAGTTTGGGCGTACGTAGGTATATATAGGAGGAAGGAGTACGTCGATGGAGCAACAGGGGGCCCACGAGGGTGGAGGGCGCACCTAGGGGGTAAGCGCCCCCCCCCTACCGCGTGGCCTCCTGGTTGATGTCTTGACGTATGGTCCAAGTCCTCTGGATCATGTTTGTTCCGAAAATCACGTTCCCGAAGGTTTCATTCCGTTTGGACTCCGTATGATATTCTTTTTCTGTGAAACCCTAAAATAGGCAAAAAAAAATAGCAATTCTGGGTTGGGCCTCCGGTTAATAGGTTAGTCCCAGAAATAATATAAAAGTGTATAATAAAGCCCAATAATGTCCAAAACAGAATATAATATAGCATGGAACAATCAAAAATTATAGATACGTTGGAGACGTATCAGGGTCCAATGAAAATCTTTTGTGAAAATACTGGAGCAATTGCCTTAGCGAAGGAATCCAGATTTCACAAAAGAACCAAACACATCAAGAGACGCTTCAACTCCATCCTTGATCAAGTCAAGGAGAGAGACATAGAGATTTGCAAAATACATACGATCTGAATGTGGCAGACCTGTTGACTAAGCCTCTTCCACGAGCAAAACATGATCAGCGCCAAGACTGTTAGAATCATTACAATGTAATCTAGATTATTGACTCTAGTGCAAGTGGGAGACTGAAGGAAATATGCCCTAGAGGCAATAATAAAGTTGTTATTTATATTTCCTTATATCATGAAAAATGTTTATTATTCATGCTAGAATTATATTAACCGGAAACTTGATACATGTGTGAATACATAGACAAAACAAAGTGTCCCTGGTATATATGCCTCTACTAGACTAGCTCGTTAATCAAAGATGGTTAAGTTTCCTAACCATAGACATGTGTTGTCATTTGGTGAATGGGATCACATCATTAGGAGAATGATGTGATGGACAAGACCCATCCGTTAGCTTAGCATAATGATCATTAAGTTTTATTGTTATTGCTTTCTTCATGACTTATACATATTCCTTTGACTATGAGATTATGCAACTCCCGAATGCCGGAGGAATGCCTTGTGTGCTATCAAATGTCACAACGTAACTGGGTGATTATAAAGATGCTCTACAGGTATCTCCGAAGGTGTTTGTTGGGTTGGCATAGATCAAGATTAGGATTTGTCACTCCGAGTATCGGAGAGGTATCCCTAGGCCCTCTCGGTAATGCACATCATGATAATCCTTGCAAGCAATGTGACTAATGAGTTAGTTACGGGATGATGCATTGCGGAACAAGTAAAGATACTTGCTGGTAACGAGATTGAACTAGGTATGAAGATACCGACAACTGAATCTCGGGCAAGTAACATACCGATGACAAAGGGAATGACGTATGTTGTCATTATGGTTTGACCGATAAAGATCTTCGTAGAATATGTAGGAACCTATGTGAGCATCGAGGTTCCGCTATTAGTTATTGACCGGAGAGGTGTCTCGGTCATGTCTACATAGTTCTAGAACCCGTAGGGTCCGCATGCTTAACGTTCGATGATGATTTGTATTATGAGTTATGTGTTTTGGTGACCGAAGATTGTTTGGAGTCCTGGATGAGATCACGGACATGACGAGGAGTCTCGAAATGATCGAGAGGTAAAGATTCATATATTGGACGATAGTATTCGGACACTAGAAGTGTTTCGGAAAGTATCGGGTACGTATCGGAGTACCGGGGGGTTACCAGAACACCCCCCCCCCCGGGGGGGGGGATATGGGCCATAGGCCAGAGGCAAGGGAGCCCAGAAGAGGTGACGCCTCCCCCTCCCAGGGAAGGACTCCGAATTGTACAAGGGGAGGGGGCGGCGCCCCCCTTTCCTTCTCCTCCTCCCTCTCCTTCCCCCTTTCCCGTTCCGGTAAAAGGAAAAGGGGGGTCCGAATTGGACTAGGGGTCCAAGTGGAACTCCTCCCACTTGGTGTGCCCTAGCCGGACTCCTCCCCTCTCCCTCCTTTATATACGGGGGCGAGGGGCACCTCTAAGGCACATCAAGTGTTCTTGTCCATGTGCGGTGCCCCCCTCCACCGTTTACTCCTCAGTCATATTATCGTGGTGCTTAGGCCAAGCCCTGCGTGGATCACTTCATCATCACCGTCACCACGCCTTCGTGCTGACGAAATTCTCCCTCGACACTTTGTTGGATCAAGAGTTAGAGGGACGTCATCGAGCTGAACGTGTGCAGAACTCAGAGGTGTCGTACGTTCGGTGCTTGATCGGTTGAATCGAGAAGACGTTCGACTACATCAACCGTGTTAAGCTAACGCTTCCGCTTTCGGTCTACGAGGGTACGTGGACACACTCTCCCCTTCTCATTGCTATGCATCTCCTAGATGGATCTTGCATGATCATAGGAATTTTTTTTGAAATTGCATGCTACGTTCCCCAACAGTTGGCGTTACACCAGTTGTCACCAATAGCCTCACGGAGGCATCCCCAAAGGAACTGGGCGTAAACACACGAGAAGAAAATGTGATTCGAGGTTTCCTCAGTCCCACATAGGGGGCAAATCCCGTCGCCCGGGCCTTGCCGTTTCAACACCTCCATGTCGGAGGGGAGCCGGCCGCGGATCCATTGCCACAAGAAAATTCTGATCTTTAGGGGAAGACGGATAGCCCAGACCATCTCAAGGACTGCCGGGCCAGGGGTGGGAGCAATCACCTGATATAGGGATTTAGTTGAGAACCTTCCTGAGGGTTCGAGGCGCCAAGACGGGTGGTCGTTGGGCTGTGTCAAATCCGGCTCATGGAGAGCAACGGCGCCCAGAAGCTCATGCCAGGCAGCGACTTCCGGGGGCCCGAATGGCCTCCGAAAAACGAGACACCCTAAGTCAATAAGGGACGTCTCAACAGAAATCCTAGGCTCCACCGCAATGGAGAAAAGATCCGGGAACCTGGCAGGGAAGGGGGAGTCCCCAGCCCAGCGGTCGAACCAAAACAGCGTGGTCGTCCCAGAGCCAACCGAAATGGAGGTCCCGATGCGGAGGACCGGGAGCAGCTGGATGACGGACTGCCAGAACTGGGAACCACCCGATCGGATGCAGAAGGCGAGGGGTTGGCCGTGCAAATATTTGCTCCAGATGATTTGCAACCACAAACCACCCTCGCCATTCACAATGCACCAGAGCCACCTCGTGAGGAGAGTCAGGTTCATACGCTTGGAGGACATGATGCCGAGTCCGCCTTGGTCCCTAGGTTTGCAGATGTTGGTCCAGCGGACCATATGGTATTTCTGCTTGTCACCCTCGCCGGCTCAGTAGAAACGTGCCTGGACAAAACCAATCTCATGATGCAGCGTTTCGGACAGGCTGTAGAAACTCATGATGAACAAAAGGAGGCTGGACAGAGACGAGTTGATGAGGATCGTCCTGGCCGCCTTAGACAGCCAGCGGCCCTGCCAGGGCTCGATACGGTGCTAGAGCTTGAGAACCGAGGGCCTCAGATCTGCCACAGATAGGTGGGAGCCGCTAGTGCAGGGGATGCCCCCCCCCCCCCTGTTCTTCTGTTTAGTAGGCTTTGGATGATTGTATCAAGACTATGTTGTGTTCTGGTGTGTGCCACCCAGCTTGCTCTGGAACTGTGGGTGGAGCTGCTGGAGGGGGGACATGCTAGTGCGTCGCTGAATGTTTTTTAGTTCCAGTAGTCTGTACCTGAACTGCTTTGGTTTTCTCTAATGAAAATCGGAAGGGGAGAGCCCTTCTTTTATCAAAAAAAAAGAAAGAAAACCATGCTCAAACGCTTTGATCACATTCAACATACTTGTCTTGCACACTAGAGGGTGTGAGACTAGTGTAAAGCCATTTCCTCTGATACTCTTCATTTTGTTTGGGAGTTTCATCCCTGATGAAACATTATCTCTACACTTCTACAGGGCTTCTAACTTCAGTCATTTTACTGTACATATAGTACAGAGGCTCAGAACAAGCATAAGATGGCGCTAACGTCGACACGGATGGTAGTAGTACGGCACATGGATCTGATTCCACCGGCTAAGGAGAGAGAGGTGATTTATACAGGAAACATCTTCAGGTAGAGAGGGCTTCCACTCTCTCTCTCTCTCTCTCTCTCTCTCCCTCCCTCCCTCCCTCCCTCCCTCTCTCTCTCATGACCCTATCCGCAACAGTGGAATCAGTGCCATTTGCAATTCTCTGTCGTCTCTCAAGATTTCAATGTTCGCCATGTTTTATGTCCTTACCAAATGCGCAAGCATTCGCCGCGCCATGATCCGACGGTGCATATCTTCAGCACATGCTGTGCAAATGAGGCGTAGAACAGTAGCAGTTGATATGCTGCAACGTACTCCCTCCGTTCCAAATTACTCGTCGCAGAAATGGATGTATCTAGAACTAAAATACATCTAGATACATCCATACCTGCGACAAGTAATTCGGAACGGAGGTAGTATCTATTCTTCTCGATTCTCCGATATGGTGCAACCCTACAGGGCAAGCAGATGGCAATGGAGAATATTTGAATAGATATGTATCCTTTATCCTCAGTTTTCCCACCGGGCACTGCCGACTAATGTACAACTTTGCATCTTGGGAATCCAGGTTCCAGCATGATTTCGATCAGTTCCTGGCTCCTCAGACCTTCAAAGGGCAGCACTCTTTTGATCATAAATGCATATCTGACGCCAAGGCACCTAGAGAGGCGAGACGAAATGCTGAGAGAAAATATAAGAATATCTTTCAGTAGGAATGAAGAATCACAATAAGCTAGATAGTGAAAAAACCATGATACTATCAAATGTTTTTATTATTTGAGCCTGTGATATCATCAGGCACATCAATTACAATGTCGACTGAGCTTCATGTACAATTCTCACTAGAGTAAAGGCGG
The DNA here is from genome assembly GCF_002162155.2 of Triticum dicoccoides. Classification (NCBI taxonomy): domain Eukaryota; kingdom Viridiplantae; phylum Streptophyta; class Magnoliopsida; order Poales; family Poaceae; genus Triticum; species Triticum dicoccoides. The sequence goes on along the minus strand of NC_041386.1, from coordinate 414,568,714 downwards.
CCACATTCTAAAGGCGAAACCTTATCCTCAGGAGACCTCCTACAGCACCCAACGTGTCTACATTACATGAAATATTTACACAAAACACAAAATAATATATTTTACAGTTTACCCTCAGCTAAAGGGTTAGATAGATTCCACAGGATATCGCTCCTGTGGATATCTTGATAAGATGATAGCTCCATCAACTTGAAGAATGTCACCATAGGCTGAGTTGGATGTGCCAATCACAAATTGACAGGTTCCCCTTGAATCAGCATGTAGGTTAACACCATAATACTCGAGATGATCTGCCACACTTCTCCCGTAGACCGATCTATTCAAGCAAGAACAAAGCTTAAGCAAAACAGGAGGGGCATACTTTTACAACAAATGTGAGAGGCATGTCAATACCTGCTGCAGGTTGGGTCCTCGCCTGAACAATCACAGACTGTCTCATTCCTTGTAACCACATTTCCTACTATGGTCTCACGAAGCCAAACCTGAAGACAGATAAATGTGCAACAAACGTATAACTTAGAAACTACTCCCTCCGTTCCAAATTACTCGTCGCAGAAATGGATGTATCTAGAACTAAAATACATCTAGATACATCCATACCTGCGACAAGTAATTCGGAACAGAGGGAGTATAACTTAACAAACTCTATCTACAAGACCATCAATTTACTGCGGAATTCTTTTCAAGTAACAGCATTGACCTCTCTTGCAAAGTGGTGATATGTCCATTCGCCTAGGTAATAAAAGTATGGTGGCAAATGTGGAACAATGTCATTTTCATGGGTCACGCGGATTGTTCTTGGAACCTGCTCGTTGAAGTATTCAGCAAAAGCAGGATTGCCTACCCGAGGCTGTCCAAAAGTTATGAGCTGAACTTTGTGTGACCCCCATTTAACCTGGAAAACAGAAGGCGAGAAATCAGTTGACTGAATCTCATATACCTAATATAATAGACAGGGTTTTATTGTGAAAAAAAAAGGATAGCTTCATCCTTGCTTTGTTGGATTTACATTCAATGTGAAAACTCATGACCCACATTGGACATATGAAATAGTTTAGATCAAAATCGGAATTTAGCTGTTTATGGCATGGTTTGAATTAAACTGCATGTACTTCCATAACATCCCACAGAAAGTACGCAGAATTGAGGATACATGTCCAAGTAACACACGAAGACACAGATTGCTCAAAGGTACTTACAGAGAGATCAAGGGCACAAAATGAAGCTAAAGCCCCTCCCATAGAGTGACCTACAACATTTATGGGTAGTCTTCCATATGTCTTCCATGCCCACTGAACAGATTTCAGGATCTCATGCCGGAGAGTTGTATTATAATATGCAGAATAAAATCCATGGTGGACCTGCAGTATGAGAAAGAAAACATAAGGTGAACAAGTGATGTCAAACTCATTTATATTTCGTAAGAAAATAATAGTACATTGATCGGTGGAGATAGGAGAGATACCATTGCATCTGGCATGCCTGGATAAGTTACATCTAGCTGCTTCCAGAAGAGATCTTCAATCCAATTTGAGGCACTTCAAAAGTAAATTTTGATGTTGGAATGAATGGTTATTAGCAATATATTATGTATTATATTTTAAAGTAAACACTGTTATGTCTAGAAACTATTCGCTAGAACAGGCACAGATGAAAGATGTGCCCACATGGTATAAAATTTGGTAGGCAGTAAGTTATGTAACATAACCAGCAATTATTTGTACCTGTGTTCTTGGGTGCCTCTAAAAGCAATTATTATGGATCGTGGATCAGGGGCAACTCCAACAAAAGCCTGCTCAAAAGTATTACTTTTATATATGAGCATAATTGTCATTTAAAACTGCATGCAAGAAGATCATGAGAAGCCGTGAACACAAAAATAACGAACCTGTAGACATTTCTCTACATCTACAATGATCTCTATCATCTCAAAACCCTGTGTCAATAATCAAACAAAGAACGTAGTTATGGCCAGTTTGTACAGGCAGCATAAGAAGCCAAGTCTGGTTTCTGTCTCATGGGTTGTACCTTCGTGTGACCTTCACACCTTGGACAAGTCCATGTCAAAAGTGAGGTTAGGTCGGATGTATACACCTGGAATTCATTTAGGCAAGCCAGGTCATAAAAAGATTTTTTGAGTCACGCAAGGATATTCCCATCACAGAACTTCTCTGGCTAGGAGTTTGAGGAACTAAGTTCTTAAACAAATTATGTGCTAGTATATATGGTTCAAAGAGGAACTTACAGCAGATGCATATTCAACAAGAATATGAGCAAGAGTACTATTGTAAGAGTAACCACCATCAGATTGCTTCCTCCTGAGCTCTGCATTGCACAAAGAAAGTGTAAACAACTTGATGCTACATTATGCAAAACAATGAAGGGCTTTGTGATGTCCAGCAACGATAGCAGTTCAAGGAATCTACATATCAGATATTAGTGTTCGGTTTTGTGATGTCCAGCAACATTTTCCAGTCTCGGCAAGGATAAGGTAGCCCACTGATCTCACCTTTCATGCATGGTTGTTCTCTATGAGATTTGCACATCTCCAAGCAAAGGCGCTGGAATTATATGTAGTTAGTATTATATCAAGGGGTGCATCGCTTCCTACATCACTGTATTGCTTGGTGGCACGACAGTAAGCAAGTGAAATATGCCAAGCAAACATCTGAACTTGAGAACGCATGAAGCATCTGAACTTTACTGTCCCCAACCAAATTTCCCACAGATTAGACGAAATCTGTTGCTCTAGCAGTCCCCGCACTAGAGTTTTGATCTCCCCTTAGCATACCACTCATCAACTCCTGCCCAATTAACTTTAAATTTCGCTAAATCACTTCTATCTTGTCCCCTTCTCGCATTGCTCCCAGCACAGCCGGTGGAACTAATAACTCCTGAATCTCGCTCGATTTTTCCTCAACCCCAACCACAAATCCGGCGGAACCAGCTACAATCATGGCACGGAACAACGCACACAGGGCACGCGTGACAATGAAGCGTTTCATCTACGGAAGCAAGATGAGACAGGGGGAAAAGTCAAGAGATCGTCACCTCCTCCTTCCACCGCCGCCGTTGCTGCGTCCGCGGGAGAGAACACGAGAAGAAAAAGTCCCGTGAGGGCCAGCAGCACCACCGCCGCGCTCGCCGCCCGCCTTAGCGGCGCCATGGCCGACGTCTGTTTCTTTCCCTCTCTCAGCAGCACCAAACGGAGACGTGTGATGAGCAAGGAAGAGGACGGGAAAGTAGGAGCAAAAATTAGAACTTTTCTTATGAGGGTTGTTATTACGTGAAACTGCGAAACGGTTGACGGGGACTCGGACCCGTTTTCGTTTTACACCTCGGAGCACTGGCACTAGAGCGTGTTTGGTAGCTTGCATGGAGGTCAATCAGAAAAAAAAATGTTTGATTCCCTGTGTTCATTGTTTTTTCTTACTAGTCCCTGTTTTCATTGTTAGACCTGCATCCTACGAAACTTTAAGCAGCTCTCAGCCAGGCCCACTAGGAACGTCTAAATCAGCAGTTTTTTCAAAGCCAGGCACGTGGGCGGTGGCAGCTATACGGGAGAAGCCACGCTCGACAAGTCGCATTGCTTCCCGAAGCGTCGGCAATAATTATCCCCACCTTCCCTCACCGCTCTCCCTCCCCTCCCTCCCCTCTCCTACTCTCACAGGTGGTGGCGGTGTTCACCGGATCGGAGAATAGCAAGGCGACCACCGGCATCCGCAACAATACCCGCAACACTTTGGCAATGGCGATAAGCACTATTTTGACCTCCTCACTTACTATTTTTCATTCGACCCGCGTTCTAGGAAATGGGGAATCGGGGTAAATAACCATAGGACTGATCATAACATCATCATGAGTTTCTAGTAGCAATGGATTTTAGGGTTCCAGTCCGGATTGAATACAAGGGGAATGGGGATTAGGAGTTAATCTTATACAATAGTTTTTAATCTTAGCCCTGGCGACCCTGGAGGCGGTTGGAGCGGCGGGTGCCCTTGGCCTTGTTTTTGTCCTCTGGCTAGACCATCATCTCGTCGTCCTCGGTGGAGTCCAAATCGATTGGCAAAGCACGGTGGCCTGGCTCCGGTGCCCTAACAACCATCTCCATCGCTCCTTCTTCCTCCTCCACTTTTGTGTTGTTCAAAATGCCATAAACTTTGTGCTCTTCATAACGTAGATCCAGACAGAGAACAATGACAAGGAGGTGGTGCCTCCCATAGACAAGGGCAAGGAGGTGGTGCCGCTCTTGGAGGTTGTGCCAGCCACGCCCGAGGAGATGCTGCCCACAGACGATGATGTGGTGTCGGAGGAGCGCCCAAGTGGCAAGCGCCGGAACTACGAGCAGTACCATGAGGAAGGTGGGCCAACTCACATTCTGCAAGACGATCCTTGTCCCGAAGCTCGAGTGCATACCAATGCCTCTAGACTTCACCAAGCACTTCCTAGCCGTGGCGATGGAGTTCGAGCTGAAGACGAACACCAGCTGCTCATGGAGGGTCACTGTGAGGCTGATGAATGGCAGGATCACCCTCGATCATGATTGGGCCACCTTCATTGTCGTCCATCAAATCAAGATCGGGTATATTACGATCAATGAGCTAGTCAACTTGAGGCTTACTAGGGACATATTACGATCTATGTATTCACACATGTATTACGGTTTCCGGTTAATATAATTATAGCATGAACAATAGACAATTATAATGAACACGGAAATATAATAATAACCACTTTATTATTGCCTCTAGGGCATATTTCCAACAGTCTCCCACTTGCACTAGTGTCAATAATCTAGTTACATTGTAATGAATGGAACACCCATAGAGTTCTGGTGTTGATCATGTTTTGCTCGCGGAAGAGGTTTAGTCAATGGATCTGCGACATTCAGATTCGTATGCACTTTACAAATATCTATGTCTCCATCCTGAATATATTCACGAATGGAGTTGAAGCGACTGTGGCGACCCGACCCGAATGGATCAAGTGCTCTGTGCTCAGGTGTCATCCCTGGATCAGTAATGCTGACACCACACAGTACATCGAAGGATTTATAGCAGAGTGGCAATCACACACTTATTACATCGTTGTCTCAAAGAGAACTTATTACAATAAATATGGCTTAAGGCCATCTAGTGTCGATAACAACGGAAGACTTGGAAGATAAATGGGTCCATCAACTCCAGCGGCATCACTGAGTATAGGGCCACGACCTAAAAACACCTTACTCGTCGTCTGAAAAGTCTGCAACATGAGAAGTTGCAGCCCGAAAACGGGTCAGCACATGGAATATGCTGGCAATGTAACACATAGAGAGTAATGGAATGAAACAACTATACTATATGCATATATGGCTGGTGGAAAACTCTATGGTTACAGTTTTGCGTAAAGCCAGTTTTTCCCTACTGCAAAGGAATAAATTTGTTTAACTATCATGGTGGTTGTTAAACATCGAGAATGGTTGACATCATTCCGATCCCAATTAAGTGAACAATTAAAACCCAACAACATTAAATTAGAAGTAACATGTTGAGATTCACATGATATTCAAGTACTAGATACTCAAGTTGTCCATAACCGGGGACACAGCTAATCATGATTAGTTTGTACACTCTGCAGAGGTTTGCGCACTTTTCCCCACATGACTCGATCGCCTCCGTTTGTTTTCTCGCACTACATGGTGTTTGAGAAACGGATGACCGAGACATAGTCTTTCAGAAGCGCTAGCACTTTACATGTGGGGTAGACCGTACCACCTACAACCCCTACATCTTCTAGTCCACCCCGTAAGAGTTCGCACAACTTAGTCAACTATGCCAGAGCCCATAGTAGCATGTGGCTGCACACGGAAGTTACTAGCATGAATGATCTTATGATCCCTTTGAGCCTGGGTGGCGGTCCAAAATAAAACAGGCAAGTCCTGATAGACATCAGGTGCCTCAATCCACCCAGATGTGTGTTTAAGTTGCCACCTTAGATAAACCATTAAATTATCAACTCACATCTGTCATGGATATCACTCACCCAATCCACGTCTACTAGCATAGCATGGCATAATAAGCAAACGTAGAAGTAACTCCCAAAGGTTTCATAATAATACAGGTGATAGGTACTACCTCATCTACTTCCCATCCCACAGTTTAATTAGATCCTAATCATGCAATGTGTTAGGATTGATCTAATGCAATAAAACATGGGTTGTAGAAAAGGTATGATCAAAGTGTTACTTGCCTTGCTGATGATCCGCGAGACCTAGGGTTTCGAAGTAAGAAGCGGCGCAATCCGGGTGATCTATCACAGACAAACAACAAGCACACAATAAGTACTCATCTAATGCACAGGTAAAACACGAACAAGAGAACGAACCAGAAAGTTCAACTTAAGAACTCCGGTTGCAAAGAAAGAAAGAACCGAACAGACGACGGAAAAACAAACGGCGGAAGAAAACAACTTGGTTCTAGCAAGTTGAAACTAGGTCAAATTTTACCGGGCAAAAACTTGTTTAAGTTGATTAGACGGAACGGCGGTTTCGAAACGAAACTCCAGGCGCTTGAATCACCTGATTCCGATAAACGAGCGAGAAGAAAGACTAGAACTAAGATCGGATCTGAGATCACGATCGCGGAATAAATCCGACGAAAAGAAAAAGACGAACTGTTAAACGAACGGACGTTCGTTAACCGGGAAACAATCGGTGATCACGTTCTTTGAGACGAACGGTCCGAAAGAAGAACGAAAACCGATCTAGGGTTTTCGGAAAAAAAGACCGAAACGAAAAACCGATCTAGAAACCGGAACGGTTTAGAAAAGAACCGGAAAGAAAACGAATCGGAAGAGAAGAAAAGAATCGGAACGGTTTATAAGAAAAACCGAACCGAAGGAAAAGGAGAGACGCGGCGCGGCTACCTCGGCGAGGTTCCGGCGAGGGGCTCCGGCGAACGGCGGCGTTGGGCGGCAGCGGCGACGAGGGGTGGCGCGGCTATGGCGGCGGCGGCGGCTTAGGCGCGGGGCGGCGCGGCTATAGGGCGGCGGCGGCGGGTGAGGAGCGCGGGGTGGGGCGCGGCTATAGGAGGAGAGGGGCTTGGGGTTTGATTTGATGTTTTGGAGGGGGTGTGTGGGGGTATTTATATAGGTGAGGGGAGGGGGTTTCTTGGGGTAGGGGACAAGAAATAGAGTAGGAAAGGACGAAACAAAGGAAAAAGGGGGGCTACGGTGGCCAGAGTCCCGCTGGGACTCGGCTCGAGCGAGAGGCGGCGGCCTGGGGCACTGGCGCCTGGCGCCTAGCGCGCGCGGGGCTGGGGCCTGGCCGGCCGGCCTGCTGGCTGGGCCTTGGCCCAAGGCGCTGCTTCTTTTTTTTAAATCGGTTACGCGCGTAGAAAAACAAAGAAAAGAAAATCTAAACGAACTCCAAAAATTCTAAAGTAAATTTTCCCCGACTCCTAAAAATGAGTCGAACAAAATGAACTTTTCTTCGGGCCTAAAATGCAATTTTTTGAAAACGCGCATTTTCCCTATCCAATTAAAAAGCAAACAAAACTCCGGCAAAACCAAAATTTGATTTATTCATTAAATCTTCATTTTTCCTAAATTTGGGAAAGTCATATTATTCCCTCTCTCATTATTTTTGATATTGGAAAAATAATTGAAGATGAAATAAAATAAATCAAATGATCCTCTTTTCAAAATTTGTGAAAACTCAAATATGAAAATAACGAAATCTCCAACTCTCTACGAGGGTCCTTGAGTTGCGTGAAATTTCTAGGATCGACCAAAATGCAAGAAAATATGCTATGCATGATGATATAGTGTATAACATTCCAAATTGCAAATTTGGGATGTTACAAACCTACCCCCCTTAAGCGGAATCTCGCCCTCGAGATTCGGGTTGGCTAGAAAATAGGTGAGGGTGGTCCTTGAGTAAATCTTCTTCTCTCTCCCAGGTGGCTTCATCCTCTGAGTGGTGGTTCCACTGAACTTTGCAAAACTTGATAACCTTGCTGCGAGTAACTCTGCTGGCATAATCGAGAATCTTGACTGGCTTCTCCTCATACATTAAGTCGTCCTTCAACTGAATCGCTTCGAGTGGCACGGTATCTCTTAGCGGTACTTCTGCCATCTCGGCGTGAAATTTCTTCAGCTGAGAAACATGGAATACATCATGAACTCCTGACAGTCCCTCTAGTAATTCCAACTTATAAACGACTTCTCCCATACGTTGCAAGATCTAGTACGGTCCAACGAAACGCGGTGCTAACTTTCCCTTAACTCCAAAGCGCTTAACTCCTCGAAGTGGGGATACTCGGAGATAAACTCTGTCTCCGGTTTCGTAAACTGTCTCCTTGCGTTTAGAATCTGCGTAGCTCTTCTGCCTGGACTGGGCTACCTTGAGCCTATCGCGAATCAACTTAACTTTCCGTTCAGACTCCTTAATCAAATCTGGTCCAAAGAATTGACAGTCTCCAACTTCGTCCCATGACAACGATGTCCTGCACCTCCTTCCGTATAAAGCTTCGAAAGGTGCCATCTTCAAACTGGTTTGGTAACTGTTGTTATAAGAAAACTCCGCATACGACAAGTTGTCGTCCCAACTAGATCCATAATCTAGTGCACAAGCTCTCAGCATATCTTCCAAAATCTGATTGACTCTCTCGGTCTGTCCATCCGTCTGTGGGTGAAAAGCTGTGCTGAACTCCAGTCTGGTTCCTAAAGTTTCATGCAACTGATTCCAAAATTTTGAGGCAAATTGAGTTCCTCTATCTGATACGATACTCCTCGGAACTCCATGCAAACAAATGATCCTAGTCATGTATATCTTCGCCAACTTAGCACTGGTGTAAGTGGTCTTAACTGGGATAAAATGTGCTACCTTTGTCAAACGATCAACTACTACCCATATCGAATTGTAGCCTGCTTTCGTCCTGGGTAGTCCTGTGATAAAATCCATGCATATCTTATCCCACTTCCATTCGGGTATCGGCAATGGTTGTAACAATCCTGCTGGCTTCTGATGCTCTGCCTTTACTCTCTGACATATGTCACAAACTGCTACATATGCTGCAATATCCTTCTTCATTCCGGTCCACCAGAATGTTTCCTTCAAATCCAAATACATCTTGGTATTCCCTGGGTGAATCGAATACGGTGAATCATGTGCCTCTTGCAAAATCAACTTCCTGATCTCCGGGTCATTTGGCACATAAACACGGTCCTCAAACCATAGGGTATCGTGCTCATCCTCACGAAATCCCTTTGCTTTTCCTTCGCTCAATTTCTCTTTTATAGGAGCAATCTCCTTGTCAGATTTCTGAGCTTCTCTGATCTTATCCATCAATGTTGAATGAATCTCCAATGTTGCTACATAGCCTCTCAGAACTATTTCCAAACATAGCTCATGAAGGTTTTCTGCTAACTCCTTGGGTATTTTCCCCGTCACTAGGGTGTTGACATGGCTCTTACGGCTCAATGCGTCAGCTACTACATTAGCTTTTCCGGGGTGGTAATGCAATCTCATATCGTAATCCTTGATGAGCTCCAACCATCTCCTTTGTCTGAGGTTCAACTCCTTCTGTGTGAAAATGTACTTCAAACTCTTGTGATCCGTGTACACCTCACAATGATTTCCGATGAGGAAATGTCTCCATGTCTTCAATGCATGCACTACGGCTGCTAACTCCAAATCATGCGTGGCATAATTCAACTCATGAGGCTTCAGTTGTCGTGAAGCATACGAAACAACTCTTCCTTCCTGCATAAGCACTGCTTCAAGTCCTCGACGTGAAGCGTCACAATACACCTCATAATCCTTGGTCTGATCTGGCAAAATCAATACTGGTGAGGTAACCAAGCGTTTCTTCAACTCCTGGAAACTAGCCTCACACTCCTCAGTCCATTTGAACTTAGTATCCTTCTTCAATAACTCCGTCATAGGCTTCGCAATCTTTGAGAAATTCTCAATAAACCTCCGGTAGTATCCTGCGAGTCCAAGAAAACTCCGGATCTCTCCAGCTGTTGTTGGTGCTTCCCATTCGGTTATGGTCTCAACCTTTGTGGGGTCAACTGCTATACCCTCCCCAGATATAACATGTCCGAGGAATCCAACTTCCTTTAACCAAAACTCACATTTGCTGAATTTGGCGTATAATTGATGTTCCCTTAGTTTCTCCAAAACCAAACGCAAATGTTCCTTATGCTCCTCTTCATTCTTTGAATAAACCATGATGTCATCAATGAAAACTACGACGAACTTATCGAAAAACTCCATAAACACTTTGTTCATCAGGTTCATAAAATAGGCAGGTGCGTTAGTCAATCCAAATGACATAATGGTATACTCATACAGTCCATATCTTGTGGTGAATGATGTCTTAGGTATGTCCTGCTCTCGAATCTTCAATTGATGGTACCCTGATTGCAAATCGATCTTGGAAAACACTTTAGCTCCTTGCAACCGATCAAACAGATCGTTGATCATTGGAAGTGGGTACTTGTTCTTGATGATTACTTCATTCAATCCCCGATAATCTACAACCATCCTTAATGATCCATCCTTCTTTTCCACTAGAAGTACGGGTGATCCCCAAGGCGAAGAACTTGGGCGAATGTAACCTTTATCCAATAACTCCTTAATCTGATTCTTAATTTCCACCAATTCCTTTGCTGGCATCCGGTACGGTCGCTTTGATATTGGGCCTGTACCTGGCACTAACTCAATCAAAAACTCAATGTCTCTATTCGGTGGCATGCCTGGTAATTCCTCAGGAAATACATCAGGAAAATCCTTCACCACTGGTACTTCCTCTTGCACAACTCCTGTTAGGCAGTTTACTTGTGTCCTGTTTGGCACATGCCGGGATACATACTTGATCCTTCTTCCTTCTGGTGTGGTAAGCAAAATTGTCTTACTAGCACAATCGATGTTTCCTCCATACATCGACAGCCAATCCATACCTAATATCACATCCAATCCTTGAGATTCCAATACTATTAGGTCTGAGGGAAACACATAGTTACCAATCCTTAATGGTAACCGATCACACCATAAACTTGCCACATACTCCGCTCCTGGCGAGGTTACTAACATGGGTGACCTAAGGGCTTGGGTTGGTAGGTTATACTTATCCACAAATCCTCTTGATATGTATGAATGCGATGCACCAGTATCAAAAAGAACGAGTGCGGTAAATGACTTAACCAGAAACTTACCGATTACTGCATCAGGCTGATCTTCAACCTACTCCACATTAATGTGGTTCACCTGTCCCCTATTGAAAGGGTTCGTCTTCTTCCCAGAGCTTCCATTGCCATTTCCATTCTGGCCTTCGGGGCATTCACTGGCATAATGTCCGGTCTTTGAACACTTGAAACAGGTGACTTGACTCAGGTCTCTCTTGGTTGGGGTCGATGGGATGGTATGGTTCTGGCCGTTGCTTCCTCCATTACCATTCTTGTGGCCATTATGGTTGGGCGAACTACCTCCTCCATGGGTGTGCTGAAACTGAAATCCCGGTTTAGGGGTAAAATGAGGCTTCTGCTAAGCTCCTGAATTATACTTTCCTTGTCCATACTTCCTCTTGCGGTTCTCAATTTGCTGCTGCTTCCCTTCAATCATAAGAGCACGATCTACCAACTCCTGGTAGTTGTTGAAGGTGGCTACCATCAACTGCATACTCAACTCATCATTCAATCCTTCCAGGAATTTCTCCTGCTTAGCTGCATCCGTGGCAACGTCATCTGGGGCATAACGTGCTAGCTTACTAAACTCCTCCACATACTGGCCAACTGTCCGTCCTCCTTGGCATAAGTTACGAAACTCACGCTTCTTCATGGCCATTGCTCCTGCTGAAACTTGGGCGGTACGAAAAGCCTGCTGATACTGATCCCATGTGACAGTGTCAACTGGGTAAGTGGCTGTGAAATTCTCCCACCATGCTGCCGCGGGTCCGTCAAGCTGGTGAGCGGCAAACTTCACTTTCTCACCATCCGTGCATCCTGTAGTGGTCAACTCCCTTCCTATCTTGCGGAGCCAATCGTCTGCTACTATCGGCTCGGTGCTACTGGAAAACACCGGCGGATTCAGCCTAAGGAAACGGGCTAAGTGGTCAACAGGTGGTGGTGGTGGTGGGTTGTTGTTGTTCTGCTGGTTCTGGACTAACATCTGCATCAATTGATTCTGCTGCTGGATCAACTGAGTGAGTTCTGGTGGGAATCCATTGTCACGTCTCGGAGGCATCTGAGGGTTTAGAAAAGACGAGAATTAAGAATAGAGTGAGGTCTAAAGGGAAAACACTACCCCAATGCACATGAGAAAATGCACACAAAATCACTTCATTCAATCAAACAAGGGCTTACAATCGGTCTAAAACTATCGCAAAAGTGCTCGAACTATAATGTTTACAGGGGGAAATGCTGCTACTATCTGGTGGTCATCTAGAAATTTGAACCGGTGGAAGACTCCATGATATCTGCTCCAGCTTCGTCTTCAAAGTCGGGTTCACTTGGATCCGAATTGGTGTCGTCGATGATGATGTAGTTGTCCGGACATGTGACGTACTCGTCTTCCTCCGTGGATGCTAACTTTCTCTTGAGTTCTTCAATCTCCTGCTTAAGATCGCCATTGTGTCTTGCTAGAGCTACGATCTCGTCCATGTAGTCCTTGCGTGTAGACTTCAGTTCTCCTTCTAGCTCGATGATCCTTGCCTTAGCATTCTTCAACTCTATCATATCATTGCACATCTGGCTCTCGTGGCGTCGAATGTGCTGGTTTAACTCCTAGATGAAAGATGCAATGGATCTATCTTTCTTGGTGCTGACTAACTCCCATTGTTCATCTCGGCGTCCGCAAATCTGGTAGATAGTGTCCTTGAGGTCTTCTTGGTAAACTTCTCCAATGCGTCCTATGGTGATATGAGCTTCCATGCTCTTTCCCAGACTCCAGGTTGGTGCATTGAAAACACTATCTATGGGCTTCGTGATTAGTGCGAATGTCCTTCCCAGAACATGAGCTTGAATCTTCCAGCGCTCCTCTTCAGGCAGAGTGGCGTTGAAGGTTCCCGTGAAGCTTGGTAATCCAATGTTCAGGTACTTGGTGACTTCCTTCAGGTGAAATCCAAATGGTGTGCCTTCATCCGGTTGAGCGTACTTAATCTTCGCCTTCGTCATCCTAATAGGGTAGAAAAGATGAGGAGTTAGAAAATGAGAAGAGAATGGTGATCTATGGCTTTAACTTAGTGGTCGTGTCCTACAGTCAGCGTGTGCTCTGATACCATCTCTGTGGCGACCCGACCCGAATGGATCAAGTGCTCTGTGCTCAGGTGTCATCCCTGGATCAGTAATGCTGACACCACACAGTACATCGAAGGATTTATAGCAGAGTGGCAATCACACACTTATTACATCGTTGTCTCAAAGAGAACTTATTACAATAAATATGGCTTAAGGCCATCTAGTGTCGATAACAGCGGAAGACTTGGAAGATAAATGGGTCCATCAACTCCAGCGGCATCACTGAGTATAGGGCCATGACCTAAAAACACCTTACTCGTCATCTGAAAAGTCTTCAACATGAGAAGTTGCAGCCTGAAAATGGGTCAGCACATGGAATATGCTGGCAATGTAACACATAGAGAGTAATGGAATGAAACAGCTATACTATATGCATATATGGCTGGTGGAAAGCTCTATGGTTACAGTTTTGCGTAAAGCCAGTTTTTCCCTATTGCAAAGGAATAAATTTTTTTAACTATCATGGTGGTTGTTAAACATCGAGAATGGTTGACAGCATTCCGATCCCAATTAAGTGAACAATTAAAACCCAACAATATTAAATTAGAAGTAACATGTTGAGATTCACATGATATTCAAGTACTAGATACTCAAGTTGTCCATAACCAGGGACACGGCTAATCATGATTAGTTTGTACACTCTGCAGAGGTTTGTGCACTTTTCCCCACATGACTCGTTCGCCTCCGTTTGTTTTCTCGCACTACATGGTGTTTGAGAAACGGATGACCGAGACATAGTCTTTCAGAAGCGCTAGCACCTTACATCTGGGATAGACCGTACCACCTACAACCCCTACATCTGCTAGTCCACCCCGTAAGAGTTCGCACAACTTAGTCAACTATGCCAGAGCCCATAGTAGCATGTGGCTGCACACGGAAGTTACTAGCATGAATGATCTTATGATCCCTTTGAGCCTGGGTGGCGGTCCAAAATAAAACAGGCAAGTCCTGATAGACATCAGGTGCCTCAATCCACCCAGATGTGTGTTTAAGTTGCCACCTTAGATAAACCATTAAAATTATCAAATCACATCTGTCATGGATATCACTCACCCAATCCACGTCTACTAGCATAGCATGGCATAATAAGCAAACGTAGAAGTAACTCCCAAAGGTTTCATAATAATACAGGTGATAGGTACTACCTCATCTACTTCCCATCCCACAGTTTAATTAGATCCTAATCATGCAATGTGTGAGGATTGATCTAATGCAATAAAACATGGGTTGTAGAAAAGGTATGATCAAAGTGTTACTTGCCTTGCTGATGATCCGCGAGACCTAGGGTTTCAAAGTAACAAGCGGCGCAATCCGGGTGATCTATCGCAGACAAAGAACAAGCACACAATAAGTACTCATCTAATGCACAGGTAAAACTCAAACAAGAGAACGAACCAGAAAGTTCAACTTAAGAACTCCGGTTGCAAAGAAAGAAAGAACCGAACAGACGACGGAAAAACAAACGGCGGAAGAAAACAACTCGGTTCTAGCAAGTTGAAACTAGGTCAAATTTTACCAGGCAAAAACTTGTTTAAGTTGATTAGACGGAACGGCGGTTTCGAAACAAAAATCCAGGCGCTTGAATCACCTGATTCCGATAAACGAGCGAGAATAAAGACTAGAACTAAGATCGGATCTGAGATCACGATCGCGGAATAAATCCGACGAAAAGAAAAAGACGAACGGTTAAATGAACGGACGTTCGTTAACCGGGAAACAATCTGTGATCACGTTCGTTGAGACGAACGGTCCGAAAGAAGAACGAAAACCGATCTAGGGGTTTTCGGAAAAAAAGACCGAAACGAAAAACCGATCTAGAAACCGGAACGGTTTAGAAAAGAACCGGAAAGAAAATGAATCAGAAGAGAAGAAAAGAATCGGAACGGTTTATAAGAAAAACCGAACCAAGGGAAAAGGAGAGACGCGGCGCGGCTACCTCGGCGAGGTTCCGGCGAGGGGCTCCGGCGAACGGCGGCGTTGGGCGACAACGACGACGAGGGGTGGCGCGACTATGGCGGCGGCGGCGGCTTAGGTGCGGGGCGGCGCGGCTATAGGGCGGCGGCGGTGGGTGAGGAGCGCGGGGTGGGACGCGGCTATAGGAGGAGAGGGGC
>NC_041386.1:414502354-414552797 GCF_002162155.2 Triticum dicoccoides | reverse complement strand
GCTTGGGGTTTGATTTGATGTTTTGGAGGGGGGGGTGTGGGGGTATTTATATAGGTGAGGGGAGGGGGTTTCTTGGGGTAGGGGACAAGAAATAGAGTAGGAAAAGGAAAACGAAACAAAGGAAAGAGGGGGGCTACGGTGGCCAGAGTCCCGCTGGGACTCGGCTCGAGCGAGAGGCGGCGGCCTGGGGCGCTGGCGCCTGGCGCCTGGCACGCGCGGGGCTGGGGCCTGGCCGGCCGGCCTGCTGGCTGGGCCTTGGCCCAAGGCGTTGCTTCTTTTTTTTTAAAATCGGTTACGCGCGCAGAAAAACAAAGAAAAGAAAATCTAAACGAACTCCAAAAATTCTAAAGTAAATTTTCCCCGACTCCTAAAAATGAGTCGAACAAAATGAACTTTTCTCCGGGCCTAAAATGCAATTTTTTGAAAACGCGCATTTTCCCTATCCAATTAAAAAGCAAACAAAACTCTGGCAAAACCAAAATTTGATTTATTCATTAAATCTTTATTTTTCCTAAATTTGGGAAAGTCATATTATTCCCTCTCTCATTATTTTTGATATTGGAAAAATAATTGAAGATGAAATAAAATAAATCAAATGATCCTCTTTTCAAAATTTGAGAAAACTCAAATATGAAAATAACGAAATCTCCAACTCTCTCTGAGGGTCCTTGAGTTGCGTGAAATTTCTAGGATCGACCAAAATGCAAGAAAATATGCTATGCATGATGATCTAGTGTATAACATTCCAAATTGCAAATTTGGGATGTTACAACGACGCTTGATATGCCCGGTCTTCTTGTGAAACCTGGGCTCCTTGGCAAGGGTAATAGCTCTAGTGTTGTCACAGAAGAGAGTCATTGGGCCCGACGCATTGGGAATAAATCCTAGGCCAGTGATGAACTCTTTCATCCAGACTGCTTCCTGTGCTGCCTTCGAGGCTGCTATGTACTCCGCTTCACATGTAGATCCCGCCATGACGCTTTGCTTGCAACTGCACAAGCTGACTGCCCCACCATTCAAAATGTACACGTATCTGGTTTGTGACTTGGAGTCATCTAGATCTGTGTCGAAGCTAGCATCGACGTAACCCTTTACGACGAGCTCTTCGTCACCTCCATAAACGAGAAACATATCCTTAGTCCTTTTCAGGTACTTTAGGATATTCTTGACTGTTGTCCAGTGTTCCATGCCGGGATTACTTTGGTACCTCCCTACCAAGCTTACAGCTAGGTTCACATCAGGTCTGGTACACAACATGGCATACATAATAGACCCTATGGCTGAGGCATAGGGGATGACACTCATCTTTTCTCTATCTTCTGCCGAGGACGGGCATTGAGCTGTGCTCAATTTCACACCTTGCAATATAGGCAAGAACCCCTTCTTGGATTGATTCATGTTGAACTTCTTCAATATCTTGTCAAGGTATGTGCTTTGTGAAAGACCAATGAGGCGTCTCGATCTATCTCTATAGATCTTGATGCCTAATATGTAAGCAGCTTCTCCAAAGTCCTTCATTGAAAAACACTTATTCAAGTAGGACTTTATGCTTTCCAAAAATTATATATCATTTCCCATCAATAGTATGTCATCCACATATAATACGAGAAATGCTACAGAGCTCCCACCCACTTTCTTGTAAACACAGGCTTCTCCACAAGTCTGTGCTACCTCTTGAGCACTTCGTTGGTTTTCCCTTGAAGAGGAAAGGGTGATGAAGTAAAGTAACGTAAGTATTTCCCTTAGTTTTTGAGAACCAAGGTATCAATCCAGTAGGAGATCATGCTTGAGTCCCACGCACCTACACAAACAAATAAGAACCTCGCAACCAACACGATAAAGGGGTTGTCAATCCCTTCACGGTCACTTACGAGAGTGAGATCTGATAGATATGATAAGATAATATTTTTGGTATTTTTATGATAAAGAGAAATAAAGATGCAAAGTAAAATAAACGGCAATAGAAATAACTAAGTGTTGAAAGATTAATATGATGGAAGATAGACCCAAGGGCCATATGTTTCACTAGTGGCTTCTCCCAAGAGAATAAGTATTACGGTGGGTAAACAAATTACTGTAGAGCAATTGATAGAATTGAGAATAGTTATGAGAATATCTAGGTATGATCATGTATATAGGCATCACGTCCGCAACAAGTAGACTGGAATGATTCTGCATCTACTACTATTACTCCACACATCGATCGCTATCCAGCATGCATCTAGAGTATTAAGTTCATAAGAACAGAGTAATGCTTTAAGTAAGATGACATGATGTAGAGGGGTAAACTCATGCAATATGATATAAACCCCATCTTTTTATCCTTGATGGCAACAATTCAATACGTGCTTTGTTGCCCCTGTTGTCACTGGGAAAGGACACCGCAAGATTGAACCGAAAGCTAAGCACTTCTCCCATTGCAAGAAAGATCAATCTAGTAGGCCAAACCAAACTGATAATTCGAAGAAACTTGCAAAGATAAACCAATCATACATAAAAGAATCCAGAGGAGTTTCAAATATTGTTCATAGATAAACTTGATCATAAACCCACAATTCATCGGATCTCGACAAACACACCGCAAAAGAAGATTACATCGAATAGATCTCCAAGAAGATCGAGGAGAACTTTGTATTGAGATCCAAAGAGAGAGAAGAAGCCATCTAGCTAATAATTATGGACCCATAGGTCTGAAGTAAACTACTCACAAATCATCGGAGAGGCCATGGAGTTGATGTAGAGGCCCTCCGTGATCAATGCCCCCTCCGGCGGAGCTCCGGAAAAGGCCCCAAGATGGGATCTCTCGGGTACAGAATGTTGCGGCGGTGGAATTAGGTTTTTGTGGTGCTCCTGGATGTTTGGGGGGTACGTGGATATATAGGAGGAAGAAGTAGGTCGGTGGAGCAACGACGGGCCCACGAGGGTGGAGGGCGCGCCAAGGGGGTAGGCGCGCCCCCTGCCTCGTGGCTTCCTCGGTTGTTTCTTGACGCCCACTCCAAGTCTCCTGGATCATGTTTGTTGTGAAAATCACGTTCCCGAAGGTTTCATTCCATTTGGACTTTGTTTGATATTCCTTTTCTGCGAAACACTCAAGTAGGCAAAAAAACAACAATTTGGGCTGGGCCTCCGGTTAATAGGTTAGTCCCAAAAATGATATAAAAGTGTAAAATAAAGCCCATTAACATCCAAAATAGATAATATAATAGCATGGAGCAATCAAAAATTATAGATACGTTGGAGACGTATCAAGCATCCCCAAGCTTAATTCCTGCTCGTCCTCAAGCAGGTTAATGATAAAAGAAGAATTTTTGATGTGGAATGCTTTCTAACATATTTCTCAATGTAATTTTTTCTTTATTGTGGCATGAATGTTCAGATCCGAAAGATTCAAGATAAAAGTTTAATTGACATAGAAATAATAATACTTCAAGCATACTAACTAAGCAATCATGTCTTCTCAAAATAACATGGCCAAAGAAAGTTATCCCTACAAAATCATATAGTCTGGCTATGCTCTATCTTCACCACACAAAATATTTAAATCATGCACAACCCTGATGACAAGCCAAGCAATTGTTTCATACTTTTAATGTTCTCAAACTTTTTCAATCTTCACGCAATATATGAGCGTGAGCCATGGATATAGCACTATATGTGGAATAGAATGGTGGTTGTGGAGAAGACAAAAAAAGGAGAAGATAGTCTCACATCAACTAGGCGTATGAACGGGCTATGGAGATGCCCATCAATAGATATCAATGTGAGTGAGTAGGGATTGCCATGCAACGGATGCACTAGAGCTATAAGTATATGAAAGCTCAAAAAAAAAGAAACTAAGTGGGTGTGCATTCAACTCGCTTGCTCATGAAGACCTAGGGCATTTTGAGGAAGCACATCATTGGAATATACAAGCCAAGTTCTATAATGAAAAATTCCCACTAGTATTTGAAAGTGATATCATAGGAGACTCTCTATCATGAAGATCATGGTGCTACTTTGAAGCACAAGCGTGGAAAAAGGATAGTAGCATTGTCCCTTCTCTCTTTTTCTCTCATTTTTTATTTGGCCCTTCTTTTTTTCTTTTTTCTTTTTGGCCTCTTTTCTCTTTTTTTCATCTGGAGTCTCATCCCGACTTATGAGGGAATCATAGTCCCCATCATCCTTTCCTCAATTGGGACAATGCTCTAATAATGATGATCATCAAACTTTATTTACTTAAAACTCAAGAATTACAACTCGATACTTAGAACAAAATATGACTCTATGTGAATGCCTCCGGTGGTGTACCGGGATGTGCAATGATGCATGAGTGACATGTATGAAGAATTATGAACGGTGGCTTTGCCACAAATACGATGTCAACTACATGATCATGCAAGCAATATGAAAATGATGAAGCGTGTCATAATAACGGAATGGTGGAAAGTTGCATGGCAATATATCTCGGAATGGCTATGGAAATGCCATAATAGGTAGGTATGGTGGCTTTTTTGAGGAAGGTATATGGTGGGTTTATGGTACCGGCGAAAGTTGCGCGATAGTAGAGAGGCTAGCAATGGTGGAAGGGTGAGAGTGCGTATAATCTATGGAATCATAATTAGTCATAAAGAACTCACATACTTATTGCAAAAATCTATTATTTATCGAAACAAATTATTACGTGCATGCTCCTAGGGGGATAGATTGGTAGGAAAAGACCATCACTCGTCCCCGATTGCCACTCATAAGGAAGACAATCAATAAATAAATCATGCTCCGACTTCATCACATAATGGTTCACCATACGTGCATTCTACGGGAATCATAAACTTCAACACAAGTATTTCTCAAATTCACAACTACTCAACTAGCATGACTCTAATATCGCCATCTCCATATCTCAAAACAATTATCAAGTATCAAACTTCTCATAGTATTCAATGCACTTCTATGAACGTTTTTATATTAAAGCAAATTTCCATGTTGTTCTAAAGGACTCCCCAAATAATATAAGTGAAGCATGAGATATCAACTATTTCTATAAAATAAAACCGCCACCGTGCTCTAAAAGATATAAGTGAAGAACTAGAGCAAAAACTATATAGCTCAAAAGATATATGTGAAGCACATAGAGTATTCTAATAAATTTCAAATCATGTGAGTCTCTCTCAAAAGGTGTGTATAGCAAGTATGATTGTGGTAAACTAAAAGGCAAAGACTCAAATCATACAAGACGCTCCAAGCAAAACACATATCATGTGATGAATAAAAATATAGCTCCAAGTAAACTTATCGATAGACGAAGACAAAAGAGGGGATGCCTTCCGGGGCATCCCCAAGCTTAGGCTTTTTGGTGTCCTTGAATTTTACCTTGGTGTGCCATGGGCATCCCCAAGCTTAGTATCTTGTCACTCCTTGTTCCATAATCCATCAAATATTTACCCAAAACTTGAAAACTTCACAACACAAAACTCAAAATAGAAAATCTTGTGAGCTCCGTTAGCGAAAGAAAACAAAACACCACTTCAAGGTACTGTAATGAATTCATTCTTTATTTATATTGGTGTTAAACCTACTGTATTCCAACTTCTATATGGTTTATAAACTCTTTTACTAGCCATAGATTCATAAAAATAAGCAAACAACACACGAAAAACAGAATCTGTCAAAAACAGAACAGTCTGTAGTAATCTGTAG
Source organism: Triticum dicoccoides (assembly GCF_002162155.2). NCBI lineage: Eukaryota > Viridiplantae > Streptophyta > Magnoliopsida > Poales > Poaceae > Triticum > Triticum dicoccoides. The sequence goes on along the minus strand of NC_041386.1, from coordinate 414,547,121 downwards.
CTAACGCAAACTTCTGGAACCCCAAAAATTCTAAAATAAATTTCTGTACGTGAGGAATTTATCTATTAATCATTTTAAAAAATAATTTACTAAATATCACTTTCCAAATAAAAATGGCAGCAATTCTCGTGAGCGCTAAAGTTTCTGTTTTTACAACAAGATCAAAAAGACTTCCCCCAAGTCTTCCCAACGGTTGTACTTGGCACAAACACTAATTAAACACAAAAAAACAAACAAAATAGAGGCTAGATAAATTATTTATTACTAAACAGGAGCAAAAAGCAAGGAATAAAAAAAATTGGGTTGACTCCCAACAAGCGCTATCGTTTAACGCCCCTAGCTAGGCATAAAAGCAAGGATAGATCTAGGTATTGCCATCTTTGGTAGGCAATCCATAAGTGTCTCTCATAATAGATTCATATGGTAATTTTATTTTATTTCTAGAGAAGTGTTCCATGCCTTTTGTCGGTGTCAAAACCAGCGGATCTCGGGTAGGGGGTCCCAAACTGTGCATCTAGGCCGGATGGTAACAGGAGGCTAGGGACACGAAGTTTTACCCAGGTTCGGGCCCTCTTGATGGAGGTAAAGCCCTATGTCCTGCTTGATTCATATTGATGATATGCGTAGTACAAGAGTAGATCTACCACGAGGTCGGAGAGGCTAAACCCTATAAGCTAGCCTATGGTATGATTGTTGTTCTGTATGTTGTCCTACGGACTAAAACCCCCCGGTTTATATAGACACCGGAGAGGGTTAGGGCTACACAAAGTCGGTTACAATGGTAGGAGATCTACATATCCGTATCGCCAAGCTTGCCTTCCACGCCAAGGAAAGTCCCTTCCGGACACGGGACGAAGTCTTCAATCTTGTATCTTCATAGTCCAGGAGTCCGGCTGAAGGTATAGTCCGGCCATCCGAACACCCCCTAATCCAGGACTCCCTCAGTAGCCCCTGAACCAGGCTTCAATGACGACGAGTCCGGCGCGCAGTTTGTCTTTGGCATTGCAAGGCGGGTTCCTCCTCCAAGTACTTCATAGAATATTTTGAACACAAAGATAGTGTCCGGCTCTGCAAAATAAGTTTCCACATATTGCCATAGAGAGAATAATATTTTCACAAATCTAATCTGCTGACGTATTCCGTAGTGTGATGCACCACGGCCAAGCCTTTATTCAAATCGTTTTATTATCCCACCTCAGCACGTCATGCGAGGCGGTTTCCTTGGCACGTCTTGTCGAAGTAGAGATCGTGTCCCCTTATTCCAGGATTCTCATCAATAAGGGCGTGGGTAACCCAACCGCGCCATTGATTATGGCGCTTGGGGATAAGCGAGTTTTACCATGCTGGTGGGGACACATAGTTGCGTCCACCCATATAAGGGGATAAGGATCCACCTTTTCACCTATGCCTTCTTCCTCCTTTGCCTATCCATTCTTGCGCACCCGAGCTCCAGCGCCCAAGTCCGCACTCCCCACCTCAACCTTCTCCAGCCATGTCCGGAGCGGGAGGCAAGTGGATGGTCTCCTCTGTTACGGAGGGACACATCAAAATACTAAGGAAGGCCGGATACTTGTCTAACGATGTTGCGCACCGGCTTCCTGAAGAGGGGCAGCTCATCCCCACCCCTAGGCCCCATGAGAGGGTGGTGTTCCTCCCCCATTTCCTCCGCGGACTGGGCTTCCCTCTCCACCCATTTGTCCGAGGGCTCATGTTCTACTATGGCCTGGATTTCCACGATCTGGATCCGAACTTTGTCCTCAACATCTCGGCATTTATCGTCGTGTGCGAGGCTTTCCTCCGCATCCGCCCCCATTTCGGCCTATGGCTCAAGACTTTCAATGTCAAGCCGAAGGTGGTGCGCGGCAACCAGGCGGAGTGCGGAGGCGCCATGGTGGGCAAGATGCCCAACGTCTTATGGCTCGAGGGCTCCTTTGTGGAGACCCTGAAGGGGTGGCAATCGGGGTGGTTTTACATCACCGAGCCGCGCGACCCTGAATGGGTCGCAGCCCCCGAGTTCCGATCTGGACCCCCCTACGCGGCTCACCTCCTGGAAGGAGACGGGCCTGTCGTGGGGTAAAAAAGGAGAGCTGACCAGACTCCAAACATGCGTCCAAACCCTGGTGGACAAGAAGCTCAAACTTGTCAACGTAGTCCAGGTTATGCTCATCCACCGGATCCCCCCGTGTCAACAACGGGCTTTCAACCTGTGGGAGTTCGACCCGGCGCGGCACCGAACTCTGAGCAGGCTCTTCAAAACGACGTATGAAGATGCCTGGAAGGTGCTTTTCAAGGGCGCCGAGGCCCCCGCATCCGCTACCGAGGATCGCGGATTCAGTATGCAGCGTCACGCTCATGCGGTAAGCTGTTTTTACCTTTTACAGGGTATCAGTTTTTCATAGTTTGACTCCATGCGGGATCTAAGCTCTCTTACCTTTGACAAGATTGGCAGGAGACGTCCGGACAGACCAACTGTCCGGCTCCTTTGCCCGAAGGCCCAACGGACGCTCGTTTGGCGAAGCTGCTGGTTCCGGCACCCCATGTGGTGCCAGAGAAGAAGGCCAAGAAGAAGGCCACGGGGACTCGAAAGAGTGCCCGGCGCCTGGAGGTGTCGGATCCCTCATCCGACGACTCCAAGACGCACTCCTCCCATGAAGACGAGGAGGAGGAAGAAGAGACCCCTCCCCCTCCAGCGGGGGAAGGGAAGAAAAGGAAGGCCGCCCCAACTGGGGAGGCCGAAGGGTCCAAGAAGGGGAAAACCCTTCCTCCTACTCCACCGACGCCGACGACGGCAGAGAGGAGTGGCCGCTCAGGGCCAAGCCCCTGGCTAAATCGTAAGTATCTGGATACCAGAGTACTTCATAGTATTCCTTTATTGCACAACTTTCCCTTATGTCGAATATGTTTATGCAGCCCACCCAAAGACCGGCTCGACGCGTCGTCGAGCGGTTCACTGGACTCGTCGGACGTGAATTCACTTCTGACGGCTTCCTCCCCCCGCCCTACAGACGACACCGAAGTGTTGTCCCAACAGGTTCCAAGCCAGGAGGAGGTGGTCCTAGAGGCGCCGCAAGGCGACCTCCCGGACCCCAGGAGTGAAGGGGATAGAACCCCCCAGGGCTCCAAGTCCGGCTCTAGGCCGGACACCGCTCCGGAACCTTCAGAGGTTTTAGAGTCCGGCGGGCGACCTCCTTCCAAGAGGAGCAAGCCCACCGTGCCGGTGACCCCCGTCCAACCGGAGGCGCCGGACAGTCTGTTGGAGGTGCTCGAAGGCGCCTCCATCGACGAGGAGCACCGCACCATTATGAGTGCGGTGGTCCATAAGGTTCAGTCCGCCAAGAGCGGACTGACTGAAGCTTGTACTAGCCTTTTAACAGGCTTTGAGGTAAGTAAAGAATGTGTAAATAATATTACCGCATAGAAAGTAGCCCCTGATGCTCTATTTGGCGTTCGAGAAGAAATCTGAATAGAGGATCAAATAAAATTCGCAGGAGTCTAACAAAAAGGAGTCAATACGCGTATGCAGGCTTCTCTGCTGGCGTCCGCCGCACTGACTGCGGAAGTGGACACGCTAAAGAAGAACCTCGAGCAGTCCGAGCAAGAGCTCGGGCGTGCCAAGAAGTAGCTCGAGGACAAGGAAGGTAAGAAATACCTTATTTAAATATATATATATATATATAAGGGTGCAATTGCAAAAAATGACAGGATTATCGTGGCTATTGTAGGGTCCACGTCTGAGGTGGCGACCCTTAAGCAAGCGCTGCTTGAGGCCAAGAAGAGGGCGGCCACGGAGCGCACCGAGCGGGAGAAGTATGAGGCCAAGGTTGGCAAGGTGCGGCAGGAGCTCCAGGCACTCATGGAAAAAGATGAGAGTTTGGAGCTTGACTCAAAGACGCGAGCGTCCAAGCTCGCGGTGGCTATTGAAAATGCCAAGTCTGCCAAGGCCGAATCCCAGAAGACCCTCTAGGAGTTGGATGAGGTGAAAAAGATAGCGGCGGGTAAGGCATTCTTTATGCAAAGCAAACACGTAAACATAAGTTACTTGTTACTTACCCGAATCTGGAGCTCTCCAGGAGCATTCGCAGATCTTCCCCGTAGCGTGTCCGATGCCGCCGCATTCTATCAAGCCGAGGAGGGCAGCTCGACGGAGAAGGTGTTATGGTCTCAGTATGCTGAGGCCGGACACCCCGTGCCCCTGAGCGACCAGCTGAAGCAACCGGTTGAGCTCCACATGGCGGCCGAACAGGCCATGAAGGGCCTCATAGTTCGGCTGTGGCCTGGAGAGGCTCTGCCTAGGAGCTTTTTCGAGCTGGTGCGGCGGTTGGTGGGGGCCTGTCCAAGGCTCGAAGTCATCAAGCGCTCCGTCTGCATTGAAGGTGCCTGTAGGGCCCTTGCCCACGCTAAGGTGCACTGGGGCAAGCTGGATGCTGAGAAGCTTGTGAAGGACGGGCCACCGCCGGGGATGGAGCATCGAAAGCCTGAGAATTATTCTAAGGATGTTTTGAAGGGTGCCTGCCTTGTGGCGGATGAGTGTTGCAGGGATGTAATTTTTGAGTAAAACTCGCTCGTTTTGTCTTGTGCGCTAAAAACTTGTTCATATGCGCTAAGCAATGCTGTTACAATTTAAAATATTACCTTCTGTGCGGCTGTTTATCAATTCTGAGAGATGGCGAGTCGTCGGCTTCTGCCCCTGTGCCGCTAGTGCTGGGGTGTTCGGGGATAAACTTGAGCGCTCTTTTTCCCATGTTTGGGTCCTTTGAGGGAGGCGCTCAGCACAACAAACAAGGCAATCGGACTATAATGCTTGAACACTCTCACTTAGCCATAGAATTCTATAATTTTAAATTTCAGCGAAGCCCCTGGTATTCGGAAGATCGAGTTCGGGGCGCTATCCACGCCTTGGCCGGACAGAGCCGACTCCTCGCTCTAAGCGGCATAAGTCTTTAGGGACTCGAAAAACTTCTCGAACAACGACCAGCCCTCGCTTCATCATGTCAGTCAGTTTTAGCTTTCTCTACTGAGGTGCTCGACCCAGCTCAACCGGGGCACAATCGCAGTAGTTCTCCTAGTGCTACCTTAGCCGATATAGCGGAACGTAAGGCACCAAAACATAGGAGTCGGGCAAACCCAACTATTGACCCAAGACATGATTCGGAGCTGATGCATATAATGCTATAAGTTCGGGGTGCCACACTTGTTAAAGTGTTCGGACTTCTCACACCATATTGAGGGGTACTAAAGCCTCTGGCGTATTTTGTCCGTACCAAAGTGTACGGGTGCAACATGTCGTTAAGGAACATATATTTGTAAAAAAAAGAGTAATGCAAAAATAGACAGAAGCTATGCATTGCTTATTAAAAAGGGCTGCGATCGAAGCAGAACGATACAAATAATGCGATAAGCAAAAGGTTGGACTATTTAACATGTCCGTTCCAGGGGCAGGCTGCGGAATGGTAAGTGAAACAGGTATACTGCTCGTGATAGAGACCACCTGGTAGTTCCGTAATGCGGCATGGCTTGTCTGCTTCCCTGGTTCTTGCATCGTTTGTGCGGCAATTGAACTGCCGAACAGGCCTTCTGAAGAGTGGAGTCCTGAAAGTAAGAGAAAATTAAAAAATCGGCAGCCCCTGGTGCGGTTTAAGCCGTGTTTCGGGCATGCCGTGATGGTGCCCCTCCCCCTGCACCCATGGTATTTCTAGAGCGTAGTTATGTACGCGAAGTACTGGTGTCGCATTTTTGCGAGGGCTGGGGTTGGGGCCGCATTGCTACGCCTGCTCAGAACATGCCAGGCGGTCTTGTTGTAGGTTAATCCGGGCGCACTTGACGGTGTCCGGAGGTTTAATGGCCGGACTGGAGAACTGCCTGGAGAGGCTGCTTTGTACTTCCGCAGCAAGGGCCGCCGTGTGCTCCTCCATTCGGAGAGAGCGTTCGGTGTTTCCATTAACCGTAATTACTCCTCGAGGGCCTGGCATCTTGAGCTTAAGGTATGCGTAGTGCGGTACCGCATTGAACTTGGCAAATGCGGTTCGCCCGAGCAGTGCGTGATAGCCACTGCGGAATGGGACTATGTCGAAGATTAGCTCCTCGCTTCAGAAATTATCCGGAGATCCGAAGACCACTTCAAGTGTGACTGAGCCTGTACAGTTGGCCTCTACACATGGTATTACTCCTTTAAAGGTCATTTTGGTGGGCTTAATCCTCGAGGGATCTATGCCCATTTTCTGCACTATATCCTGGTAAAGCAGGTTCAGGCTGCCGCCGCCGTCCATAAGGACTCTAGTGAGATGAAATCCGTCAATGATTGGGTCTAGAACCAATGCGGTGAATCCGCCATGACGGGTGCTAGTGGGATGGTCCCTTCGATCAAAGGTGATCGGGCAGGAGGACCATGGGTTGAACTTTGGGGCGACTGGCTCTACCGCGTATACGTCCCTTAACGCGCGCTTCCGCTCCCTCTTGGGGATGTGGGTTGCGTATATCATGTTCACCGTCCGCACTTGTGGGGGAAAACCCTTCTGTCCACTGTTGTTCGGCAGCCGGGGCTCTTCGTCGTCATCGCTATGTAGCCCCTTGTCTGTAGTTTCGGCATTTAACTTGCCTGCCTGCTTGAACACCCAACAATCCCTGTTGGTGTGATTGGCCGGCTTTTCGGGGGTGCCATGTATCTGGCACAAGCGGTCGAGTATTCGGTCCAAACTGGACAGGCCCCTAGGATTTCTTTTGAATGGCTTTTTCCGCTGACCGGATTTATAGCCTCTGAATCCGGCATTAATTGCCGTATCCTCAGCATTGTCACCGTTAGTGCGGCGCTTCTGCTTATTGCGACGCGACCTGCCACTACTGTCCCTGGTATCCGAGTTACCAGGGTTCTTGGTCATATTGTTGCTACGAGCAAGCCAGCTGTCTTCTCCCACGCAAAAGCGGGTCATGAGTGTCATGAGTGCTGCCATAGATTTCGGCTTTTCCAGTCCAAGGTGCCGGGCAAGCCACTCGTCACGGATATTGTGCTTGAAGGCTGCTAGGGCCTCAGCGTCCGGACAATTGACTATTTGATTTTTCTTTGTTAGGAACCATGTCTAGAATTGCCTGGCCGATTCCTCTGGCTACTGAATTACGTGGCTTAGGTCATCGGCGTCTGGTGGTCGCACATAAGTGCCCTGGAAATTGTCGAGGAATGCGGCTTCCAGGTCCTCCCAACAACCGATTGATCCTGCTGGCAAGCTGTTAAGCCAATGCCGAGCTGGTCCTTTGAGCTTGAGTGGGAGGTATTTGATGGCGTGGAGATCATCGCCGCGGGCCATATGGATATGAAGGAGATATCATCGATCCATACCGCAGGATTTGTTGTGCCATCATATGATTTGATGTTTACGGGTTTGAAACCCTCGGGGATTTGATGATCCATTACTTCGTTTGTGAAGCATAGTGGGTGTGCGGCGCCTCTGTACTGGGCTATATCACGACGTAGCTCCAATGAGCTTTGTCTACTGTGTTCGGCCCTACCAGATTTGTGTCCGGCGTGACGGTTACCACCTCGAGTCATGGGGCGCCCATGCGATCCGTAGATCGATCTTGTTTGCCTTGCCTTGTCCTCCAACATATCTCGCAGGTCTGGCGCACTTTCCCGTGCCTTGGTACGGGGTGCGGCTTGAGTGGAGGGCCGAGAGGCCTCTCTGTTGCGGCCACGAGGTGGCCGATCGGCCGTATCAAGTGCTGGTGATATAGGTTTAAGTGCTTCCTCCTCTAATCGGGGTAGCAACCTGCGCTTTGGGTAGTCTTGGAGGGGCGTTCGAGTTAATGCTCTTCGGCCGCAAGGACTTCAGTCCATCTGTCGACTAGAAAATCTTGATAAGCTCTAAGCTGTTGCTGTTTTTTCTTGAGGCTTCTTGCCGTGGCCATAAGCCTGCGTTGAAAATGCTCTTGCTCGGCGGGATCCTCTGGCACGATGAATTCGTCGTCGTCGAGGCTTGCCTCGTCTTCGGAGGGAGGCGTATAATTATCGTCCTCGACCTCTTTGTCTGCCGCTCTCTCATGAGGGCTGGCTTCTCCATCCTCCTGTGCTGAATCTTGCTGGAGGGGGTTTTCTTCGGCACTCTCCGGAGTATTATTATCTCCCGTGCTGGAGTCATCGTATTTGCTTTGGCGGGATTTTGAGCGGCGCCGCTGATGCTGGCGCTTAGGCTGTTTCTTGGAGGGGTCATCCTCCGCTGTTCCGTCGCCATCTCCTTCTTTTGGGGTGTCCACCATGTATATGTCATGACGAGGTGGCTTTCCAGGGCCTAATAGGCGCTGGTTCTTCATCGTCTCCTGCATCGGTGTCCATACCGTCGATGTCTTTGGAGTCGAAGTCAAGCATGTCGGTTAAATCGTCGACAGTGGCTAAAAAGTGGGTGGTGGGTGGGCTTTGAATTTCTTCATCGTCCGCATCCCAACCTTGCTGGCCGTAGTCCGGCCAGGGCTCTCCTGATAAAGAGAGAGACTTTAGTGTCTTCAGAATATCGCCGAAAGGCGAGTGCTGAAAGATGTCTGCGACAGTAAACTCCATGATCGGCGCCCAATCGGATTCGATCGGCAGGGGCACGGAGGGTTCGGAGTCCGGAGAGGAGTCCGGCTCCTTGGAGTCATGAGTATCGCGGAGTGCGGGGCTGGTATTCGGCTCGATCACCATTGGGATCGCAGCCCCCGAGGCGGCGTACAACCACCCATCCTCGATCGGCGCAGTTGGCTCCGAATTAAGGGTCGAAGCTGATGCGGGTGCGGCCTCCAGGGCACTGTTTGGTGGCAGAGCTAGATCATGCTCGTCGTGACACTGCGGCGCGCTCGGCAGTGGCTCGAATCCGTCGAGGATCAAGTCCCCGCGGATGTCAGCCGTGTAGTTTAAACTTCCAAATTTGACCTGACGGCCAGGGGCATAGCTTTCGATCTGCTCCAGACGGCCAAGTGAATTGGACCGCAGTGCGAAGCCGCCGAAGACGAAGATCTGTCCGGGGAGGAAGGTCTCACCCTGGACTGCATCGCTATTGATGATCGTAGGAGCCATCAAGCCTCACGGCGATGACACAGAGGAACTCTCAATGAAAGCACCAATGTTGATGTCAAAACCGGCGGATCTCGGGTAGGGGGTCCCGAACTGTGCGTATAGGCTGGATGGTAACAGGAGGCAAGGGACACGAAGTTTTACCCAGGTTCGGGCCCTCTTGATGGAGGTAAAACCCTACGTCCTGCTTGATTTATATTGATGATATGGGTTGTACAAGAGTAGATCTACCACGAGATCAGAGAGGCTAAACCCTAGAAGCTAGCCTATGGTATGATTGTTGTTCTGTATTTTGTCCTACGGACTAAAACCCCCTTGTTTATATAGACACCGGAGAGGGTTAGGGTTACACAAAGTCAGTTACAATGGTAGGAGATCTACATATCCGTATCGCCAAGCTTGCCTTCCACGCCAAGGAAAGTCCCTTCCGGACACGGGACGAAGTCTTCAATCTTGTATCTTCATAGTCCAGGAGTCCGGCTTAAGGTATAGTCCGGCCATCCGGACACCCCCTAATCCAGGACTCCCTCAACTTTCCTTAACAGAAATTGGAATCTAATATTCCCTTCCTTCATATCAATAATTGCACGAATCGTTCTAAGGAAAGGTCTACCAAGAATAATAGGACATGAAGGATTGCAATCTATATCAAGAACAATGAAATCTACGGGCACATAGTTCCTATTTGAAACAATAAGAACATCATTAATTCTTCCCATAGGTTTCTTAATAGTGGAATCCGCAAGGTGCAAGTTTAAAGAACAATCATCAAAATCACGGAAACCTAGCAAATCACACAAAGTTTTTGGAATCGTGGAAACACTAGCACCCAAATCACACAAAGCATAGCACTCATGATATTTAATTTTAATTTTTATTGTAGGTTCACACTCATCATAAAGTTTTCTAGGGATAGAAACTTCCAACTCAAGTTTTTCTTCATAAGATTGCATCAAAGCATCAATGATATGTCTAGTAAAAGCTTTATTTTGACTATAAGCATGAGGAGAATTTAGCATGGATTGCAACAAGGAAATACAATCTATCAAATAACAATTATCATAATTAAATTCCTTGAAATCCAAAATAGTAGGTTCATTGATATCTAAAGTTTTAACCTCTTCAATCCCACTTTTACCAATTTTTGCATCAAGATCTAAAAACTCCGAATTTTTGGAACGCCTTCTAGGTAAAGGCGGATCATCTTCAGTCCCATCATTATCAAGATTCATATTGAAAAACAAATATTTAATAGGAGACACAACAATCACTTTTAGATCTTCATCTTTATTATCATGAAAACTAGAAGAACACGCTTTCACAAAGCAATCTTTCTTAGCACGCATCCTAGCAGTTCTTTGTTTGCACTCATCAATGGAAATTCTCATGGCTTTGAGAGACTCATTGATATAATGGTTAGGTGGAATAGATCTAAGTTTCAAAGAATCAACATCAAGAGAAATTCTATCAACGTTCCTAGCCAACTCATCAACCTTAAGCAATTTTTCTTCAAGCAAAGCATTGAAATTATTTTGTGAATTCATAAACTCCTTAACACTAGTCTCAAATTCAGAGGGCATCTTATTAAAATTTCCATAAGAATTGCTGTAGGAATTACCATATTATTACAGGAATTACTAGGAAACGGCCTAGAATTAAAATTACCTCTATACGCGTTATTACCAAAATTGTTCCTACCAACAAAATTCACATCCATAGATTCATTACTATTCTCAGTCAAGGTAGACAAAGGCACATCATTAGGATCAGAGGAAACACTCTTATTAGCAAACAATTTCATAAGTTCATCCATCTTTCCACTCAAAACATTAATTTCTTCAATTGCATGCACTCTTTTACTAGTAGATCTTTCGGTGTACCATTGAGAATAATTAACCATAATATTATCTAGGAGTTTAGTAGCTTCTCCTAAAGTGATTTCCATAAAAGTGCCTCCCGCGGCCGAATCTAAAAGATTTCTAGAAGCAAAATTCAATCCGGCATAAATTTTTTGTATAATCATCCAAAGATTCAAACCATGTGTAGGGCAGTTATGTATCATTAATTTCATCCTCTCCCAAGCTTGTGCAACATGTTCATGATCAAGTTGCTTAAAATTCATAATATCGTTTCTAAGAGAGATGATTTTAGTGGGAGGAAAATACTTAGAGATAAAAGCATCTTTGCACTTATTCCACGAATCAATACTATTTTAGGCAAAGACGAAAACCAAGCTTTACCATGATCTCTAAGGGAAAAAGGAAATAGCTTCAATTTAACAATATCATTGTCCACATCTTTCTTCTTTTGCATATCACACAAATCAACAAAGCTATTTAGATGGGTAGCGACATCTTCACTAGGAAGGCCGGCGAATTGATCTTTCATGACAAGATTCAACAAAGTAGCATTAATTTCACAAGATTCAGCATCGGTAAGAGGAGCAATTGGAGTGCTAAGAAAATCATTGTTGTTGGTATTGGTAAAGTCACACAATTTTGTATTATCTTGAGCCATCGTGACAAGCACGCAAACAAGAAGCAAGCGAAAAAGAGGCGAACGGAAAAAGAGAGGGCGAATAAAACGGCAAGGGTGAAGTGGGGGAGAGGAAAACGAGAGGCAAATGGAAAATAATGTAATGCGAGGGATAAGAGTTTGTGATGGGCACTTGATATGTCTTGACTTGTGCGTAGACTCCGACAACGGTGCCAGAAATGGCTCATTGTCGAGAGTCAAATCTTGACTTGACTTGGCGCGAATCTCCCCGGCAACGGCGCCAGAAATCCTTCTTGCTACCTCTTGAGCATTGCGTTGGTTTTCCCTTGAAGAGGAAAGGGTGATGCAGTAAAGTAGCATAAGTATTTCCCTCAGTTTTTGAGAACCAAGGTATCAATCCAGTAGGAGATCACGCTCGAGTCCCATGCACCTACACAAAGAAATAAGAACCTTGCAACCAACGCGATAAAGGGGTTGTCAATCCCTTCACGGTCACTTATGAGAGTGAGATATGATAGATATGATAAGATAATATTTTTGGTATTTTTATGATAAAAAGGAATCAAGATGCAAAGTAAAATAAACGACAATAGAAATAACTAAGTGTTGAAAGAATAATATGATGGAAGATAGACCCGGGGGCCATAGGTTTCACTAGTGGCTTCTCTCAGCATAAGTATTACGGTGGGTAAACGGATTACTGTCGAGCAATTGATAGAATTGAGCGTAGTTATGAGAATATCTAGGTATGATCATGTATATAGGCATCACATCCGCAACAAGTAGACCGAAATGATTCTGCATCTACTATTATTACTCCACACATCGATCGCTATCCAGCATGCATCTAGAGTATTAAGTTCATAAGAACAGAGTAATGCTTTAAGTAAGATGACATGATGTAGAGGGATAAACTCATGCAATATGATATAAACCCCATCTTTTTATCCTCGATGGCAACAATTCAATACGTGCCTTGCTGCCCTGCTGTCACTGGGAAAGGATACCTCAAGATTGAACCCAAAGCTAAGCACTTCTCCCATTGCAAGAAAGATCAATCTAGTAGGTCAAACCAAACTGATAACTTGAAGAGAATTGCAAAGATAAACCAATCATACATAAAAGAATTCAGAGGAGATTCAAATATTGTTCATAGATAAACTTGATCATAAACCCACAATTCATCGGATCTCGACAAACACACCGCAAAAGAAGATTACATCAAATAGATCTCCAAGAAGATTGAGGAGAACTTTGTATTGAGATCCAAAGAGAGAGAAGAAGCCATATAGCTAATAACTATGGACCCGTAGGTCTGAAGTAAACTACTCACACATCACTAGAGAGGCCATGGAGTTGATGTAGAGGCCCTCCATGATCAATGCCCCCTCCGGCGGAGCTCCGGAAAAGGCCCCAAGATGGGATCACTCGGGTACAGAAGGTTGTGGCGGTGGGATTAGGTTTTCGTGGTGCTCCTGGATGTTTGGGGGGTACATGGATATATGTAGGAGGAAGAAGTAGGTCGGTGGAGCAACAAGGGGCCCACAAGGGTGGAGGGCGCTCCCAGGAGGGTAGGCGTGCCCCCAGCCTCGTGGCTTCCTCGGTTGTTTCTTGACGCCCACTCCAAGTCTCCTAGATCACGTTTGTTGAGAAAATCACGTTCTCGAATATTTCATTCCGTTTGGACTTCGTTTGATATTCCTTTTCCGTGAAACACTGAAATAGGAAAAAAGCAATTTGGGCTGGCCCTCCGGTTAATAGGTTAGTCCTAAAAATGATATAAAAGTGTAAAACAAAGCCCATTAACATCCAAAATAGATAATATAATAGCATGGAGCAATCAAAATTATAGATATGTTGGAGACGCATCAGTCTGCGTAAACCCAAACACTTTGATCATCTCATCAAAGCGAATGTTCCAACTTCGAGATGCTTGCACCAACCCATAGATTGAGCGCTGGAGCTTGGATACCTTGTCAGCATTCTTAGGATCGACAAAACCTTCTGGCTGCATCATATACAATTATTCCTTAAGGAAACCATTAAGGAATGCCGTTTTGACGTCCATTTGCCATATCTCATAATCATAGAATGCGGCAATGGCTAACATGATTCGGACGGACTTCAGCTTCTCTACGGTGAGAAGGACTCATCATAGTCAACCCCTTGAACTTGTCGATAACCCTTAGCGACAAGCTGAGCCTTATAGATGGTCACATTACCATCCGCGTCTGTCTTCTTCTTAAAGATCCATTTATTTTCTATGGCTTACCAATCATCGGGCAAGTCTGTCAAGGTCCATATTTTGTTTTCATACATGGATCCTATCTCGGATTTCATGGCTTCAAGCCATTTGTTAGAATTCGGGCCCGCCATCGCTTCTTCATTGTTTGAAGGTTCACCGTTGTCTAACAACATGATTTCCAGACATGGTTGTCATACCACTATGGTGCGGAATGTGTCCTCATGGACCTACGAAGTTTAGTAGAAACTTGATCCTAAGTTTCATGATCATCATCATTAACTTCCTCTCTAGTCGGTGCAGGCACCACAGAAATATATTCCTGAGCTGCGCTACTTTCCGGTTCAAGAGGCAGTACCTCATCAAGTTCTACTTTCCTCCCACTTACTTCTTTCGAGAGAAACTCTTTCTCTAGAAAGGATCCATTCTTGGCAACAAAGATCTTGGATTCGGATCTGAGGTAGAAGGTATACCCGATAGTTTCCTTAGGGTATCCTATGAAGACGCATTTTTTGACTTGGGTTCGAGCTTTCAGGTTGAAATTCTTGACATAAGCATCGCATCCCCAAACTTTCAGAAACGACAGCTTAGGTTTCTTTCCAAACCATAATTCATACGGTGTCATCTCAACGGATTTTGACGGAGCCCTATTTAAAGTGAATGCGGCAGTCTCTAAAGCATAACCCCAAAATGATAGCGGTAGATCGGTAAGAGACATCATAGATCACACCATATCCAATAGAGTGCGATTACGACGTTCAGACACACCATTTCGCTGAGGTGTTCCAGGCGGCGTGAGTTGTGAAACAATTCCACATTTCCTTAAGTGTGTGCCAAACTCGTGACTCAAGTATTCTCCTCCATGACCTGATCGTAAGAACTTTATTTTCCTGTCATGTTGATTCTCTACCTCACTCTAAAATTCCTTGAACTTTTCAAAGGTCTCATACTTGTGCTTCATTAAGTAGACATACCCATATCTACTTAAGTCATCAGTGAGGGTGAGAACATAATGATAGCCACCGTGAGCCTCAACGCTCATTGGACCGCACACATCAGTATGTATGATTTCCAATAAGTTGGTTGCTCGCTCCATTGTTCCGGAGAACGGAGTCATTGTCATTTTGCCCATGAGGCATGGTTCGCACGTGTCAAATGATTCATAATCAAGAGGCTCCAAAATTCATTTGCATGGAGTTTCTTCATGCGTTTGACAACAATGTGACCAAGGCGGCAGTGCCACAAGTATGTGGGACTATCATTATCAACCTTACATCTTTTTTCATTCACACTATGAATATGTGTAACATCACGTTCGAGATTAAACAAAAATAAACCATTGACCAGCGGGGCATGACCATAAAACATATCTCTCATATAAATGGAACAACCATTAATCTCGGATTTAAATGAGTAGCTGATGTCTACTACACAACCTTCTTCTTGTAGACGTTGTTGGGCCTCCAAGTGCAGAGGTTTGTAGGACAGTAGCAAATTTCCCTCAAGTGGATGACCTAAGGTTTATCAATCTGTAGGAGGCGTAGGATGAAGATGGTCTCTCTCAAGCAACCCTGAAACCAAATAACAAAAAGTCTCTTGTGTCCCCAACACACCCAATACCATGGTAAATTGTATAGGTGCACTAGTTCGGCGAAGAGATGGTGATACAAGTGGTATATGGATAGTAGATATGAGTATTTGTAATCTGAAATTATAAAAACATCAAGGTAGCAAGTGATAAAAGTTAGCGTAAACGGTATTGCAATGTGTGGAAACAAGGCCTAGGGTTCATACTTTCGCTAGTGTAAGTTCCCTCAACAATACTAACATAATTGGATCACATAACTATCCCTCAACATGCAACAAAGAGTCTCCAAAGTCACTAATAGCGGAGAACAAACGAAGAGATTATGGTAGGGTACGAAACCGCCTCAAAGTTATTCTTTCCAATCAATCCGGTGGGCTATTCCTATAAGTTTCACAAACAGCCCTAGAGTTCGTACTAGAATAACACCTTAAGACACAAATCAACCAAAACCCTAATGTCACCTAGATACTCCAATGTCACCTCAAGTATCCGTGGGTATGATTATACGATATGCATCACACAATCTCAGATTCATCTATTCAACCAACACAAAGGACCTCAAAGAGTGCCCCAAAGTTCTACCGGAGAATCACGACGAAAACGTGTGCCAACCCCTATGCATAGGTTCATGAACCCGCAAGTTGGTCACCAAAACATACATCAAGTGGCACACGGTATCCCATTGTCACCATAGATATCCACGGCAAGACATACATCAAGTGTTCTCAAATATTTAAAGACTCAATCTGATAAGATTACTTCAAAGGGGAAACTCAATTCATTACAAGATAGAAGAGGGCGAGGAGAAACATAAGATCCAACTATAATAGCAAAGCTCGCGATACATCAAGATAATGCCAAATCAAGAACACGAGAGAGAGAGATCAAACACATAGCTACTGGTACATACCCTCAGCCCCGAGGGAGAACTACTCCCTCCTCGTCATGGAGAGCACCGGGATGATGAAGATGGCCACCAGGGAAGGATTGCCCCCTTCGGCAGGGTGCCGGAACGGGTCTAGATTGGTTTTCGGTGGCTACAGAGGCTTCTGGCGGCGGAACTCCCGATCTATTATGCGTTCTGGAAGTTTTAGGTCACGTGGGTATATATGGGTGCAGGGAGGACGTCGGAGGAGCCACGGGGGTCCCACGAGACAGGGGGCGCGCCCTAGGGGGGGGGCGCCCCCACCCTCGTGAGCACCTCGTGTCTCCCCTGATGTGGGGTCCAAGTTCATCAGGTGTGTTTCCTTCCAAAAATAACTTCTCCAGTTGATTTCGTTCCGTTTCGACTCCGTCTGATATTCCTTTTCTTCGAAACACTGAAATAGGCATAAAACAGCAAATCTGGGCTGGGCCTCTGGTTAATAGGTTATTCCCAAAAGTAATATAAAAGTGTATAATAAAGCCCATAAACATTCAAAACAATAGATAATATAGCACGGAGCAATCAAAAATTATAGATACGTTGGAGACGTATCAAGCATCCCCAAGCTTAATTCCTGCTCGTCCTCGAGTAGGTAAATGATAAAAAAGATAATTTTTGATGTGGAATGCTAGTTGGCATAATTTCAATGTAATTCTTCTTACTTGTGATATGAATATTCAGATCCGTAAGATGCAAGACAAAAGTTTAATATTGACATACAAATAATAATACTTCAAGCATACTGACTAAGCAATCATGTCTTCTCAAAATAATATGGCCAAAGAGAGCTATCCCTACAAAATCATATAGTGTGGCTATGCTCCATCTTCACCACACAAAGTATTTAAATCATGCACAACCCCGATGACAAGCCAAGCAATTGTTTCATACTTTCGATGTTCTCAAACTTTTTCAATCTTCACGCAATACATGAGCGTGAGCCATGGACATAGCACTATAGGTGGAATAGAATGGTGGTTGTGGAGAAGACAAAAAGGAGAAGATAGTCTCACATCAACTAGGCGTATCAACGGGCTATGGAGATGCCCATCAATAGATATCAATGTGAGTGAGTAGGGATTGCCATGCAACGGATGCACTAGAGCTATAAGTATATGAAAGCTCAAAAAGAAACTAAGTGGGTGTGCATCCAACTTGCTTGCTCATGAAGACCTAGGGCATTTTGAGGAAGCCCTTCATTGGAATATACAAGCCAAGTTCTATAATGAAAGATTCCCACTAGTATATGAAAGTGACAACATAGGAGACTCTATCATGAAGATCATGGTGCTACTTTGAAGCACAAGTGTGGTAAAAGGATAGCAGCATTGCCCCTTCTCTCTTTTTCTCTCATTTTTTTTTCATTTTTTCATTTTTTTATTTTTTATTTGGGCCTTCTCTTTTTTATGGCCTCTTTTTTATTTTTTTATTCGGGCTTCTTTGGCCTCTTTTTATTTTTTTATTTTCGTCCGGAGTCTCATCCTGACTTGTGGGGGAATCATAGTCTCCATCATCCTTTCCTCAGTGGGACAATGC
This sequence comes from Triticum dicoccoides, assembly GCF_002162155.2. Classification (NCBI taxonomy): domain Eukaryota; kingdom Viridiplantae; phylum Streptophyta; class Magnoliopsida; order Poales; family Poaceae; genus Triticum; species Triticum dicoccoides. Next base: position 414,529,300 of record NC_041386.1, on the reverse strand, counting down.
TCTAATAATGATGATCATCACACTTTTTATTTTTCTTACAACTCAAGAATTACAACTCGATACTTAGAACAAGATATGACTCTATATGAATGCCTCCGGCGGTGTACCGGGATGTGCAGTGATGCATGAGTGACATGTATGAAAGAATTATGAACGGTGGCTTTGCCACAAATACAATGTCAACTACATGATCATGCTAAGCAATATGACAATGATGAAGCGTGTCATAATAAACAGAAGGGTGGAAAGTTGCATGGCAATATATCTCGGAATGGCTATGGAAATGCCATAATAGGTAGGTATGGTGGCTGTTTTGAGGAAGGTATATGGTGGGTTTATAGTACCGATGAAAGTTGCGTGGTACTAGAGAGGCTAGCAAAGGTGGAAGGGTGAGAGTGCGTATAATCCATGGACTCAACATTAGTCATAAAGAACTCACATACTTATTCCAAAAATATACAAGTTATCAAAGCAAAGTATTACGCGCATGCTCCTAGGGGGATAGATTGGTAGGAAAAGACCATCGCTAGTCCCCGACCGCCACTCATAAGGAAGACAATCAATAAATAAATCATGCTCCGACTTCATCACATAACGGTTCACCATACGTGCATGCTACGGGAATCACAAACTTCAACACAAGTATTTCTCAAATTCATAACCACTCAACTAGCATGACTCTAGTATCACCATCTCCATATCTCAAAACAATAATCAAGCATAAAACTTCTCATAGTATTCAACACACTCATAAGAGAATTTTATTATTCTTGAATACCTAGCATATTAGGATTTTAAGCAAATTACCATGCTATTGAAGACTCTCAAAATAATATAAGTGAAGCATGAGAGTTCATCTATTTATTCAAAATAAAACTACCACCATGCTCTAAAAGATATAAGTGAAGCACTAGAGCAAACGACAAACTACTCCGAAAGATATAAGTGAAGATCAATGAGTAGTTGAATAATTATGCAACTATGTGAAGACTCTCTAACATTTAGTAATTTCAGATCTTGGTATTTTATTCAAACAGAAAGCAAAGCAAAAGAAAATGACATGACGCTCCAAGGAAAACACATACCATGTGGCGAATAAAAATATAGCTCCAAGTAAAGTTACCGATGAACGAAGACGAAAGAGGGGATGTCACCCGGGGCATCCCCAAGCTTAGATGCTTGGTTATCATTGAATATTACCTTGGGGTGCCTTGGGCATCCCCAAGCATAGGCTCTTGCCACTCCTTATTCCATAGTCCATCGAATCCTTACCCAAAACTTGAAAACTTCACAACACAAAACTTAACAGAAAACTCGTAAGCTCCGTTAGTATAAGAAATTACATCACTACTTCTAGGTACTGTAATGAACTCATTATTTATTTATATTGGTGTTAAACCTACTGTATTCCAACTTTTCTATGGTTTATAAACTATTTTACTAGCCATAGATCCATCAAAATAAGTAAACAACACATGAAAAACAGAATCTGTCAAAAACAGAACAGTCTGTAGTAATCTGAATCAAATGTATACTTATGGAACTCATAAAATTCTAAAATAAATTTCTGGACCTGAGGAATTTATCTATTAATCACCTTCAAAAATAATTAACTAAATATCACTGTCCAAATAAAAATGGCAGCAGTTCTCGTGAGCGCTAAAGTTTCTGTTTTTGACAGCATGATCAACAAGACTTTCCCCAAGTCTTCCCAAAGGTTCTACTTGGCACAAACACTAATTAAAAGCATAAAACCACATCTAAACATAGTATAGATGAATTATTTATTAATAAACAGTAACAAAAAGCAAGGAAAAAAAATAAAATTGGGTTGCCTCCCAACTAGCGCTATCGTTCAATGCCCCTAGCCAGGCATGATGATTTCAATGATGCTCACATAGAAGATAAGAATTGTAACATAAAGAGAGCATCATGAAGAATATGACTAGAACTTTTAAGTCTAACATGCTTCCTATGCATAGGGATTTTGTGAGCAATCAACTTGTGGGAACAATAATCAACTAGCATAGGAGGGTAAAACAAGCATAACTTCAAAACTTTAAGCACATAGAGAGGAAACTTGATATTATTGCAACTCCTACAAGCATATATTCCTCCCTCATAATAATTTTCAGTAGCATCATGAATGAATTCAACAATATAACCAGTTCCTAAAGCATTCTTTTCATGACCTATAAGCATGGAAATTTTATTACTCTCCACACAAGCAAGATTCTTCTCATTCGGGATAGTGGGAGTATCATAAGAGACTTGAATATTATAAATTGTTTCCACATTAAAAGAGTAATGTTCAGAAAAGGGGTAACCATAATCATGACAAGTTTTATAAATATAATCCTCCCTACTTTTTATAGCATATGTATCATCACAATAATTATCATAAGTAGGAGGCATGTTATTATCATTATGAATTTGCATATCAAAACTTGGGAGACTAAAATATAATCTTCATCAAGCGTAGCATCCCCAAGCTTGGGACAAACATTAATTGCAGCAAATATATTCTCAAATATGTCATCCTCATCAAACATAGCTTCCCCAAGCTTGGGCCTTTTCGTATCATAAGCATAATCTCTCATCATTAATAGCATGGATAGCACCAATAGTATAGCAATTATTATATTCTTCCAAGCAAGTGCCAAAAAGATTTTCAAGATCATAAGAAGTATCATTATCTTCCACAATTATATTTTCATGAGGCACAGTGGTAATAGGATCAGCATTATTTGGGAGATATATCTTTTTACCTCTCTTCCTTTTTCTTTTCTTCTTCTTCACCACATCATGCGTGGGTTCAATCCTCTTTTTGGAACTCCTTATTAATGAGATTGGTTGAATAGGAGGCTCCTCCTCATTACCTGATTCATGATAAGAAATAATAGGAGGTTATTGGGAAGTCTCTTCCCTTTCATTAGTATTCTCTTCATATTCTAATTGTTTTCTTTTCTTTATATAGTTGGCAATATAAGGATTTTCAATGCAATTCACCGCACAATACATATAAACCTTCTCTAGATCAATATCGAGGAATTTCTCAAGGTTATATTCTGGAATATGCTTAGTTTGACGTTTCAATTCTTCATAACCCAAAAGCAAACTTAGTTCATTATAATGTGCAAGGGAAATCAAGTCATCACAATTGGACACGATTCGGTCATGAAACAATTTGCATTTGATATTTAAATGACCATGTTCATTACAAAGTTCACAAGTATGGTAAAGATATTTTAAATTTTCAGCACTCTCATCAAGACTTTCTTGCAACAATTTAGTTTCTAAACACTTATGCCTCTTGCAATATCTATCTTCCCTGTTTGGTGTGCATTTGCAAACCCAATCTACTCCGCAAAAATTGACATGTTTATAGGAGGCATTTTCATCATAACTAGTGCAATCATCATTAGCATCATGGATATTCAAAGAATTCATACTAACAACATTGCAATCATGCTCATCATTCAAAGATTTAGTGTCAAACATTTTATGGATTTCTTCTTCTAGCACTTGAGCACAATTATCCTTTCCATCATACTCACGAAAGATATTAAAAAGTGAAGCGTATGAGACAAACTCAATTCCATTTTTTTGTAGTTTTCTTTTATAAACTAAACTAGTGATAAAACAAGAAACTAAAAGACTCGATTGCAAGATCTAAAGATATACCTTCAAGCACTCACCTCCCCGGCAACGGCGCCAAAAAAGAGCTTGATGTCTACTACACAACCTTCTTCTTGTAGACATTGTTGGGCCTCCAAGTGCAGAGGTTTGTAGGACAGTAGAAAATTCTCAAGTGGATGACCTAAGGTTTATCAATCCATAGGAGGCTTAGGATGAAGATGGTCTCTCTCAAGCAACCCTGCAACCAAATAACAGAAAGTCTCTTGTGTCCCCAACACACCCAATACAATGGTAAATTTTATAGGTGCACTAGTTCGGCAAAGAGATGGTGATACAAGTGGTATATGGATAGTAGATATGAGTATTTGTAATCTGAAATTATAAAAACATCAAGGTAGCAAGTGATAAAAGTGAGCGTAAACGGTATTGCAATGTGTGGAAACAAGGCCTAGGGTTCATACTTTCGCTAGTGTAAGTTCCCTCCACAATACTAACATAATTGGATCACATAACTATCCCTCAACATGCAACAAAGAGTCACTCCAAAGTCACTAATAGCAGAGAACAAACGAAGAGATTATGGTAGGGTACGAAACCACCTCAAAGTTATTCTTTCCAATCAATCCGGTGGGCTATTCCTATAAGTTTCACAAACAGCCCTAGAGTTCGTACTAGAATAACACCTTAAGACACAAATCAACCAAACCCTAATGTCACCTAGATACTCCAATGTCACCTCAAGTATCCATGGGTACGATTATACGATATGCATCACACAATCTCAGATTCATCTATTCAACCAACACAAAGGACCTCAAAGAGTGCCCCAAAGTTCTACCGAAGAATCACGACGAAAACGTGTGCCAACCCCTATGCATAGGTTCATGAACCCGCAAGTTGGTCACCAAAACATACATCAAGTGGCACGCGGTATCCCATTGTCACCACAGATATCCATGGCAAGACATACATCAAGTGTTCTCAAATCTTTAAAGACTCAATCCGATAAGATTACTTCAAAGGGGAAACTCAATTCATTACAAGAGAGAAGAGGGGGAGGAGAAACATAAGATCCAACTATAATAGCAAAGCTCGCGATACATCAAGATCGTGCCAAATCAAGAACACGAGAGAGAGATCAAACACATAGCTACTAGTACATACCCTCAGCCCCGAGGGAGAACTACTCCCTCCTCGTCATGGAGAGCACCGGGATAATGAAGATGGCCACCGGGGAAGGGTTGCCCCCTCCGGCAGGGTGCCAGAACGGGTCTAGATTAGTTTTCGATGGCTACGGAGGCTGCTGGCGGCGGAACTCCCGATCTATTATGCGTTCTGGAAGTTTTAGGTCACGTGGGTATATAAGGGTGCAGGGAGGACGTCGGAGGAGCCACGGAGGGTCCCACGAGACAGGAGGGCGCGCCCTAGGAGGGGGGGGGGTGCCCCCACCCTCGTGAGCACCTCGTGTCTCCCCTGACATGGGGTCCAAGTTCATGAGGTGTGTTTCCTTCCAAAAATAACTTCTCCAGTTGATTTCATTCCGTTTCGACTCCGTCTGATATTCCTTTTCTTCAAAATACTAAAATAGGCATAAAACAACAAATCTGGGCTGGGCCTCCGGTTAATAGGTTAGTCCCAAAAGTAATATAAAAGTGTATAATAAAGCCCATAAACATTCAAAATAGTAGATAATATAGCATGGAGCAAACAAAAATTATAGATACGTTGGAGACATATCAGTAGCCATCTCGCATTAAACGAGATCCAGATACAATATTCATGCTCAAAGCTGGTACTAAATAACAATTATTGAGGTTTAAAACTAATCCCGTAGGTAGATGTAGAGGGAGCGTGCCGACGGCGATCACATCGACCTTGGAACCATTCCCGACGCGCATCTTCACCTCGTCCTTCGCCAGTCTCCGCTTATTCACAGCTCCTGTTTTGAGTTACAAATATGAGCAACCACACTGGTATCAAATACCCAGGAGCTACTACGAGCGCTGGTAAGGTACACATCAATAACATGTATATCACATATACCTTTGGCGTTGCCGGCCTTCTTATCCGCTAAGTACTTGGGGCAGTTCCGCTTCCAGTGACCATTTCCCTTACAATAAAAGCACTGAGTCTCGGGCTTGGGTCCATTCTTTGGCTTCTTCCCGGCAACTGATTTACCGGGCGCGGCAACTCCCTTACCGTACTTCTTGAAGTTCTTCTTACCCTTGCCTTTCTTGAAACTAGTGGGTTTATTCACCATCAACACTTGATGTTCCTTTTTGATTTCCACCCCCGCTAATTTCAGCATTGAATATAACTCAGGAATGGACTTCTCCATCCCTTGCATATTGTAGTTCATCACAAAGCTCTTGTAGCTAGGTGGAGGCGATTGGAGGATCCTGTCAATGACCGAGTCATCTGGAAGATTAACTCCCACCTGAGACAAGCGGTTGTGCAACCCAGAAATTTTGAGTATATGCTCGCTGACATAACTGTTTTCCTCCATCTTTCAACTGTTGAACTTGTCGGAGACTTCATATCTGTCGACCCAGGCATGAGCTTGGAAAACCATTTTTAGCTCTTGGAACATCTCATATGCTTTGTGCTGCTCAAAGCGCTTTTGGATCCCTGGTTCTAAGCTGTAAAGCATGCCGCACTGAACCAGGGAGTAATCATCACTACGCGACTGCCAGGCGTTCATAACGTCTTGAGTTGCTGATAAAATGGGTGCATCACCTAAAGGTGCTTCAAGGACATATGCTTTCTTGGTAGCTATGAGGATGATCCTCAAGTTACGGACCAAATCTGTATAGTTGCTACCATCATCTTTCAGCTTGGTTTTCTCTAGGAACGCGTTGAAGTTGAGGGCAAAATTAGCGTGGGCCATTTGATCTACAAGACATATTGTAAAGACATTTTAGACTAAGTTCATCATAATTAAGTTCATCTAATCCAATTATTTAATGAACTCCCACTCAGACAGACATCCCTCTAGTCATCCAAGTGATACATGATCCGAATTGACTAGGTCGTGTCCGATCATCACGTGAGACGGACTAGTCATCAACTGTGAACATCTCCATGTTGATCGTATCTACTATACGACTCATGTTCGACCTTTCGGTCTCTCGTGTTCCGAGGCCATGTCTGTACATGCTAGGCTCGTCAAGTCAACCTAAGTGTTTTGCATGTGTAAATCTGGCTTACACCCATTGTATGCGAACGTTAGAATCTATCACACCCGATCATCATGTGGTGCTTCAAAACAATGAACCTTTGCAACGATGCACAGTTAGGGGGGAACACTTCTCTTGAAATTTTAGTGAGGGATCATCTTATTTATGCTACCATCGTTCTAAGCAAATAAGATGTAAACATGACAAACATCACATGCAAATCATAAAGTGACATGGTATGGCCAATATCATCTTGCGCCTTTGATCTCCATCTTCGAGGCGCGGCATGAACAACATCGTCACCGGCATGACACCATGATCTCCATCATCATGTCTTCATGAAGTTGTCTCTCTAACTATTACTTCTACTACTATGGCTAATGGTTAGCAATAAAGTAAAGTAATTACATGGCGTTTTCATTGACATGCAGGTCATAAATAAATTAAGACAACTCCTATGGCTCCTGCCGGTTGTCATACCCATTGACATGCAAGTTGTGATTCCTATTGCAAGAACATGATCAATCTCATACATCACATATATCATTCGTCACATCCTTTTGGCCATATCACATCACATAGAATACCTTGCAAAAACAAGTTAGATGTCCTCTAATTATTGTTGCATATTTTACGTGGCTACTATGGGTTTCTATCAAGAACATTTCTTACCTACGCAAAACCACAACGGTGATATGCCAATTGCTATTTACCCTTCATAAGGACCCTTTTTATCGAATCCGATCCGACTAAAGTGGGAGAGACAGACACCCGCCAGCCACCTTATGCATCAAGTGCATGTCAGTTGGTGGAACCAGTCTCACGTAAGCGTACGTGTAAGGTCGGTCTGGGCCACTTCATCCCACAATGCCGCCAAATCAAGATAAGACTAGTAAAGGTAAGCAAATTGAACAAATCATCGCCCACAACTGCTTTGTGTTCTACTCGTGCATAGAATCTACACATGGACCTAGCTCATGATGCCACTGTTGGGGATCATAGCAATAATTCAAAATTTTCCTACGTGTCACCAAGATCAATCTAGGAGATGCTAGCAACGAGAGAGGGGAAGTGCATCTTCATACCCTTGAAGATCGCTAAGCGGAAGCGATGCAAGAACACGGTTGGTGGAGTCGTACACGTAGCGATTCAGATCACGGTCGATTCCGGTCTAAGCGCCGAACAACGGCGCCTCTGCGTTCAACACACGTACAGCCCGGGGATGTCTCCTCCTTCTTGATCTAGCAAGGGGAGAGGAGAAGTTGAGGGAGAACTCTGGCAGCACGACGGCGTGGTGGTGATGGAGCTCGTGGTTCTCCGGCAGAGCTTTGCCAAGCGCTACGGAGGAGGAGGAGGTGTAGGAGAGAGGGAGGGCTGCGCCAGGGGAAGGGTATGGCAGCCCTCCCACCCCCCACTATTTATAGGGGCAAGGGAGAGGGGGCCAGCCCCCCAGATCCCATCGAGCTGGAAAGGCATGAGGCACGGGTGGGCGAGGTGCAGCAAGAGCTCCACGCTCTCGTGACGAAGCACGAGGCGTTGGAGCTTGACTTGAAGACGCGAGAGTCCGAGCTTGCCGCGGCCCTCGAGAGCACAAAGAATGCCAAGGCCGAAGCCCAAAAGGCCTTCCAGGAGATTGATGCAATGAAGATGATAGCGGCGGGTAAGGCATTCTATATGCAAAGTAAGCATGTGAAAGTAAATTACTTGTTACTTACCCGAATCCGGAGCTCTCCAGGAGCATTTGCAGATTTGCCCCGCAGCGTGTCGGATGCCGCAACGTTTTATTAGGCCGAGGAGGGAAGCTCAACAGAGAAGTTGTTCTGGGCCCAATATACTGGGACCGAACACCCGGTGCCTATGAGCAACCAGCTAAAGCAGCTGGTCGAGCTACACAAGGCGGCCGAATAGGCCATGAAGGGCTATATAGTCCGGCTGTGGCCTGGTGACGCCCTTCCGAACAGCTACTTCGGCCTGGTGAGGCGGCTTGTGGATGCCTGCCCACGGCTAGAAGTCGTCAAGCGGTCCGTCTGCATCAAAGGTGCACGCCGGGCTTTCGCCCATGTGAATGGGCAATGGGCCAAGCTAGACGCCGTGAAGCTGATCACGGAAGGGCCGCCGGAGGGCAAGGAGCATTGCCACCCCGAGATGTACTATGAGGGTGTTCTGAAGGGTGCCCGTCTTGTAGCGGACGAGTGTACGAAAGATATAATATTTGAGTGAACCCGCTCGTGTAATCCTGTATTCATGAAAACTTGTTCATATGCGCTATGCAACGCTTGTTTGAATTTAAAATATTACCTTCTGTTCGGCTGTTTATCAAATCTGAGAGATGGCTAGTCGTCGGCTTCTGCCCCCGTGCCACGAGTGCTGGGGTGTTCGAGATAAACCTGAGCACTCTTGTTCCCATTTTTGGGTCCTTCGAGGGAGGTGCTCAGCACAACGAACAAGGCAATCGGACTATAATGTGTTATCACTCTCACTTAGCCATATAATTCTATAATTTTAAATTTCGGCGAAGCCCCTAGTATTCGAAAGGCCAAATCTAGGGCGCGATACACGCCTTAAGCCGGACAGGGCCGACTCCTCGCTCTAAGCGGCATAAGTCTTTAAGGACTCGAAAACCTCTTGAACAGCGACCAGCATCTCGCCTTATCATGACAGTCAGTTTTAGCTTTCTCTACTGAGGTGCTTAGCCCAGCAGAACCAGGGCACAATCGCAGTAGTTCTCCCAGTGCTACCTTAGCCGATATAGCGGAACGTAAGGTACCAAAACATTGGAGCTGGGCAAACCCAACTATTGACCCAAGACATGATTCGGAGCTGATGCATATAATGCTATAAGTTCGGGGTGCCGCACTGTCGAAAGTGTTCGGACTTCTCACGCCATATTGTGGGGTATGCTTAAGCCCCTAGAGTATTGGCCGTACCAGAGTGTACAGGTGCTGGATGTCACGAATGAACATATATATATATATATATATATATATATATATATATATATATATATATATATATATATATATATATATATATATAAGAAGAATGCAATAAAAGCCTTAATGCAATGCATTGTTTATTAAAAAACGTGCATTAGAGCAGAATGATACAGGCAGTGCGATGAGAAAAAAGTAGGACTATGTCCCCTCCAAGGGCAAGCGGAGGAATAATATTAAAGCAAGTATTTCACTCGTTATCGTAATCTACCTGGGAGTTCCGTGGTGTGATGTAGCTTTCTGCCTCCTTGGTTGCTGCATCATGTGTTCGGCAATCATGCTACCGGACAGGGTTTCCAGAGATTAATGTCCTGAAAGAGAGAAAAATAACAAAGCGAGAAGCCCCTAGTGCGGATTAAGCCGCGTCTTGGGGCATGCCGTAGTCGTGCCCCCTCCCTTCTTGTGCACATGGTATTTTTAATGCGTAATTATGTACCCGTGGCACGAGTTTCGCCGTTTGACTTGGGCCGGGGTGGGGGTTGCATTGCTATGCGAGCTCGGAACGTGCCAGGCGGTCCTGTTGCCGATTACCCCGGGCGCGCTTGAAGGTGTTCGGGTCCTTAATCGCCGAACTAGTGGATTGCCTTAAGAGGCTGCTTTGTGCTTCCGCTGTGAGGGCCACAGTGTGCTCCTCCGTTCGGAGAGAGCGCTCTGTGTTTCCATCAACTATAATGACCCCCTGAGGTCCTGGCATCCTGAGCTTGAGGTATGCATAATGCGGTACCGCATTGAATCTCGCGAATGCGGTTCGCCCGAGCAGTGCATGATAACCATTGCGGAACGGGACAATATCGAAGATTAACTCTTCGCTTCGAAAGTTATCCGAGGATCCGAAGACCACTTCCAATGTGACTGAGCATGTGCAATGGGCCTCTACACCTGGTATGACGCCTTTAAAGGTCATTTTTGTGGGTTTGATCCTTGAGGGGTCTATACCCACTTTGCGTACCGTGTCCTGGTAAAGCAGGTTCAGGCTGCTGCCGCCATCCATAAGGACTCGAGTGAGGTGAAATCCGTCAATAATTGGGTCTAAGACCAGTGCGGCGAATCTGCCATGACGGATACTAGTGGGGTGGTCCCTGCGATCGAAGGTGATCGGACAGGAGGACCATGGGTTGAACTTTGGGGCGACTGGCTCCAACGAATATACGTCCCTGAGCGCACGCTTCCGCTCCCTCTTGGGGATGTGGGTTGCGTATATCATGTTCACCAACCGCACTTGTGGGGGGAACCTCTTCTGTCCTCCGGTATTCGGCTACCGGGGCTCCTCCTCGTCATTGCTATGTGGCCCCTTATCTTTGTTTTCGGCAATTAACTTGCCGTCCTGCTTGAACACCCAACAATCCCTATTGGTGTGGTTGGCTGGCTTGTCGGGGGTGCCGTGTATTTGACACGAGCGATCGAGCATACAGTCCAAACTGGACGGGCCCGGAGTGCTTCTTTTGAATGTCTTTTTCCGCTGACCGGTTTTAGAGCCTTTGAATCTGGCATTGACTGCTGTATCCTTGGTATTGTCGCTGTTAATGCGGCGCTTATGTTTGTTGCGACGTGACCTGCTACTGCCGTCCTTGGTATCCGAAGTACCATGGTTCTTTGATACGTTGTTACTGCAAGCCAGCCAACTGTCTTCTCCCGCACAAAAGCGGGTCATGAGTGTCGTGAGGGCTGCCATAGATTTTGGCTTTTCCTGACCAAGGTGCCAGGCTAGCTACTCATCATGGATGTTGTGCTTGAAAGCTGCTAGAGCCTCTGCATCCGGACAGTCGATGATTTGATTTTTCTTTGTTAGGAACCGTGTCCAGAATTGCCTGGCCGATTCCTCTAGCTGCTAAATTATGTGGCTCAAGTCACCGGCATCTGGTGGTCGCACATAAGTGCCCTGAAAGTTGTCGAGGAATGCGGCTTCCAAATCTTCCCAACAGCCAATGGACTCTGCTGGCAAGCTATTGAGCCAATGCCGAGCTGGTCCTTTAAGTTTGAGTGGGAGGTATTTGATTGCGTGTACGTCATCACCGCAGGCCATGTGGATGTGCAGGAGGAAATCCTCGATCCATACCGCAGGATCTGTCGTGCCGTCGTATGATTCTATGTTTACGGGTTTGAAACCCTCTGGGATTTGATGATCCATTACTTCTTTTGTGAAGCATAAGGGGTGTGCGGCACCTCTGTACTGGGCTATATCGCGACGCAGCTACAATGAGTCTTGCCCACTGTGTTTGGCCCAGCCGGATTTACTTTTACTGTATCCGACATGATGTTTATCGTCTCGCACAGTGGCATGCCCTCATGATCCGTAGATCGATCTTGCATGTTTTGCTTTGTCCTCCAATACGCCTCGTAGGTCTGGCGTATTTCCCCATGCCTTTTTATTTGAATGGCGCCGGGGTGCAGGCTGAGCTTTTGGCTGGAATGCCTCTCTATCGCGGCCACAAGGTGGCCGATCAGCCGCGTCATACGCTTCTTCCTCCAGTCGGGGTAGCAACCTGCATTTTTGGTAACTCTTGGAGGGGCGTTCGAGTTTATATTCCTCGGCCGCAAGGACTTCAGTCCATCTATCAGCTAGCAGATCTTGATCAGCTTGAAGCTGCTGATGCTTTTGCCGTGGCTATAAGCTGGCGCTTGAAGCGCTCTTGTTCGACGGGATCCTCTGGCACGACGAATTCGTCATCGTCGAGGCTTGCCTCGTCTTCGGAGGGGGGCATGTAATTATCATCCTCCGCCTCTCCATCTGCCGCTCTCTCTGGAGGGCTGGCCTCTCCATCCTCCTGTCCTAGATCATGCTGGAGGGGATTGATGCGATCTTCGGCACTATCCGGAGTGTTATTATCTCCTGTGCCGTTATCACCACTTTTGCTTTGGCGGGACTTAGAGCGGCGCCACTTACGTCGGCGCTTGGGTTGCTTCTTGGAGGGGTCATCCTCCGCTGTCTCGTCGCCATTGCCTTCTTTGGGTGTGTCCACCATGTATATATCGTATGATGAGGTGGCTGTCCAGTGCCCCATGGGCAGTGGTTCCTCTTCGTCTCCCGCATCGTCGTCCATACCGTCGATGTCTTCGGAGTCGAAGTCAAGCATGTCAGTTAAGTCGTTGATAGTGGCTACTAAGTGGGTGGTGGGTGGGCAGCGAATTTCTTCATCATCCGCATCCTAATCCTGCCGGACATAGTTCGGCCAGGAACCTCCTGACAAGGAGAGAGACCTTAATGAGTTCACTATGTCGCCAAAGGGCGAGTGCTGAAAAAAATCCGCGGAGGTAAACTCCATGATCGGCGCCCAATCGGATTCGCCAGGAACGGGCGCAGGCGGTTCGGAGTCCGTGGCCGGAGAAGGATCCGGCTGTCTGACAACACGGCTCTCGTACAGGGTAAGGTTGATGTTCGGCTCGATCGCCGCTGAGGGTAAGGCCTCCGTGGCGGGGTCCATCCACCCGTCCATGGACGGCGCAACTGGCTCCAAATTGAGGGTCGGAGCGTCTGCTGGTGCGATCTCCTGAACACTGTCTGATGGTAGAGCTAAACCGTACTCATCGTGACCGCGTGACGCACAAGGCAGAGGCTCGAATCCGTCAAAGATCAAGTCTTCGCGGATATCGGCCGTGTAGTTTAAGCTTCCAAACCTGACCTGGTGGCCAGGGGCGTAACTTTCGATCTGCTCCAGATGGCCAAGCGAGTTGGCCTACAGTGCGAAGCCGCCGAACACAAAGATCTGTCCGGGGAGAAAAGTCTCACCCTGGACTGCATCGCTATCGATGATCGTAGGAGCCATCAAGCCTAAAGGCGATGACACAGAGGAACTCTCAATGAAACCACCAATGTCAGTGTCAAAACCGACAGATCTTGGGTAGGGGGTCCCGAACTATGCGTCTAAGGCGGATGGTAACAGGAGGCATGGGACACAATGTTTTACCCAGGTTCGGGCCCTCTTGATGGAGGTAAAACCCTACGTCCTACTTGATTTATTCTTGATGATATGAGTATTACAAGAGTTGATCTACCACGAGATCGGAGAGGCTAAACCCTAGAAGCTAGCCTATGGTATGATTGTATGTTGTCCTACGGACTAAAACCCTCCGGTTTATATAGACACCGGAGAGGGTTAGGGTTACACAAGGTCGGTTACAAAGGAGGAGATATCCATATCCGTACTGCCTAGCTTGCCTTCCACGCCAAGTAGAGTCCCATCCGGACACGAGATGAAGTCTTCAATTTTGTATCTTCATAGTCTAACAGTCCGGCAAAAGGATATAGTCCGGCTGTCCGGAGACCCCCTAATCCAGGACTCCCTCACCCGTACTAGGCTTAATAGCCGCAGGGAGTCCGGCGGGCTCGAACGTCCCATCTTCGGACCTGGTGATGCGCTCCGGATCTAAGGCTAGAGCGGAGGTTGGGGTCGCGAACCCTTGTAAGTTCAAGTCTCCTCGAAGATCAGCGACATAATCCAGATTTCGAAAACTAATCTGGTTACCTGGGGTGTAGCTGTCAATCTGCTCTAGATGGCCAAGCGAGTTGGCCTGCAGTGCGAAGCCGCCAAACACAAAGGCCTGGCCGGGGAGAAAGTCCTCCCTCAGGGTTGCATTGTTGTAGATGACTGATGGAGCCATCGATCCTTCCGACAATGACACAATCGAAACTCTCAATGAAAGCACCAATGTCGGTGTCAAAACCGGCAGATCTCAGGTAGGGGGTCCCGAACTGTGCGTCTGAGGATCGAACATAACAAGAGGCAGGGACATGGTGTTTACCCAGGTTTGGGCCCTCTCGATGGAGGTAATACCCTACTTCCTGCTTGATTATCTTGGATGAATATGGGGTTACAAGAGTTGATCTACCTCAAGATCGTAATGGCTAAACCCTAGAAGTCTAGCATGTATGATTATGATTGCCTCTACAGACTAAACCCTGCGGTCTATATAAACATCGGAGGGATCTAGGGTTGTACAGATTCGGTTTACCGAGGAAGTAATCTTCATATCCGAACACGGGAAGAAGTCTTCTGTGTTGTACCTTCATGGCCCATTAGTCCGGCCCACATCGCATAGCCCGGACACCCGAGGACCCCTTGATCCAGGACTCCCTCACCAAGGAAGAAGGAGGAGGGGGGCTCTCTCCCCCTCGCTTCCAGTGGCGGCGGAGTGCCACCGGGGCAATGATCGGGATGGCGATCTACATCAACAATCTTGCTACCGTTAACACAAACTTTCCCCCCCTCTATGCAGTGGTGTAACACCTCTTCTCCCCGTTGTAATCTCTACTTAAACAGGGTGCTCAACTCCATATATTATTTCCAATGATCTACGGTTATCCTATGATGTTTGAGTAGATCTGTTTTGTCCTATGGGTTAATCATGATCTTGGTTGGTATGATTATATATTTTATTTATGGTGCTGCCCTACGGTGCCCTCCGTTCTCGGGCAAACGTGAGGGGTCCCTGCTGTAGGGTGTTGCAATGCGTTCATGATTTTCTTATGGTGGGTTGCGAGACTGACAGAAGCTTAAACCCGAGTAGGTGGGTTGTTGCGTATGGAATAAAGAGGACTTGTTACTTAATGCTATGGTTGGGTTTCATGACCTTAATGATCTTTAGTAGTTGTGAATGCTTGTTAGAGTTCCAATCATAAGTTCATATGATCCAAGTAGAGAAAGTATGTTAGCTCATGCCTCTCCCTCATATAAAATTACAAGAATGATTATCGATACTTGTTATCGATTCCCTAGGGGCAAATAACTTCCTTGTTGACACAAACCTTTTTCTAAATGGCTAACTTTTATTATCTTGCAAAGTACTTCTAGATTTATTCTTGCAAAGTAGTTCTAGCATCACACCTACAAATTAGTTTCATACTCATTTCCGGTAAAGCAAACGTCAAGTGTGCGTATAGTTGTATCGGTGGTCAATAGAACTTGAGGGAATATTTGTTCTGCCTTTAGCTCCTCCTTGGGTTCGACACTCTTATTTATCGAAGAAGGCCACAAACGACCCCCTATACTTGTGGGTTATCAAGACCTTTTTTCTCGCGCCGTTGCCGGGGAGCAGTAGCGTGGGGTGAATATTCTCGTGTGTTCTTGTTTTCTTTATCACTAAGTAGTTTTTATTTCATGTTCTAAGTTGTTCTCTATCTTTAGTTATGGATATGGAACACGAAATACCAAAAAAAATTAGTTGTACTTGCTACTCATGGAGATGGGGAACCTCCTAAAACCCTCGATGCTCATTATGTGAAAAATATTATGCACTACTTTGATAATCCTGAGAAAACCCCATTCAACTTGATAATGGGAGTAATGTTGGATCAACGTGAATACTTTAGGGATTGTCGCTTGACTCATAAAGGAAAATTATTATGGGATCAAATTCATATATTGAAGTGGTATTCTTGGAATGTATGCTTGAGATATGATTATACTTGTTGCTCTAGGATGAACGCTCCACATCTTCCCTTTTCATGCAAATTTAATGATAATGAAACCTTAGCTTCTTATGCTAATGGTATATATGATTACTATGATGTGGAACAAATAGAAGAATTTTTTGCCTTTAAGGGGGCATATGAAATTTAATCTTTGTTTGAAGATTTTGATGATTCAGTTTATAGACCTGAAAATCTTGCTATCCTTAAATATTGCTATGATAATTACAAATACAATTACAATATTGATGTATTTATTGAGAATAACTCTGCTGTCCAAGAAAAGACTAATATTTTGTAGGAGTCTATGGAAAAAGAAATTGATGAAACTGCGAGCTCATTGGATGAAAAAGATGATGAGGAGAGCGACGAACAAATGGAGGAAGAGCGGATTGATCACCCAGGTCAACCTTCTAATGAGAGTTACTCTTCAACTCATACATTGTTTAATTTCCTTTTATTCTTACCGAGGGATGAATGCCATGATAATTGCTATGACCCCGTTGATTTGTTTGAAATATCCCTTTTTGATGAACTTGATGCTTCCTATGCTTGTGGCCATGATGCCATTATGAATTATGATTAGGAAGATGAACTTACTATAGTTCCTTATGTTAAGAATGACATTGTTGCTATTACACCGACACATGATAGTACTATTATCTTTTTGAATTCTCCAAACTACACTATATTGGAGAAGTTTGCACTTATTAAGGATTACATTGATGGGTTACCTTTTACCATTGCACATGATAATTTTGATGAATGTAATATGCATGTGCTTGCTGATCCTACTTGCAATTATTATGAGAGAGGAACTATATCCCCGCCTCTCTATATTTCCAACACGATAGAATTGCAAGAAACTGCTTATGCTATGTTTTGGCCTTTACTAGAAGTGCATGAATTGTTCTTTTATGACATGCCGATGCATAGGAAGAGAGTTAGACTTTGTCATTGCTTGATATATGTTGCTTTGTGCTCACTCCTAAAACATAAATCATTGCTAATTAAAATTGGCTTTGAAATACCTTGGGATTCGGGGTGGATTCAATCATTGAGGACTTTATGCCTAGCTTAATGGCTTTAAAGAAAGCACTGACAGGGAGACAACCCAGAAGTTTTAGAGAGTCATTTATTTCTGTTGAGTGCTTTTATAAATTTTAAAAACAAATAAATATAGAGGGGAACTTAAAAACCTTTTCACAAAAGAGGAGCGATTGGAAGTTATGCATTGGAGAAGTGAGGGTCGATCCTGAACACTTGCGTTCATGCTCATGGAAGCAATGTAGAATTTTTCATGAAGATTCTCACAAAAATAATTATCCCCTTGTACAATTCCATTGTATTATAAAAATAATGTGCAAGGTTTGCCTTTAGGATGATTAAATTGCTTGTTGGTTTGTGTAGTGCAAAACAGAAACTTTGGCTGTAGTGCTCGATTTTTACATTTTTTACTGGAACGTTAAACGGTTCTGAGATTTTTTGCACAGTCTTGCTATACAAAATGTTTATTTTGTCCTAATTTTCATAATTTTTTGAGTTACGGAAGTATGGTGGATGTTCAAATCTTTACAGACTGTCCTGTTTTCACAGATTGCTGTTATAGCTTCATTATTTGCGTATGTTTGATTCTTGTTGAAGCCTCCTTGACTTGGGGCCATAGAATTGTGATAGCATACAGTGGGTAATGTTTGTTTATAATTATACAATAATGTTACAACAGTACATGATGGGATACCATTGCCATATTCACTAACCCCGCCACTAAAAGTTCGGTTAAGTTTTGTGTGGATGAAGTGTTCGAAGATCGAGGAGCTCTCGATGTGAGGAGAAGGAGGAGAGGCAAGAGCTCAAGCTTGGGGATGCCAAGGTACCCCAAGTAAATATTCAAGGAGACTCAAGTGTCTAAGCTTGGGGATGCCCCGAAAGGCATCCCATTTTTCTTCAACAAGTACCGGTATGTTTTCGGATTCATTTCGTTCATGTGATATGTGCAAATCTTGGAGCGTCTTTTGCATTTAGTTTTCACTTTTCTTTTATGCACCCTGCTAGTATGAGATAGTCCATGGTTTATTTATAGAATGCTCATTGCACTTCACTTATATCTTTTGAGTGTGGCTTTATAGAATGCTTCATGTGCTTCACTTATATCATTTGAAGTTTGGATTGTCTGTTTCTCTTCACATAGAAAACCGTTGTTTGAAGAATGCTCTTTTGCTTCCCTTATATTTATTAGAGCATGTCTTTTGTAGAAAGAATTAAACTCTCATGCTTCACGTATATCTATTTAGAGAGTCAACACGAATTGGTCAATTGCATGGTTAGTCATAAAATCCTACATAAAACTTATGGATCAGTGAATATGATATGTTTGATTCCTTGCTATAGTTTTGCGATAAAGAGATGGAATATGTGGGAAGTACTAGTAAATGATTGCGTTTAGTAGGAATATTGGTGTTAAGGTTTGTGATTCCCGAAGCATGCACGAATAGTCTTTCATTATGCAATGAAGTTGGAGCATGATTTATTATTGATTGTCTTCCTTATGTGTGGCTTTCGGGGACGAGCAATGGTCTTCTCCTACCAATCTATCCCCCTAGGGGCATGCTTAGTAGTACTTTGCTTCAAGGTATAATAAAATCTTGCAATAAGTATATGAGTTCTTTATGACTAATGTGAGTCCATGGATTATACGCACTCTTACCTTTCCGCAATTTGCTAGCCTCTACGGTACCGTGCATTTCCCTTTCTCACATCGAGACGTGGTGCAAACTTCTCAGGTGCATCCAAACCCCGTAATATGATACACTCTATCACACATAAGGCTTATTATATCTTCCTCAAAACAGCCACCATACCTACCTATTATGGCTTTTCCATGGCCATTCTGAGATATATTGCCATGCAACTTGCACCGCTTCCGTTTGATGACCTGAGCATTCATTGTCATATTGCTTTGCATGATCATATAGCCGACATAATAGTTTTGGCTCAGCCACCATTCATCTTTTGTCATACATGTTATGCTAGATCATTGCACATCTTGGTACATGCCAGAGGCATTCATATAGAGTCATACTTTGTCATAGGTATCGAGTTGTATTTCTTTTGAGTTATAAGTAAATAGAAGTGTGATGATCATAATTATCCATTTTTAGAGCAGTGCCCCAGTGAGAAAAGGATGATGGAGACTATGATTCCCCCACAAGTCGGGATGAGGCTTTGGACAATGAGATAAAAAGAAAAGGAAAAAAAGAAAAAAAGAAGAAAAGAAGAAAAGAAAGAAAGAAAAATAAAAAAAATAAAAAAATAAACGAAGAGAGAAGGGGCATTGTTAGTATCCTTTACCACACTTTTGCTTCAAAGTAGCACTGTAGCGACCCGATCCCAATGGACTATAGTCTCTGTGCTTAAGTGTCATCCCTAGATCGGTATTGCTGACACACATAGTACTCAAGGATTTACTGCAGAGTTGAATCACACACTTCTTAAATCGAGTGTCTCATAAAGAGTACTTATTACAATAATATGGCTGAAGGCCATCTAAACAAGATAACTATAGAAGCTTCGAAGATAACTGAGTCCATCCAACTCCACGGCAAAACTGAGTGCATGACAATGACCTATCGCACCTTACTCTTCATCTGAAAACTCTGCAACATGATACGTTGCAACCATGTAGTTAGCACATGGAATATGTTGGCAAGATAACACTATAGAGCAATGAACAAATAACAGCTATCACTACATGCATATTTGGCTGGTGGAGGCTCTATGGTTATCATTTGCATAAAGCTAATTTTCCCTACAAAAAAGAAATATATTTTATTTAACTCAGAAGTTTGATGACATATTGAGAAGGTACCCCCAACTCAATCCCAAATTAACATTAATAACCCAAGAAATTCATTAAGTAAAGTGATGAGATCAACACAATAATTCAAGTACCAGATACTCAAGATGTCCATAACCAGGGTTACGGCTAACCATGGTTAGTTTGTACACTCTGCAGAGGTTTGCGCACTTTTCCCCACAAGACTCGATCTCCTCCGTTGTATTTCTTGCACTGCATGAT
The DNA here is from genome assembly GCF_002162155.2 of Triticum dicoccoides. NCBI lineage: Eukaryota > Viridiplantae > Streptophyta > Magnoliopsida > Poales > Poaceae > Triticum > Triticum dicoccoides. Next base: position 414,509,008 of record NC_041386.1, on the reverse strand, counting down.
GTTTGAGAAACGGAGGACCGAGACATAGTCTTTCCGAAGAGGTCACCTTAACCGATAGATAGGCCGGTACACCTACAATTCCCCTACATCTGCTACCCCATCATGGAAAGGATTCCCACAACTTATTCAACTATGCCAGAGCCCATAATGGCTTGAGGCTGCACACGGAAGTTTCTAGCATGAATAATCTTATGACCCCTTTGAGCCTGGGTGGCATTCCATAGGAGGATCACACGGGTACCCCGGAATCTCCTAGGACAAGACTGGATTCCCCAGGTGCCTACAACCAATCCACCCAGATGTGTATTAAAGTAGCCACCTTAAGCTTACCTTAGTTATAAATAACTCTCACATCTTTCATGAATCTCATAAACCAATCCACATCTACGAGCATATCAAAGTAGTGCAATCATAACGGAATAACACCCGGGTTTAACAAAAGACAATAGGTTCCTACCTCATCAACTACTTCCCACACCCAGATATTATCAAATTCTACTCATGCAATGTATGAGGGTTGAAACTAATGCATAAAAACTGGGTAATAAAAGGGTATGATCAAAGTGTTACTTGCCTTGCTGACGATCGGAAAACCCTAGAGATTCGTAGTAGCAAAACTCCCACTCCGGAAACTCTATCGTGAACAAACAATACCATACAAAATCACCCAAGCATAAGATGCAAAGTTAAAACCAAAAGAAAAGATCTAAACAGAAAGTTCAAGTGAAGAGCTTTGATTTGCAAAAAGAATCACTTGTATCGGAGTTACGAAACTCAAACTACGATAAAAAAAGTTCAAATTCAAATCTGCTTGAAACCAAATTTTAAATTTTCAAAATCATGTTCAAGTTCTTTATCTAGACCGTGGGGAACAAGATAAATATTTTGGCGTTGGTTTCACTGGATTTGGATAACAAGCAAAAAGTAGTGAGGGTTTGAAGATCAGGGACTAATCTGTAAGAGAAAATATTTGCGGATAGGTCCCTAGCCGAAAATTCAATTAAAAAGAAAAATCTAATGAACGAGCATTCGCTAACAGAAACTAACGAATGAACTTGTTCGTTAACAGAACTAATCGGGTGAACGCTCGCTATTTAACGGATCAAAAAAATATACCGGTCTATCCTAACTAAACCGAAACTTAAAAAAAAAAGAAAAAAATAACCGGCGAACCGGGATGGTTTTTTTACCGGTTAAATGGGTTCGGCCGGCGGCGGTCAATGGCGAGGCGGGGCGGCGGCTCCGGCGGCGTGCGGCGAGGCGGCGATGGCAGCGGCAACAGCTAGCAACAGCGACGACAGCTTGCGCGGGCGGCGGCGCGACAGGAGGCGGTGGTGGTGCGGCTGGTGAGCGGCGGCGGCACGACAATGGCGGGGAGGAGAGGGGGCAGGGTGGGGAGTATATAAAGGGGGTCGGGGGAGGCGGATCCGGCTTGGGGAAGGGGTAAACGGCGGCGGGGTGGAGTGGGACTCCAAGTGGAGTCAGGCAGCGGCGGCGGAGCGGGTCCGCTTGGGACTCCTCCCAAGTCGGTGGCGGAGGCGAAGCGAGCTGGGCCTCGGCCTGGCTTCGGCTGGGCCGGCCTAGTCGGCGCGCGGATTTTTTTTTCTTTTTTAAAATAATTTCACCGTAGAGGAAAAATCCAGAAGAAAATAAATAAAAATCCTAAAATTCCAAAAATAATTTTCACAGTCCTCGGCCAATATTTAGGACCACGTGAACATTTTTCTGGGCTAAAATGCAATTTTCAAAAATGCATTTTTTCCCTAATTCAACCGAATAAAATCTCAAATAAAATTCAAATAAATATATATTTTTATTCAAAATTAAATTTCCATTATTTCCTCTGTTTTGAAGAAGTCATATTATATTCTCTCATTATTTTATTTATTTTGAAATAATTGGAATAATAATTCTAAATAAAAATCACCTTGATCCAATTTACCAATTTTTTAAAATTCAAAAATGGAATTTTATGAAAACCTCCAACTCTCTCACATGGTCCTTGAGTTGCTTTAGGTCTCTTGGATCAAAGTGTCCAAATAAACCAAATTCAAAATGCTCAAAATATGGATGCATATGATGACCTAATGATTAACATCCAAATTGAAAATTGGGATGTTACAAACCTACCCCCCTTAAGATGAATCTCGCCCTCGAGATTCGGGTTGGCTAGCAAATTGGTGTGGGTGATGTTTCCGTAGGTCTTCTTCTCGCTCCCATGTGGCTTCTTCCTCGGTATGGTGGCTCCACTGAACTTTGCAAAACTTGATGACCTTGCCGCGCGTAACTCGGTTGGCAAACTCAAGAATCTTGACGGGTTTCTCCTTGTAGGTTAGGTCACTCTCCAACTGAATTTCTTCTAGGGGCATTGTATCTCTTAGAGGAATATCGGCCATCTCTGCATGGCACTTCTTCAACTGGGAAACGTGGAACACATCATGAACTCCTGACAATCCTTTGGGTAACTCCAACTTGTAGGCCACTTCTCCCATACGTTCCAAAACTCTATAAGGTCCTACAAATCTTGGGGCTAACTTTCCTTTGACTCCAAATCGTTTAACTCCTTGAAGTGGTGACACGCGGAGATATGCTCCATCTCCTACTACATAGGCTACCTCCTTGCATTTAGTGTCAGCATAACTCTTCTGCCTGGATTGAGCTACCTTCAGTCTATCACGAATCAACTTAACCTTCTCTTTAGACTCTCTGATTAAATCTGGTCGGAACAATTGTCGGTCTCCAACTTCATCCCACATCAATGGTGTCCCGCACCTCCTTCCATACAAAGGTTCGAAAGGGGTCATCTTCAAACTAGCCTAGTAACTGTTGTTATATGAGAACTCTGCATAAGGCAAATTATCATCCCAACTAGATCCATAATCTAGTGCACAAGCTCTCAACATGTCCTCCAGAATCTGGTTGACTCTCTCGGTCTGTCCATCTGTCTGCGGATGGAAGTCTGTACTAAACTCTAGCCTGGTACCCAAAGTCTGGTGTAATTGATTCCAAAACTTCAAGGTAAACTGTGTTCTTCTATCTGATATGATGGTCCTCGGAACTCCGCGCAGACATACGATCCTGGTCATATATATCTTGGCCAACTTCGCGCTCGTATAAATGGTTTCCACAGGGATAAAGTGAGCCACTTTGGTCAAGCGATCTACTACTACCCAGATGGAATCATAACCTGATCGTGTCCTGGGTAATCCAATGATGAAATCCATGCCAAGCTTATCCCACTTCCATTCGGTATCGGCAAAGGCTGAAGCAATCCTACTGGCTTCTGATGCTCTGCCTTAACTCTCTGACATACGTCACATATGGCTGCATACTTGGCAATGTCCTTCTTCATCCCTATCCACCAGAAATGCTCCTTCAAATCCAAATACATCTTGGTGTTTCCTGGGTGAATCGAGTATGGTGAGTCATGGGCCTCCTAAAGTATTAACTTCCTGATCTCTGAATCATTGGGCACATAAATACGATCCTCAAACCATAAAGTTTCATGTTCGTCCTCACGAAAACCTTTGGCCTTTCCTTTATTCATCTTCTCCTTTATCTCCACGATCTCCTTATCAGTCTTCTGGGCTTCCCGAATCTTTCCCAACAACATGGACTGAACTTCCAATGCTGCAACAAAACCTCTCGGAACGAAGTTCTCTGAGATCGTCGGCTAACTCCTGAGGTAATTCTCCGGTTACGAGAGTATTGACATAACTCTTGCGGCTCAAAGTGTCTGCTACAACATTGGCCTTTCCTGGATGATAATGCAACTACATATCATAATCCTTTATGAGCTCCAACCATGTCCTTTGTATGAGATTCAAATCCTTCTGCGTGAAGATGTACTTAAAACTCTTATGATCCGTGTATACATCACAACGGTTTCAAATAAGAAAATGTCTCCAGGTCTTGAGCGCATGCACTACGGCTGCTAACTCCAAATCATGTGTGACATAATTCAACTCATGAGGTCGAAGCTGACGTGAGGCATATGAAACAGCTATCCCATCTTGCATAAGTACACCTCCAAGTCCCTGGTGAGAAGCGTCACAATATACTTGGAAATCCTTGCATATATCTAGAAGAATTAACATTGGGGCTGTAACTAAACATTTCTTCAACTCCTGAAAATAGGCCTCACATTCTTCGGTCCATTTGAACTTGGTGTCCTTCTTCAGTAACTCCATCATGGGCTTCGCAATCTTGGAAAAATTCTCAATAAATCTCCGGTAATATCCTGTGAGTCCAAGAAAACTGCGTATCTCTCCAATTGAGGTGGGTGCCAACCACTCAGTGATGGACTGAACCTTGGAAGGTTCTACTACTATACCTTCTCCTGATATAACATGTCCGAGAAATCCAACTTCCTTCAACCAAAACTCACATTTGCTGAACTTGGCATATAGCTGATGTTCCCTGAGGTTCTCGAGAACCAAGCGCAAATGTTCCTTGTGTACTTCTTCATTCTTCGAGTATACCAATATATCATCAATGAACACGACAACAAACTTATCCAAGAACTCCATGAATACCTTATTCATCATACTCATAAAGTAGGCAGGGGCGTTAGTCAAACCAAAAGACATGACAGTGTACTCATATAGCTCGTACCTTGTGGTAAAAGCTATCGTAGGTATATCCTATTCTCGGATCTTCAGCTGGTGGTATCCTGATCAAAGATCGATCTTGGAGAATACTTTATCTCCCTGCAGCTGGTCAAACAAATCATTGATCATCGGTAGTGGGTATTTGTTCTTGATCGTCACTTCATTTAGTGCACGATAATCCACAACCATTCTCAAAGATCCATCCTTCTTCTAAACTAAGAGCACTGGGGCTCCCCATGGTGACGAGCTTGGCCGAATGTAACCTTTCTCCAATAACTCCTTAATATGTTTCTTAATTTCCTCCAGATCATTTGCAGGCATCCGATACGGTCTCTTCGATATTGGTCTGGTGCCTGGTAATAGCTCTATCAAAAATTCTATATCTCGATCTGGTGGCATGCCTGGTAGTTCCTCCGGGAATACGTCGGGATAATCCTTCACAACTGGCACTTCCTCCTGAACAACTCCCGAAAGTGAATTTGCTTGAGTCCTCCTTGGCGCATGCCTAGACACATACTCGATCCTTTTACCTTCTGGAGTGGTGAGAAGAATTGACTTACTAGCACCATCGATATTTCCTCTGTACATCGATAGCCAGTCCATGCCTAGTATCACATCCAATCCTTGTGACTCCAAAATTATTAGGTCTGAGGGGAAAACATGCCTACCTATGGTCAATGGCAACTGAAAACATCCTCTGCTAGCCATATACTCCGCTCGAGGTGAGCTTACTAACATAGATGTCTTAAGGACTACGGTGGGCAACTTAAACTTATCCACAAATCCCCTTGATATGTATGAATGTGAGGCACTAGTGTCAAAAAGGACAATAGCTGTAAATGACTTAATCAAAAACTTACCAATAACGGCATCAGGCTGCTCTTCAACTTCCTCCACGTTCACGTGGTTCACCTACCCTCTGGTGAAAGGGTTTGGATTCTTTCCAGAGCTTCCATTTTCGTTAGAATTCTTTACCTCAGAACAATCATTGGTGTAGTGTCCAGTCTTCCCGCACTTGAAACAGGTAACATGGCGCAGGTTCTTCTTGGCGGGTGTTGCTGGGTTGGAACGGCTCTGACTGTTGTTTCCTCCATTCCGATTTCCATTCTTAGGGCCACTGTGGTTATGTGAACTTCCTCCATTGTGAGAATGGCCTCCATGGTTATGATGGGCATGTCCTCACGAGTTCGGGGTAAAACGAGGCTTCTACTGAGCCCAGAGTTGTACTTCCCTTGTCCATACGTCCGTTTGCGGTTCTCTATCTGCTGTTTCTTGCCTTCAATCATAAGAGCCCTATATACTAGCTCCTGATAGTCGGTGAATGTTGCCACCATCAACTGCATACTCAGCTTGTCATTCAGCCCCTCCATAAACTTCTCCTGCTTCGCGGCATCTGTGGCCACATCATCTGGGGCATAGTGACCTAACTTGCTGAACTCATCGACGTACTGAGCCACAGTATGGTTTCCCTGGCGTAAGTTGCGAAACTCATGCTTCTTCATGCTCATAGCTCCAGCTGAGACATGTGCAGTGCGGAAGGCCTGCTAAAATTTATCCCAAGTAACATTGGCCACGGGGAAAGTGGTGGTGTAGTTCTCCCACCATGAGGCTGCGGGTCCATCGAGTTGATGTGCGGCAAAGCGTACCTTCTCAGCATCTGTGCAACCTACAGTGGTCAGCTCCCTTCCAATCTTGCGGAGCCAATCATCAGCAACAATCGGCTCGGTGCTACTAGAGAACACCGACAGATTCAACCTCAGAAAGCGGGCTAAGTTGTCGACTGGAGGTGGTGGCAGTGGATTGTTGTTGTTGTTGTTGTTGTTGTTGTTGTTGTTGTTGTTGTTTTAGTAGTAGTAGTAGTAGTAGTAGTAGTAGTAGTAGTAGTAGTAGTTGTTGTTGTTGTTGTAGTAGTAGTTGTAGTAGTAGTAGTAGTAGTAGTAGTAGTAGTAGTAGTAGTTGTTGTTGTTGTTGTTGTTGCTGTTGCTGTTGCTGCTGCTGTTGTTGTTGTTGCTGTTGTTGTTGCTGTTGCTGTTGTTGCTGCTGT
>NC_041386.1:414478896-414501577 GCF_002162155.2 Triticum dicoccoides | reverse complement strand
TTGTTGTTGTTGTTGCCTTGGTTCTGGACTAGCAACTGCATCAAGGCATTCTACTGTTGGATCAACTGAGTGAGCTTCGGTGGAAAGGCGAATGCGGGGTCACGTCTCGGAGGCATCTGATAGGTTTAGAGGGGTGAGAATAGAATAGAGTGAGGTCGAAAGAGAGATTTCACTACCCATATGCACATGAGACAAACACATTCATTTCACACCACTCAATTCAAACAAGATTCATACAATCGATCTAGGCTACCGTTACAAAATCTCATGGACTATTACTATATACATCGAAGAATTCAAATGGCAATATGGTTGTCGATATAACACCCTCGATGCGACTATATCTCCCACGTGTCGAGGCACGACTTAGAGGCATAATCGCATTGAAGGCATATGTCGCAAGTTAGGCAATCTTCACAACATCCCATGTAATGTAATCATAAAAGGGGAGATAACATAGTTGGTGAAAGCACAAGTGCTCCCTAAGTGGTTTTGATAATTGATGACAAGATATCTCTTGTTGGACTAACATTTCGATCTAGCATGTTTCAGATAAGTTCAACAATGGAGTGGCATGGACTAAAGGTTGTGGGAACTCCTTCAAGATGCTAAGGACAAATGATTGGCTAAAGCTTCAAGCTCAAGACTCCTCATTTTACATTTTAGTGATCCAAGATCACATTGAGTCTTTAGGAAAAGCCAATACTATCAAGGAGGGATGAGGTGTTGCTTAATGAGCCTCTTGCTTCATGTGCTTAGTGATATGCTCCAAAAACCCTCAACTACTTTCCATATCCACATTTGACCTAAACCCTAAGCCAAACTCGGTCCTACCGATTCTTACTTTCCGGCGCCACCGAGTTTCACTTGTCATAAGCCACTGCCAAACCCTAGCAATTCGGTTCTACTGATAGGGATCTCGGTCTCACCGAGATGGGATTGCAAACTCTCTGTTTCCCTTTCGTAACTTTTCGGTCTCACCGAAAGAGAGAATCGGTCCCACCGAGATTGCAATGTAAATTCAGTGTTTCCCCTTTGTAACTTTTCGGTCTCACCGAAAGAGCAAATCGGTCCCACCGAGTTTGCCTGACCAACTCTCTGGTTAGCTAATTACCAAATTCGGTCTCACCGAGTTTGTGTAATCGGTCTCACCGAGATTACGTTATGCCCAAACCCTAACCATATCGGTCCTACCGAGTTGCATGTCAGTCCCACCGAAAATCTCTAACGGTCACTAGGTTTACATTTTCGGTCTGACCGAGTTTGTTGATTCGGTCCCACCGAGATTGGAAAATTGTGTGTAACGGTTGGATTTTGTGTGGAGGCTATATATACCCCTCCACCTCTTCTTCATTTGAAGAGAGAGCCATCAGAACACATACACCATTCCAACTCATATGTTCTGAGAGAGAACCACCTACTCATGTGTTGAGACCAAGAAATTCCATTCCTACCATATGAATCTTGATCTCTAGCCTCTCCAAGTTGCTTTCCACTCAAATCTTCTTTCCACAAAATCCAAATCCTATGAGAGAGAGTTGAGTGTTGGGGAGACTATCATTTGAAGCACAAGAGCAAGGAGTTCATTACCTATACACCATTTGTTACTTCTTGGAGAGTGGTGTCTCCTAGATTTGCTAGGTGTCACTTGGGAGCCTCTGACAAGATTGTGGAGTAGAACCAAGGAGTTTGTAAGGGAAAGGAGATCGCCTACTTCGTGAAGATCTACCGCTAGTGAGGCAAGTCCTGTGTGGGTGATGGCCATGGTGGGATAGACAAGGTTGCTTCTTCGTGGACCCTTTGTGGGTGGTTGCTTCTTCGTGGACCCTTCGTGGGTGGAGCCCTGTGTGGACTCACGCAACCGTTACCCTTTGTGGGTGGAGCCCTCCGTGGACTCTCGCAACCGTTACCCTTTATGGGTTGAAGTCTCCATCAACGTGGATGTAGGATAGCACCACCTATCCGAACCACGGGAAAAACATCCGTGTCTCAAATTGCGTTTGATCTCTTGAAACCCTTCCCTTTACATTCTTGCAAGTTGCATGCTTTACATTCCGCTGCTCATATACTCTTTGCATGCTTGCTTGATATGTATTGTGTGTGTTGAAATTGTGCCTAAACTCCACTTAAACCGAAAAAGCTTAAAAATTGCAACTTTAGCATTAAGTGTCTAATCACCCCCCTCTAGACACATCTACTTCTAGATCCTACAAGTGGTATCAGAGCCAGGTTTCCATTGCCTTGGTTTAATCACCATTGGAGGAAGATGGATGTGTCTACTCTAGGGAGTCTTAGACATAGAGTGCCTATTCTTGATGGAGAGTATTTTCATGAGTGGAAAAATGAGATGCTTGTAATCTTCAATCAATATCATTTGAACAAGTATATTGCTAGCCCTTGTGCATCTCATATTGATCCTTTGCATCCTACCCTAGATGAAGATATTGACATGATTCGCAATCTTAGAACTATTGAGCTCATCATTAGAGGATTGCCCAAAAACTTGATTGCTAGTTTGCCTACTCAAAGTTGTGCCTATACTATATGGAAATTTCTTGAGGAACGATTTCCCGATCATTCCTTGAAAACTTTGGATGAAATTTTCCATAAATTTATTGCCTTGAGTAAGATGAATTCTAGTGATCCTAGTTTTGGTAAATGTCTATTTGAACCTACCAATCTTAAGCATGCTAAAGGAGATGTTGGAATCACTAATGATATCATATTCAAGGCTATAAGAATTCATAAAAGTGACCACTTTGATGATCATTTATCTAATGAATTACCCTCTCTAGGAAATGATGAGTCACAAGATCATGATGAACATGAATATTATGATGATGATGATAGTGACTTCGATCTTGATGATGCAATGAGACATTTTGGTCTTATGGCAAATCTTCGGGGATATGAATCAGGAGGAAAGGAATGGGTTCTTGATAGTGGATGTACTGATCATATGATCGGAGATGAAGAGATGTTTCGTGAGCTTGCTGAAAATGACGTCCCTCGAAAATATGTCACCTTTGGTGATAATTCAAAGGGTAAAGTGGTTGGCCTTGGTAAGGTGGCCATCTCACATGATAGTTCCATTCAAAATGTCATGCTCGTTGGATCTCTTGGCTACAACTTACTTTCAGTATCTAGACTTGCTGATTTTGGTTTGAATGTCCTATTTACTGAGGTAGATTGCCAAGTATTTCATCGAGACAATCATAAAATGGTCTTTACGGGTATGCGTAGAGGTGACCTTTACATTGTCGATTTCTCTAAAAAGGCACAACCTAAAACTTGCTTTGTTGCTAAATCCTCAAAAGGTTGGTTGTGGCATAGACGACTAGGTCACGTTGGCATGAGAAACCTTGACAAGCTTATTAAAGGAAATCATATCCTTGGAGTCAACGATGTCATATTTGATAAGGATAGACTTTGCAGTGCTTGTCAAGCAGGTAAACAGGTTGGAGGAAGACATCCCGTGAAGAACATCATGACCACAAGGAGGCCACTCGAGCTACTTCACATGGATCTTTTTGGTACCAACGCCTACAAGAGTCTCGGTGGAAATTCCTTTGGTCTAGTTATAGTTGATGATTTTTCAAGATTTACGTGGGTGTTCTTTCTTAATGACAAGTCGCAGGTCCAGAAGATCTTCAGAAACTTCACTAGGAAGGCCCAAAATCAGTTTGATGTGAAGATCAAGAAGGTTCGGAGTGACAACGGAACAGAGTTCAAGAACGCAAATGTGGACACCTTTCTTGACAAAGAAGGGATTTCACACGAGTTCTCGGCTACGTACACACCTCAACAAAATGGAGTTGTTGAGAGGAAGAACCGGACGCTCATCAAAATGGCAAGAATGATGCTTGATGAATACAAGATGCCAAAGCACTTTTGGGCAGAAGCGGTTGAGACAGCTTGTCACGCAACAAATCGCTTATATCTTCACAAGCTACTCGGCAAGACGGCATACGAGCTTCTCACCGGTAACAAACCCCAAGTTGGATACTTTCGAGTATTCGGCTCAAAGTGCTACATTCTTGATAAGCATCGTCGTTCAAAGTTTGCTCCTAAATCTCATGAAGGTTTTCTACTTCGTTATGGCTCAAACTCTCACACTTACCGTGTCTACAACAACTTCACCCGAAAGGTTGAAGAGACGGTAGATGTGAAGTTTGATGAATCTAATGGCTCGCAAGTAGAGCAATTGCCAATTGACGTAGGAGACAAAGACCCTTCAGAAGCAATTCAAGACTTGTCCATTGGCAAAATTCGTCCAACGGAGGTGAAGGAGAGTACTTCATCCGTCCAAGTGGAAGCTTCTACTTCACGACAAGGTGAACCAAGAATCGACACGGAAGCATCCACAAGTGGGACACACCAAGATGAAGAAAACAAGGAAGTACGTCAAGATGAACATCAACAACCTCCTTCTCCACCACGACAAGAGAACGACGACGTCAACAATGAAGAAGGCCAAGAAGAAGAACAAGACGAAGAAGATGTTCAACGAAGATCCAAGCAAAAGCTCTCACGAGTTCGAGCAAGAATTGCCAAAGATCATCCCGTCGAGCAAATCCTCAATGATATACAAACCGGGAGAATCACTCGCTCAAAAACTCGTTTAGCTAACTTTTGTGAAAACTATTCATTCATCTCTAGCATTGAACCTATGAAGGTTGAAGAAGCATTGGAAGATCCGGATTGGATAAACGCTATGCATGAAGAGCTACATAATTTTGAGAGAAACCAAGTTTGGACATTGGTCGAGAAGCTCGACAACGACCACAACATCATTGGTACCAAATGGGTGTTTCGCAACAAGCAAGATGAAGATGGACAAGTGGTTCGCAACAAAGCACGTCTTGTCGCCCAAGGGTACACACAAGTCGAAGGTATGGACTATGGTGAGACGTATGCTCCCGTTGCTAGACTTGAGTCCATTCGCATCTTACTTGCCTATGCTAATCACCATAATATCACCTTGTACCAAATGGACATTAAAAGTGCCTTTCTAAATGGTGAAATAGAGGAGGAAGTTTATGTCAAACAACCTCCCGACTTTATCAACCCTAAGAAACCAAATCATGTTTACAAACTTCACAAAGCTCTTTATGGTCTTAAACAAGCTCCTAGAGCATGGTATAAATGCTTGACCAAGTTCCTTACTACAAGTGGTTTTGAAATTTGTAAAATTGATTCTACTCTTTTTACTAAAAGGGTTAATGGAGAACTATTTGTATGCCAAATTTATGTTGATGATATCATATTTGGTTCAACTAACCCTCTCTTTAGTGAAAAGTTTGGAAAGCTAATGTCAGAGAAGTTTGAGATGTCTATGATGAGTGAACTCAAATTCTTTCTCGGGTTGCAAATCAAGCAAACTAAGGAAGGTACATTTGTCTCTCAAACAAAGTACACCAAGGACTTATTCAAGAAGTTCAATATGCAAGAATGCAAAGGTATGTCTACACCCATGCCTCCTAGTGGACATAATGATTTAACCAAAGATGGTGAACCGGTTGATCAAAAGGTTTATCGCTCTATGATTGGTTCATTGTTATACCTATGTGCTTCACGTCCCGATATTATGCTAAGTGTGTGCATGTGTGCACGATATCAAGCTGCTCCTAAAGATTGTCATCTTAAGGCTGTGAAAAGGATAGTGAGATATTTAATCCATACACCAAATTTTGGCATTTGGTATCCTAAGAGGTCTTCTTTTGATCTTGTTGGCTATTCTGACTCGGATTATGCTAGAGACAAGGTTGATAGAAAGTCTACTTCGGGTACTTGTCAATTTCTTGGTAGATCTCTTGTGTCTTGGTCTTCCAAGAAACAAAACTCGGTATCCTTATCCACCGCCGAAGCGGAATACATTGCCGCTGGTTCATGTTGTGCTCAATTACTTTGGATGACCCAAACTCTTAAAGATTATGGGATTTATGTGAAACATGTTCCACTGCTTTGTGACAATGAAAGTGCTATCAAAATTGGTCATAATCCTATACAACATTCTCGAACTAAGCATATTGAAGTTCGTCATCATTTCATTCGAGATCATGTTGCTAAGGGTGACATCAATCTTAAGCATGTTCGCACCGATAAGGAATTAGCGGATATATTCACTAAACCACTTGATGAGAAAGTGTTTTGCAGGTTGAGAGGAGAATTGAACATCATTGATGCTTCGAACTTGGAGTAGAAACTCCATTGGATACATGCAAGACATGAGCTTATGACTAATCCATGATATATCTCTTATGATAACTATCTTATGTCTTGGATATATTTGCACCTTGCATGTTGTCTAACCCATGTAGGTGCTTGGTTGAATCTAATTCCATGAGATTGCGACTCACTCACATCTTGAGCAATCTCTACAAGACCAAGACTCTACACAATAGTGGTTGAAGACAAGGAAGCACAAAACCATTCAAACATATCCTTTGACAAATTCTATGTTAAGCCTCATGATTGTCATTTTTGGATACACAAGTGCTCTTCCTTGCAAGAACTAACCCATGTAGGTAGATGAACTCAAACTCCAAGTGGTGCTCCCAACTCTTGATGAGCTACATCAACCTTGAGCACCCACACAAGTTCAACTACATGAGCAAGAACCACACCACCACCCAAGGTATGTTATTCCATCTTAGAGAAGCTTTACTCCAAGACATGAGTCAAAGCAACTCAACAAGATGTGAATACATCAAGATGCTTAAACGAAAAATGGTAACCCCATTTTGAGCTTAAACGATGAGTATGACCTATGATCAAGTGTTCTCACTTGACTCCTAAGTCAATATACTCTAACATAGGTGACTATGTCACCGCCCAACTCTAGATGAAGTTCTCGTGCGTTCTTTTCTGTGTTATTGCATTTGTCTCATGCATGTTTATTTTCTTTCTCTTTTTCAAAAAAAAACTTCATCTAGATCTTTCAGTTTCTTCTCTTTGTTTATGTTCTGCATTTTCTGCATTTAATTCCTTGCAAATCCTTCAGGTAATTCATTGCAAATCTTTGTGAGATCCTACATGTCTAGTGAGCTAAGGCGACAAGTGTTTTTCTCTGTGTGAACTCGGTTTCACCGACTTGTAATTTCCGGTCCAACCGAATCCCTTCGGTACTACCGAAACATGCCACTCGGTGCCACCGATTTCGCAACAGGAAAAACAGTTTGCCACATATTCTATATTTCTTCTGATCCAGCTCTACTCAATGAATCTTGTCCTCTACAAGCATCATAGTTTTATTCCCTGCTTTGTAATCAATCTCAAGGACCAAACCTATTCGACGGATTCCAGGAAAAACCTTCTTGGAAATTGATGTCAAAGGGGGAGAGAGAGATCACATCAAAGCTTATCATCAGGGAGAGAGAGATCACATCAAAAGCTTATCACCTACAAAGGAGAAAGTACTAAGGGGGAGAGAAAGTACTAAGGGGGAGAGAATACTCAAGGATCCCATATATTAAGGGGGAGAAAGAAATCTCCAAGGGGGAGAGAATACTCAAGGATCCCAGATGCTTGATGTTCAAGAGGAGAGATGCCACATGTCTTTTTGGGGGAAAGACATGTTCATATGAACTCATTTGAATTAAGTTCTATTCATATCTTTCAGCCCTGATTTTCTGTTTCCTATCTTCTCCCAATATCCCATGTAAGATTCAAGGGGAGCAAGACACCTAAGGGAAAGAAATCAGTCAAATTCATTGCATATCTTTATTCTTGGGGACATGTTGAATTCATGTGGTACCTTGTACTCACTCTCTACATGTCATCCCAGTCTTGGTATTCTTGTGGTTTCTTTTGTTTGCTCTGGCTAGTGGACGTACTGTGTTATCTAACCTTGTTTGTGCAGGTTCATTCCATCCTAAGCCAACTCAAGACCACAAGGTAAGTATATGCATCAAAATCATGAGTATGAGGAGTTCTTTCTTATGTGCAAGAAGGACTCATGAGCATGAAGGTATTTTCCTTGTTAATCTTTTGCTCTGATGCATATGGCCAAGATGCATGTAACACATTGCCTACTCTGTCATGGTTATGCTCTCACATGCCTCTATATTTCATATTTACATGAGTGCATACATGTAGGGGGAGCCTATGCTTGTTACATGTCCTTCCAAAGCTTTACTTGCTGCTCTTTATATCTTTATCTAAAGCTTTGATGTATGTTGCCATCAATTACTAAAAAGGGGGAGATTGAAAGCACAAGTGCTCCCTAGGTGGTTTTGATAATTGATGACAACATATCTCTTGTTGGACTAACATTTCGATCTAGCATGTTTCAGATAAGTTCAACAATGGAGTGGCATGGACTAAAGGTTGTGGGAACTCCTTCAAGATGCTAAGGACAAAGGATTGGCTAAAGCTTCAAGCTCAAGACTGCTCATTTTACATTTTAGTGATCCAAGATCACATTGAGTCTTTAGGAAAAGCCAATACTATCAAGGAGGGATGAGGTGTTGCTTAATGAGCCTCTTGCTTCATGTGCTTAGTGGTATGCTCCAAAAACCCTCAACTACTTTCCCATATCCACATTTGACCTAAACCCTAAGCCAAACTCAGTCCTACCTATTCTTCCTATCCGGCGCCACCGAGTTTCACTTGTCATAAGCCACTGCCAAACCCTAGCAATTCGGTTCTACCGATAGGGATCTCGGTCTCACCGAGATGGGATTGCAAACTCTCTATTTCCCTTTCGTAACTTTTCGGTCTCACCGAAAGAGCGAATCGGTCCCACCGAGATTGCAATGTAAATTCAGTGTTTCCCCTTTGTAACTTTTTGGTCTCACCGAAAGAGCAAATCGGTCCCACCGAGTTTGCCTGACCAACTCTCTGGTTAGCTAATTACCAAATTCAGTCTCACCGAGTTTGTGTAATCGGTCTCACCGAGATTACGTTATGCCCAAACCCTAACCATATCGGTCCTACCGAGTTGCATGTCAGTCCCACCGAAAATCTCTAACGGTCACTAGGTTTACATTTTCGGTCCGACCGAGTTTGTTGATTCGGTCCCACCGAGATTGGAAAACTGTGTGTAACGGTTGGATTTTGTGTGGAGGCTATATATACCCCTCCACCTCCTCTTTATTTGAAGAGAGAGCCATCAGAACACATACACCATTCCAACTCATATGTTCTGAGAGAAAACCACCTACTCATGTGTTGAGACCAAGAAATTCCATTCCTACCATATGAATCTTGATCTCTAGCCTCTCCAAGTTGCTTTCCACTCAAATCTTCTTTCCACAAAATCCAAATCCTATGAGAGAGAGTTGAGTGTTGGGGAGACTATCATTTGAAGCACAAGAGCAAGGAGTTCATTACCTACACACCATTTGTTACTTCTTGGAGAGTGGTGTCTCCTAGATTGGCTAGGTGTCACTTGGGAGCCTCCGACAAGATTGTGGAGTTGAACCAAGGAGTTTGTAAGGGCAAGGAGATCGCCTACTTCGTGAAGATCTACCGCTAGTGAGGCAAGTCCTGTGTGGGCGATGGCCATGGTGGGATAGACAAGGTTGCTTCTTCGTGGACCCTTTGTGGGTGGTTGCTTCTTCGTGGACCCTTCATGGGTGGAGCCCTGTGTGGACTCGCGCAACCGTTACCCTTTGTGGGTGGAGCCCTCCGTGGACTCTCGCAACCGTTACCCTTTGTGGGTTGAAGTCTCCATCAATGTGGATGTAGGATAGCACCACCTATCCGAACCACGGGAAAAACATCCGTGTCTCAAATTGCGTTTGATCTCTCCAAACCCTTCCCTTTACATTCTTGCAAGTTGCATGCTTTACATTCCGCTGCTCATATACTCTTTGCATGCTTGCTTGATATGTATTGTGTGTGTTGAAATTGTGCCTAAACTCCACTTAAACCAAAAAAGCTTAAAAATTGCAACTTTAGCATTAAGGGTCTAATCACCCCCCTCTAGACACATCTACTTCTAGATCCTACAGTTGGCTTACACTCGCCACATCAAACAAGTACATAAATAACATTACATCATCCAAACACTCATGGCCCGCCTAGGGCGCCAAAATAAAAGATAACCCAACATGCGACACGGTCCCGATCACCCCCAACTGGGCACCACTACTGATCATCAGGAAAGGAAACATAGTAACGTTGAGAGTCTTTGTCGAACTCCCACTTGAGCTCAAACGCGTCTCCTGGAGTGGAATCATCAGGCCCTGCATCTCGTGTAATAGTAATCTGTGAGCCATAGGGACTCAGCAATCTCGCACCCTCGCGATCAAGACTATTTAAGCTTATAGGTATGGCAAGGTAAATATGTGGAGTAGCAGCAAGCGACTAGCAGATATGGTGGCTAACTTATTCGCAAAAGAGAGCGAGAAGAGGAGGCAAAGCGCGAGCGAGAAACTAGAGAACAACCTGCGCAAGCATTAATCCAACACCGTGTCCACTTCCCGGACTCCGCCGAGAATAGGCCATCACGGTAACACACTCAGTTGATTCATTTTAATTAAGTTAAAGTTCAAGTTATCTACAACCGTACATTAACAAATTCCCATATGCCCATAACCGCGGGCACGGTTTTCGAAAGTTCAAATCCCTGCAGGGGAGTCCCAACTTAGCCCATGACAAGCTCTCACGGTCAACGAAGGAATAGACCTCCTCCCAAGACGTTCCGATCAGACTCGGTATCTCGGTTATTCAAGACACTTCGACAGGTTAAAACAAGACCAGCAACACCGCCCGAATGTGCCGACAAATCCCGATAGGAGCTGCACATATCTCGTTCTCAGGGCACACTCAGATGAGCAAGACGTCGGGTAGGCCAGCCCAGAGTTGCCCCTGGTAGCCCCGGACATTGCTCGGTTGGACCAACACTTAGAGGAGCACTGGCCCGGGGGGGTTAAAATAAAGATGACCCTTGAGTCTGCAGAACCCAAGGGAAAGAAAAGGCTAGGTGGCGAATGGTAAAACCAAGGTTGGGCATTGCTGGAAAAGCTTTAATCAAGGCGAACTATCAAGGGGTTCCCATTATAACCCAACCGCGTAAGGAACGCAAAATCCGGGAACATAACACCGATATGACGGAAACTAGGGCGGCAAGAGTGGAACAAAACACTAGGAGAGATGGCCGAGCTTTCCACCCTTTACCAAGTATATAGATGCATTAAGATAACATGGCAATATAATGATATCCCAACAAGTAAATAAATGTTCCAACAAGGAATGGCCTTCAGTCTTCACCTGCAACTAGCAATGGTATAAGAGGGGCTGAGCAAAGCGGTAACATAGCCAATCAACGGTTTGCTAGGACATGGTGGGTTAGAGGTTTGACATGGCAATTTGGGAGGCTTGAAAGCAAGTGGTAGGCATCGTAGCATTGGCATAGCAAAAGAGCGAGCAAACTAGCATAGCAAAGATAGTAGTGATTTCGAGGGTATGATCATCTTGCCTGCACAGTTGTCACAGTTGACTAGATCCTCGAAAGCAAACTCAACGGGATCCTCGTTAGCGAACTCGTCTCCCGGCTCTACCCAAACAAGACAAACAAGCAACAAGGACACAATCAACCACGTGCAAGGATCAAACAAGATGATGTAAAGATGATATGCTATGCGGGATGCGGTGCGGGATGCATATGTAAGATGTGACAGGAAATGCAAGAACCTGGCCTCAACTTGGAATTCCAAGTGTGCCACTAGAAAGATGAGATGAAATCGCTTGAAAATGATATAAAGAACGCCAGAATCGGAGTTACGGTTTTGGAAATGGCAAGCGATTCAAATATGACACCGGTCTGCGATTTACAGCAAGTAGCCATCTAAATGCAATGAAATGAACATGCTACAGCACCCAAACATCACAACAAAATACATGGCAGGGATGCATTCAAGATGCTTACCAAAAATCTAGCACTGATCTACGGCCAAATCATCCATTAACAGGTTCAAACAAGCATGGCAAAAATGCATATGGCAAACAGATCTCAGACTTAGTGAAATTAACACTTGTCTGGAATTTCAGATCAGGTAGCCCTCATCGGAGCCACAAAACTACATGCTACAGGGCCTGAACATGGAAAAGTAAAGCATGGCATGGAGCTACTCAAAGAGCTTAACAAAAGTCCCTTAGTGACCTTGAGCCAAAAGGGATCAGAAAATACAATTGCAAGCATGTGAACATAGCAAAAACATAATCAGTTTTCAGACTTAGTGAAAACTGACACATGCTGAAACATAACTCAAGTAGGCATGTTTACGAGCTCGATGCACTCACTACGGTGCAAGTCATGAAAAGCTAAGCATAAGCTAGACATGGCAAGAACAATAGCATAGCATGCACGGATCAACTACAACATCATCGGCAAAATTGCAAACAAGTTGACAATCTGCCCAGATTCACAAAGTAGCAAAAGTAGAGCTCGATTGACTCAAGCTAGGGTGCTCCATAAATACAAACAAAGACATGGATGGATAGAGCACTACAAGATTAACAAAACATCCTTACTGATCATCCTCAAAAGAGGCACGGCTCACTAGGAAACAACATGAACATATGGCCATATGAGATAAACAGATCAAGGACTTAGTAGAATTGCTAAGTCCCTGAAAACAGAATTAACAAGTGCACCACTTTGCAAGCTTGTGCTAGTCACCACACACATCACAAAAATACATGGGTTGCACCTCTGGAAAGATGACAAAGCCCTTAACAAAACATATGTAGAACTCATGGGCATAGCATGCACATATTAATCATGGCAAAAATGACAAAAACCTAAATGGAGTAGCAGATCTGACAATTATCTCTAGTAGCCCTCTTCTAACAGCATTTCGGGCATCAAGATGAACTCAAATGAAAATGATGCAATGGAATGAAATGATGTACTCTCTAAGATGAACATTTTGATATGCTATATGCATGAATCAGAGCTACGGATGTAAAGTTACGGGGCTGAGAACATGAGCATATGGATCTGTGATTTCGGGACATAGACGAAAAAAAATCACCCCGAGATCTAGGGTTTGACCCGGCGCAGAAATCGAGGCGGGACCGGCGAGGAACTGTTCACCGGCGGGGATGGAGCTCGCCGGAACTGGCGTTGATGAGCGAGGAGGCGGCCGGAGCGGCGCCGGCCCGGATCTGAGGCAGCGGAGGCACGGGAGGGCGGCGGCGACTGGAGCGAGGCGGCGGCGGCCGGTGGGTCGACGGCGACCGGCACGGCGGCGGGGCGGCACCGGCGAAGGAAGCGGGCGGCGCTGGGGGGCAGGCGGCGGCGGAGAGGCTACGGGCCGCGGGGGCCTGGCCCAGGCCTCGCGGGCTTCGGTGGGAGGTGATGGTTGCGCGCCATGTGGCGCTCTGCCAGTGGCCGCGGGTGGCGGCGCGGCGTGTCCGGCGGCGGACGGACACGTCCGGCGCGGAGAGAGATGAATTTTTAGGGTTTCGGGGAGGGGAATCCAAGATTTTCGAGGGGGACCTATTTATAGGCATAGGGGGAGCTAGGAGAGTACAAATGAGGTGCGGTTTTCGGCCACGCGATCGTGATCGAACGCTCTAGATGATGGAGCAGGTTTAGGTGGGTTTTGGGCCAAATTGGAAGGGTGTTGGGCTGCAACACACACGAGGCCTTTTCGGTCTCTCGGTTAACCGTTGGAGTATCAAACGAAGTCCAAATGATACGAAACTTGACAGGCGGTCTACCGGTAGTAACCCAAGGCCGCCTGGCAAGTCTCGGTCCAATCCGGAAATGTTTAATCTCCACACACGAAAGAAATCTAGAAATGACCACCGGAGGAGAACGAAGCGCCAGAATGCAAAACAGACAACGGGGAAAATGCTCGAATGCATGAGACGAACACGTAAGCAAATGCAATGCACATGATGACATGATATGAGATGCATGACAACGATAACAACACACGGAGACAAAGACCCGAACCTGAGAAAATAAATATAACTTAACGCCGGAAACGGCAAGAGTTGGAGTACAAATTGGGAAAGTTACATCCGGGGTGTTACAACACTCCACCACTACGAAAGGATCTCATCCCGAGATCTAGGACTGAAAGAACGCCGGATACTCAGAATGAAGGTGATCCTCGCGTTCCCAGGTAGCTTCACGGTCGGAATGGTGTGACCACTTGACTTTGAGAAATTTGATTGACTTGTTGCGAGTCTTGCGTTCAGTCTCTTCAAGAATAGCAACTGGGTGCTCACGATAAGAGAGATCTTCTTGGAGCTCAATGTCCTCAAAGTTGATGGTGTGGTCAGGAGTCTTGAAGCACTTTCGGAGCTGAGAGACATGGAACACGTCATGAACATTTGCAAAGTTTGAAGGAAGCTCGAGTTGATAGGCGAGGTCGCCTCTCTTGCTGACAATCTTGAAAGGTCCCACGTATCTAGGGGCAAGCTTCCCTTTGATACCGAAGCGACGAGTACCTTTCATAGGAGAGACGTGGAGGTAAACATGATCTCCGATCTCGAAAGCCAAATCACGGTGCTTACTATCATAGTAGCTCTTCTGGCGGGATTGGGCTGCTTTGAGGTTATCACAAATGACTTTGCACATTTCCTCTGCCTCTGTGATTAAGTCATTACCCAAAAGCTGACGTTCACCGGTTTCAGACCAATTGAGAGGGGTACGACACTTCCTGCCAAACAGAATTTCAAATGGGGCCTTGCCTGAACTTGCTTGAAAATTGTTGTTGTAGGAGAATTCAACATAAGGAAGACAATCCTCCCACTTCATGCCGAAGGAGATCACACAAGCCCTGAGCATATCTTCAAGAATCTGGTTGACACGCTTGACTTGACCGCTAGTTTGAGGATGGAAAGCTGTGCTGAAGCGGATGTTGGTGCCCATGGCCTTCTGAAAAGAATCCCAAAACTTGGAGGTAAAGATGCTGCCACGGTCTGAAGAGATCACTTGTGGAATACCGTGCAGAGAGACAATACGAGAGGTATAGAGTTCCACCAATTGAGCTGCAGTGATCGACTCTTTGATAGGCAGAAAGTGAGCCACTTTAGTGAGTTTGTCGATGACAACGAATATAGCATCATTGCCACGCTTGGACTTTGGAAACCCAGTCACGAAGTCCATTTCAATGTGGTCAAACTTCCATTCTGGAATGGCAAGAGGTTGGAGGAGACCAGCTGGCCTTTGGTGTTCTACCTTCACTCTTCTGCAGACATCACATTCATTCACGAATTGAGCAATCTCGCGCTTCATTCGAGTCCACCAATAAGCTTGCTTGAGGTCCTGATACATCTTCGTGCTCCCAGGGTGGATGGAGATGAGATAATTGTGAGCCTCGTTCATGATCGCTTTACGGAGGTCACCTTTGGGTACAACAATACGATCCTCGAAGAAGAGAGTGTCCTTGTCATCAAGGCGGTAACACTTGTACTTGGGTTGACTCTTGGCAATCCCAATCTTCACCTTTTTCACCATAGCATCAAGAAGTTGGGCTTGGCGAATCTAGTCTTCTAAGGTAGGAGAGACTTGAAGGTTGGCGAGGAAACCTTGCGGAACAACTTGCAGATTAAGTTTACGGAAAGCTTCAGAAAGCTTGGGTTGATAAGGCTTAAGAATCAGACTGTTGCAATAAGCTTTCCTGCTCAATGCGTCAGCAGTCACATTGGCCTTGCCTGGAGTATACTCGATACTCTTATTATACTCTTGAATCATTTCGACCCATCGAGTTTGCCTGAGGTTGAGATTAGGCTGAGTGAAGATGTACTTGAGACTCTTGTGATCAGTGAAAATGTCCACTTTTCTTCCCAATAGAAGATGTCTCCAAGTCGAAAGAGCATGCACAACTACCGCCAACTCGAGATCATGAGTGGGGTAGTTCTTCTCATTAGGCTTCAACTGGGGAGAGGTATAAGCAACAACTTTCTTCTCTTGCATCAATACTGCGCCAAGACCTTGGAGAGAGGCATCACAAAAGACCTCGTACGACTTGGATTCATCAGGCGGAGTGAGAACTAGAGCAGTGATCAATTTCTCTTTCAAAGTGTTGAAAGCAATGTCACACTCCGGAGACCAAACATACTTGACGTGCTTCTGGAGAAGATTAGAGAGAGGCTTCGCGATCTTCGAAAAGTTTTCAACGAATCTTCGGCAATAGCTTGCGAGACCGAGGAAGCTACAGAGTTGCTTCATGTTCTGAGGAGGTTCCCAATTCACAATTGCAGACACCTTCTCAGGATTCACGGCAATGCCCTTGGCAGAGATGATATGACCAAGATAAAGAACCTCATCGAGCCAAAATTCACACTTGGAGAACTTGGCGTAGAACTGATGTTCCCTGAGCTTATCGAGTACCAAACGCAAGTGCTTGGCATGATCTTCCTTGTTCTTCGAGAAAACCAGAATGTCGTCGAGATATACCAAAACAAAGTCATTGGTGTAGGCGTTGAAGATGAAGTTCATCATGCGAGAGAACGTCGGAGGAGCGTTGACGAGGCCAAAAGACATGACAGTGTATTCATATGAACCAAAGCTTGTCCTGAAAGCCGTCTTGGGAATATCTTGCTCATGGATTCGAATCTGATGATAACCCATACGGAGATCAAGCTTGGAGAATACTTGGGCACCTTTGAGTTGTTCAAACAGCTCGTTGATGTTGGGAAGTGGATATTTGTTCTTGATGGTCTTCTTGTTCACTGGACGGTAATCAACACAAAGTCGGTCCGTTCCATCCTTCTTCTTCACAAAAAGAACACCACAACCCCACGGAGAAGAACTAGGCCGGATGAGACCCATTTTCTCTTGAATATCGAGTTGCTTCTTCAGCTCCTTCATCTATTTAGGTCCGAGCTTGTAAGGACGTTTGCACACAGGTTCCGTGCCGGGCTCGAGATCAACAACAAATTCAACTGGCCGGTGCGGAGGCATTCCTGGAAGCTCTTCTGGAAAGACGGCTTGATATTCGCAAACAACTGGAATTTGAGAGATAGCATCCAATTCACCCTTCTCATTGAGAGAAAACAGACGGATGGTATCATCATGAGCGGCAAAGACAATTACATCCTCAGACGAATGAGTCAATTGAATCTGCCTGGCTGCACAATCAAGCTGAGCCTTGTGCTTAGAAAGCCAATCCATTCCGAGAATAAGATCAATATCCGAGTTGCCAAGAACCATTGGAGAAGAAAGAAACTTGTAATCGCCCAACGTGATAGTAACATCCGGAGCCATCATTTTGGTGTTCATGAACAAACTCGGAGAAGAAACCGCTATCGGCTTAGGCAAATCAATAGTATGCACATCATGCATAGATGCAAAAGGCTTCGATAAAAATGATAACGATGCACCAGTGTCAAAAAGAACTCTTGCGGGAATGTCATTAACAGGAAAGTTACCTGTGATCACATCTGGTGAGTCCTCTGCCTGAGCTGCATTCAGCAAGTTGACCTTGGCGGACTTGGGGTTATGCTTGACCACATCTGTACTTGTCGATCTGACAGGAGGAGGAGGAGGAAGACGCCTCTGGTTGAAACACTTGTTGGCATAGTGACCCTTCTGTTGGCACTTGTTGCACGTGACCTCTGAAAGTGGACGGTGATACGGAGCACTCGATCTTGGAGCTTGAGACGAAGTCTTGTTCTGAAAGCCAGGGTTCGGTGGGTGGGAAGAAACACTGCCACCTTTGCTCTTCTGCTGATACGGCTGACGGAAAGGAGGAGGAGAAAGCCAATACTTCTGCTGCTTGGCCACTTGAGTAGAGGAAGAAGAAGTAACATCTCCGACTTGCTTCTTGGAAGCATCACACCTCAACTGAGCAGCCTCTTGCTTCAGTGCCATGTTGTAGAACTCATCGTATCTCAAGGGCTCAAAGAGAACAAGAGCTAGCTTAATTTCTTCTCTAAGACCACCCCTGAACTGGTATATCATGCTCTTCTCATCAGGGACGTCCTGCTTGGCAAAGCGGACGAGCTTCTGGAACAACTTGTTGTAGTCATAGACAGACAAAGAGCCTTGCTTCAGATTGCGGAATTCCTCATGCTTGCTTTCAACCACGCTCTGGGGAATATGATGAGCCCTGAAATCTCGACAGAAATCATCCCAAGTGATAACACGTCCACCTCTGGAGTCCTTGTACTGCTGGAACCATTCTGCAGCTTGATCTTTGAGCTGGAAGGAAGTGAACTTAACAAAGTCCTCAGGCCTGACGTTACTGCACTCGAAATGCTTGCACAGATCCACAAGCCAATCATCAGCATCAGTTGCCTCAACACAATTGCTGAAAGTCTTTGGCCCATTAGCAAGGAACTGGTTGAGTGAAGCAAAGTGATTCTGATTGTTGCCTTGATTCCCTTGGTTGCCTTGATTGCGCTCTTGGAGAATTTGCATGATCAACTGTGTGTTTGCATTGGTTGCGGCCATCACAGCTTGCCATGCCTCCGGAGGAGGTGGAGGTGGTGGCAGATCAGGATTCAGAGTCGTGCATGTTGGAGGAGCCATCCTGAAGAGGTTGACCACCATTAGCACATTGATAGACAAATATTGAAGCTGAATCCAACAGAATGAAAATTGCAACATATAGTCTTCACATCCGAACAAAATGAATGAATGCATTCCTCTTGAAATGGTCACATATCCATAAATTGAGAAGCCACGTAGAATTAAGGTAGAGAAATAAATCAACAAGGTACGAATCAAGAACGAATAATCGGTAAGAAATCCCAATCTCAAACCAATATTCATGGAAGAAGAACTAGAGCTACTAGAATTCCCACCTATGAAACTCCTGAACCTTTCCGGTTATGCAATCAGGTGTTGGGGATACAGGGGAAGCATAATATCTCACCCAAATCTAGCAAATCCTACATCTAGCTGTATCCATCCTTCAACACATAACCAAGAAACCTTCGGAAACCATCTACCTCAACCTTCGAAAAACATCCGTTATACAAGTTGTGGCGATACTCCCGAACTCCCGCCCCAGTACTGGGTGGCATCGAGGTTATCTCACCAACGAACTGCATAAAAGAGATTTTCAATGTCGGCGTACTAAACTCAGGTATTCTAGAACTGCAACGATAAAATTATGATGACAACACCTCAGAGCTCAACTCCCCGGGACACTTCCACTAAACCCCTGACAGGAGGCACAAAGACAATGTTCTCATCATAAAACCATCGGAACGATTCCAAGATACCCGCGTGATCCTAAATTTTTTTTAGTGAAATTTGAGAAGAGAAGAGTCAAAACTCTACGTCAGGATGCCTTACCAGAGCGATGAGGAGACTGGGAAGTAAAAAGAATTCCTAACTCTCCGATACATAATTCCTAAAAGACTCAAAACATTTTTCTAGACACAACTCAACCACTAAAAACGATCAAGCAATGGGGCTCCTAAGGTCGGGGAAGGCTCTGATTACCAACTTATAACACCCTCGATGCGACTATATCTCCCACATGTCGAGGCACGACTTAGAGGCATAATCGCATTGAAGGCATATGTCGCAAGTTAGGCAATCTTCACAACATCCCATGTAATGTAATCATAAAAGGGGAGATAACATAGTTGGCTTACACTCGCCACGTCAAACAAGTACATAAATAACATTACATCATCCAAACACTCATGGCCCGCCTATGGCGCCAAAATAAAAGATAACCCAACATGCGACACGGTCCCGATCACCCCCAACTGGGCACCACTACTAATCATCAGGAAAGGAAACATAGTAACGTTGAGAGTCTTCGTTGAACTCCCACTTGAGCTCAAACGCGTCTCCTGGAGCGGAATCATCAGGCCCTGCATCTGGTGTAATAGTAATCTGTGAGCCACAGGGACTCAGCAATCTCGCACCCTCGCGATCAAGACTATTTAAGCTTATAGGTATGGCAAGGTAAATATGTGGAGCTGCAGCAAGCGACTAGCAGATATGGTGGCTAACTTATTCGCAAAAGAGAGCGAGAAGAGGAGGCAAAGCGCGAGCGAGAAACTAGAGAACAACCTGCGCAAGCATTACTCCAACACCGTGTCCACTTCCTGGACTCCGCTGAGAAGAGGCCATCACGGTAACACACTTAGTTGATTCATTTTAATTAAGTTAAAGTTCAAGTTATCTACAACCAGACATTAACAAATTCCCATCTGCCCATAACCGCGGGCACGGTTTTCGAAAGTTCAAATCCCTGCAAGGGAGTCCCAACTTAGCCCATGACAAGCTCTCACGGTCAACGAAGGAATAGACCTCCTCCCAAGACATTCCGACCAGACTTGGTATCTCGGTTATTCAAGACACTTCGACTGGTTAAAACAAGACCAGCAACACCGCCCGAATGTGCCGACAAATCCCGATAGGAGCTGCACATATCTCGTTCTTAGGGCACACTCAGATGAGCAAGACGTCGGGTAGGCCAGCCCAGAGTTGCCCCTGGTAGCCCCGGACATCACTCGGTTGGACCAACACTCAGAGGAGCACTGGCCTGGGGGGGTTAAAATGAAGATGACCCTTGAGTCTACAGAACCCAAGGGAAAGAAAAGGCTAGGTGGCGAATGGTAAAACCAAGGTTGGGCATTGCTGGAAAAGCTTTAATCAAGGCGAACTATCAAGGGGTTCCCATTATAACCCAACCGCGTAAGGAAAGCAAAATCCGGGAACATAACACCGATATGACAGAAACTAGGGCAACAAGAGTGGAACAAAACACTAGGCGAGATGGCCGAGCCTTCCACCCTTTACCAAGTATATAGATGCATTAAGATAACATGGCAATATAATGATATCCCAACAAGTAAATAAATGTTCCAACAAGGAACGGCCTTCAGTCTTCACCTGCAACTAGCAATGCTATAAGAGGGGCTGAGCAAAGCGGTAACATAGCCAATCAACGGTTTGCTAGGACATGGTGGGTTAGAGGTTTGACATGGCAATTTGGGAGGCTTGAAAGCAAGTGGTAGGCATCGTAGCATTGGCATAGCAAAAGAGCGAGCAAACTAGCATAGCAAAGATAGTAGTGATTTCGAGGGTATGATCATCTTGCCTGCACAGTTGTCAGAGTTGACTGGATCCTCGAAAGCAAACTCAATGGGCTCCTCGTTAGCGAACTCGTCTCCCGGCTCTACCCAAATAAGACAAACAAGCAACAAGGACACAATCAACCACGTGCAAGGATCAAACAAGATGATGTAAAGATGATATGCTATGCGGGATGCATATGTAAGATGTGACAGGAAATGCAAGAACCTGGCCTCAACTTGGAATTCCAAGTGTGCCACTGGAAAGATGAGATGAAATCGCTTGAAAACGATATAAAGAACACCGGAATCGGAGTTACGGTTTTGAAAATGGCAAGCGATTCAAATATGACACCGGTCTGGGATTTATAGCAAGTAGCCATCTAAATGCAATGAAATGAACATGCTACAGCACCCAAACATGACAACAAAATACATGGTAGGACTGCATTCAAGATGCTTAACAAAAATCTAGCACTGAGCTACGACCAAATCATCCATTAACATGTTCAAACAAGCATGGCAAAAATGCATATGGCAAACAGATCTCAGACTTAGTGAAATTAACACTTGTCTGGAATTTCAGATCAGGTAGCCCTCTTCAGAGCCACAAAACTACATGCTACAAGGCCTGAACATGGCAAAGTAAAGCATGGCATGGAGCTACTCAAAGAGCTTAACAAAAGTCCCTTAGTGACCTTGAGCCAAAAGGGATCAGAAAATACAATTGCAAGCATGTGAACATAGCAAAAACATAATCAGTTTTCAGACTTAGTGAAAACTGACACATGCTGAAACATAACTCAAGTAGGCATGTTTATGAGCTCGATGCACTCACTACGGTGCAAGTCATGAAAAGCTAAGCATAAGCTAGACATGGCAAGAATAATAGCATAGCATGCACGGATCAACTACAACATCATCGGCAAAATTGCAAACAAGTTGACAATCTTCCCAGATTCACAAAGTAGCAAAAGTAGAGCTCGATTGACTCAAGCTAGGGTGCTCCATAAATGCAAACAAAGACATGGATGCATAGAGTACTACAAGATTAACAAAACATCCTTACTGATCATCCTCAAAAGAGGCACGGATCACTAGGAAACAACATGAACATATGGCCATATGAGATAAACAAATCAAGGACTTAGTAGAATTGCTAAGTCCCTGAAAACAGAATTAACAAGTGCACCACTTTGCAAGCTTGTGCTAGTCACCACACACATCACAAAAATACATGGGTTACACCTCTGGGAATATGACAAAGCCCTTAACAAAACATATGTAGAACTCATGGGCATAGCATGCACATATTAATCATGGCAAAAATGACAAAAACCTAAATGGAGTAGCAGATCTGACAATTATCTCAAGTAGCCCTCTTTTAACAGCATTTCGGGCATCAAGATGAACTCAAATGAAAATGATGCAATGGGATGAAATGATGTACTCTCTAAGATGAACATTTTGATATGCTATATGCATGAATCGGAGCTACGAATGCAAAGTTACGGGGACGAGAACAGGAGCATATGGATCTGTGATTTCGGGACTTAGACGAAAAAAAATCACCCCGAGATCTAGGGTTTGACCCGGTGCGGAAATCGAGGCAGGGCCGGCGAGGCACTGTTCACCGGCCGGGATGGAGCTCGCCGGAGCCGGCGTTCATGAGGGAGAAGGCGGCCGGAGGGGCGCCGGCCCGGATCTGAGGCGGCGGAGGCACGGGAGG
>NC_041386.1:414470650-414478698 GCF_002162155.2 Triticum dicoccoides | reverse complement strand
CAGGCGGCGGCGGAGAGGCTTCGGGCCGCGGGGGCCTGGCCCAGGCTCGCGGGCTTCGGCGGGAGGCGGTGGCTGCACGCCACGTGGCGCTCTACCAGTGGCCGTGGGTGGCGGCGCGGCGTGTCCGGCGGCGGACGGACATGTCCGGCGCGGAGAGAGATGAATTTTTAGGGTTTCGGGGAGGGGAATCCGAGATTTTCGAGGGGGACCTATTTATAGGCATAGGGGGAGCTAGGAGAGTCCAAATGAGGTGCGGTTTTCGGCCACGCGATCATGATCGAACGCTCTAGATGATGGAGCAGGTTTAGGTGGGTTTTGGGCCAAATTTGAAGGGTGTTGGGCTGCAACACACACGAGGCCTTTTCGGTCCCTCGGTTAACCGTTGGAGTATCAAACGAAGTCCAAATGATACGAAACTTGACAGGTGGTCTACCGGTAGTAACCCAAGGCCGCTTGGCAAGTCTCGGTCCAATCCGGAAATGTTTAATCTCCACACACGAAAGAAAGCTAGAAATGACCATCGGAGGAGAACGAAGCGCCAAAATGCAAAACGGACAACAGGGAAAATGCTCGAATGCATGAGACGAACACGTATGCAAATGCAATGCACATGATGACATGATATGAGATGCATGACAACAATAACAACACACGGGGACAAAGACCTGAACCCGAGAAAATAAATATAACTTAACGCCGGAAACGGCAAGAGTTGGAGTACAAATTGGGAAAGTTACATCCGGGGTGTTACAGTCGACTAGAAATTTTGATCGGTGGAAGACTCCATGATATCTACTCCAGCTTCGTCTTCATAATCATCACCCTGTTGGGGTCAGAGTCTGTGTCATCTAGTATGATGTAATCATCTGAATGAATGTCCACTCCAGGTTCGGGATCCCCCATGAATATCCCTAGCTTCTTCTTCAGGTCTTCATTCTTCTCCAGTAGTACAACAATTCTTCTTCATAACCATCGCGCGTAGACTTGAGTTCTTCCTCCAGCTCCATGTTCTGGGTCATCACCTTCTTCGTGTCTATCATGTTGGCGCATGTTTGGTTCTCGTAGCGTCGAATGTGCTGGTTCAACTCATGTATGTAGGCTGCAATGGATTTATCCTTCCTAGTGCGAATCATCTCCCATTGCTCATCTCGGCATCCACATATCTGGTAGGTGGTGTCCTTAAGATCCTTGTTGTACACCTCGCCTATGCGTCCAATGGCGATGTGGGCGGCCATGCTCTTTCCTAGACTCCAGGTTGGTGCATAAAAGGAAAACTCGATGGGCTCGGTAACTGGCGCGAACGTCCTTCCTGGAACACGAACTTGAATCATCCAGCACTCCTCTTCTGGTAAAGTGATGGTGAAGTTTCCGGTGAAGCTTGGTATGCCGATGTTCAGGTACCTAGTGACTTCCTTCAAGTGTCGTCCGAAAGGGGTGTCGTCATCCGGTTGAGTGAAATTGTTCCTTGGGCCCGCCATCCATAGAGTAGAAATGGAGGAGAGTTTGAATTGAGTAGAGAAGAGTATCATGTGTCTTTTTCCTAGTGGCCGCGTCCTACAGTCAACGTGTGCTCTGGTACCATCTTGTAGCGACCCGATTCCAATGGACCATAGTCTTTGTGCTTAAGTGTCATCCCTACATCAGTATTGTTGAGACACACAATACTCGAGGATTTATTGCAGAGTTCAATCACACACTTATTACATTGAGTGTCTCATAAATATTATTATTACAATAGTATGGCTAAAGGCCATCTAAACAAGATAACTGTGGAAGGTTCGTAGATAACCGAGTCCATCCAACTCCACGGCAAAACTGAGTGCATGACACTGACCTATCACACCTTACTCTTCGTCTGAAAAGTCTGCAACATGATACGTTGCATCCGTGTAGGTCAGCACATGGAATATGCTGGCAACATAACACTATAGAGCAAAGAACAAATAACAGCTATCACTACATGCATATTTGGCTGGTGGAGGCTCTATGGTTATCATTTGCACAAAGCTAATTTTTCCCTACAACAAAGGAATATATTTTATTTAACTCCGAAGTTTGATGACATATTGAGAAGGTACCCCCAACTCAATCCCAAATTAACATTAATAACCCAAAAAATTCATTAAGTAAAGTGATGAGATCAACACAATAATTCAAGTAACAAATACTCAAGATGTCCAAAACCGGGGACACGACTAACCATGATTAGTTTGTATACTCTGCAGAGGTTTGCACACTTTTCCCCACAAGACTCAATCTCCTCCGCTGTATTTCTCGCACTACAAGATGTTTGAGAAACGGATGACCGAGACATAGTCTTTTCGAAGAGGTCACCTTAACCGATAGATAGGCCGGTACACCTACAATTCCCCTACATCTGCTACCCCATCATGGAAAGGATTCCCACAACTTACTCAACTATGCCAGAGCCCATAATGGCTTGTGGCTGCACACGGAAGTTTCTAGCATGAATAATCTTATTATCCCTTTGAGCCTGGGTGGCATTCCATAGAAGGATCACACGGGTACCCCGGGATCTCCTAGGACAACACTGGATTCCCCAGGTGCCCACAACCAATCCAACCAGATGTGTATTAAAGCAGCCACCTTAAGTTTCCCTTAGTTATAAATAACTCTCACATCTTTCATGAATCTCATAAACCAATCCACGTCTACGAGCATATCAAAGTAGTGCAATCATAACGCAATAATACCTGGGTTTAATAAAAGACAATAGGTTCCTACCTCATCAACTACTTCCCACACCCACATATTATCAAATCCTACTCATGCAATGTTTGAGGGTTGAAACTAATGCATAAAAACTGGGTAATAAAAGGGTATGATCAAAGTGTTACTTGCCTTGCTGACGATCAAACAACCCTAGAGATTCGTAGTAGCAAGCCTCGCACTCCGGAAACTCTATCGTGAACAAACAATAGCATACATAAGCACGCAAGCATAATATGCAAAGGTAAAACCAAAAGAAAAGATCTAAATAGAAAGTTCAAGTGAAGATCTTTGATTTGCAAAAACAATCACTCGTATCGGAGTTATGAAACTCAAACTACGATCAAAAGAAGTTCAAAATTCAAATCTGCTTGAAACCAAATTTTAAATTTTCAAAATCATGTTCAAGTTGTTTACCTGGACCGAGGGGAACAAGACAACGATTTTGGTGTTGGTTTCACTGGATTTGGATAAACGAGCAAAAAGTAGTGAGGGTTTGAAGATCAGGGACTAATATGTAAGAGAAAATATTTGCGGATAGGTCCCTGGCTGAAAATTAAACTAAAAAGGAAAATCTAATGAACGAATGTTCGCTAACAGAAACTAACGAACGATCTCGTTCGTTAACAGAACTAATCGGGTGAATGCTCGCTATTTAACCGATAAAAAAGGTCTATCCTAACTAAACTGAAACTTAAAAAAAGAAAAAAATAACGGCGGACCGGGATGGTTTTTTGACCGGTTAAACGGGTTCAGCCAGCGGCAGTCAACAGCGAGGCTCGGTGGCGGCTCCAGCGGTGTAGGGCGAGGCGGCGACGGCAGCGGCAGCAGCTAGCAGCGGCGACGGCTGCTTGCGCGGGCGGCGGCGCGATAGGAGCTAGCGGGCGATGGCGTGGCTGGCGAGTGGCGGCGGTTCGGCAATGGCGGGGAGGAGAGGGGCAGGGTGGGAAGTATATAAAGGTGGTCGGGGGAGGCGGATCCGGCTTGGGGAAGGGGCAAACGGCGGCGGGGTGGAGTCGGACTGCAAGTGGAATCCGGCGGCGTCGGCGGAGCAGGTCCGCTCGGGACTCCTCCCAAGTCGGCGGCGTAGGCAACGTGAGCTGGGCCTCGGCTGGGCCGGCCCAGTCGGCGTGCGGAATTTTTTTCTTTTTTTTTCTTTTTAAAAATAATTTCACCACAGAGGAAAAATCCAAAAGAAAATAAATAAAAATCCTAAAATTCAAAAAATAATTTTCACGGTCCTATCCTAATATTTAGGAACACATGAACATTTTTCTAGGCTAAAATGCAATTTTCAAAATTGCATTTCCCCCTTATTTAACCGAATAAAATCTCAAATAAATATACATTTTTATTCAAAATTAAATTTCCATTATTTCCCCTGTTTTGAAGAAGTCATATTATCTTCCTTCATTATTTTATTTATTTTGAAATAATTGGAAAATAATTTCAAATAAAAATCACCTTGATCCAATTTACCAATTTTTGAAAATTCAAAAATGAAATTTTATGAAAACCTCCAACTCTCTCACATGGTCCTTGAGTTCCTTAAGGTTTCTTGGATCAAAGTGTCCAAATAAACCAAATTCAAAATGCTCAAAATATAGATGCATATTTTGAAAATTGGGATGTTACAAGCACCATGTTTTTCATATGGAGAGTCTCCTATGTTGTCACTTTCATATACTAGTGGGAATTTTTCATTATTGGATTAAATGCACACCCACTTAGTTTTCATATTGAGCTTTCATATACTTATAGCTCTTAGTGCATTCGTTGCATGACAATCCCTACTCCTCACGTTGATATCAATTGATGGGCATCTCCATAGCCCGTTGGTTAGCCGCTTCGATGCGAGACTTTCTTACTTTTTGTCTTCTCTATATTTACCCCTATAATCATACTCTATTCCACCTGTAGTGCTATGTCCATGGCTTGTGCTCATGTATTGCTTGAGGGTTGAAAAAGCTGAAGCGCATTAAAAGCTATGAACCAATTGCTCCTCACGTTGATAGAGCATGAAAAAACTATATGATTTTGTAGGGATAGCTTTCTTTAGCATTGATATTTGGAAGGACATGATTGTTTGTTGGGATGCCTGAGTATTGATGTATTTGTGTCAAATTATGGACTATTGCTTTGAATCACTTATGTCTTAATATTCATGCCATGATTATATATATGATCAAGTTTATGCTAGGTAGCATTCCACATCAAAAATTAGCTTTTTTATCATTTACCTACTCGAGGACGAGCAGGAATTAAGCTTGGGGATGCTGATATGTCTTCGTTGTATCTATAATTTTTGATTGTTTCATGCCAATATTATACAACTTTTACATACTTTTGGCAACTTTTTATATGATTTATTGGACTAACCTATTGATCCAGTGCCCAGTGCCAGTTCCTGTTTTCTGCATGTTTTTCGTATCGCAGAGAATCCATATCAAACAAAGTCCAAATGCAATAAAATTTTACGAAGAATTATTTTGGAATATATGTGATTTTTGGGAGTTGTAATCACCGCAAACGGAGGCCCACACACACCAACCCCTATGCCAAGCGTGTGGTGGTGGGTTGTGCTCTCCTTGTACGTCGGTTGGGGATCTACTTCGGGCACAAGGAAGCTTATATCCTAAAAAATCATGTAAAAATCCCAGCGCAATCGGAGTTACGAACTCCTAGAATATAAGAAACGGTTTTCGGCCAGATCAGGGGAACGCGAAACAGAAGAGAACAGAGAGGGAGATCCAATCTCGGAGGGGCTCCTGCCCCTCCACCGCCTTGGAGGCCATGGACCAGAGGGGGAACTCTCCTCCAATCTAGGGGGGAGGCCAAGGAAGAAGAAGAAGGAGAGGGGGCTCTCTCCCCCTCGCTTCTGGTGGCGCCGGAGTGCCACCGGGGCAACGATCGGGACGACGATCTATATCAATAATCTTGCTACCGTCAACACCAACTTTCTCCCCCTCTATGAAGTGGTGTAACACCTCTTCTCCCTACTATAATATATACTTAAACATGGTGCTCAACTCCATATATTATTTCCCAATGATCTATGGTTATCCTATGATGTTTGAGTAGATCTGTTTTGTCCTATGGGTTAATCATGATCTTGGTTGGTATGATTGTATATTTTATTCATGGTGCTGTCTTACGGTGCCCTCTGTTCTCAAGCAAACGTGAGGGGTCCCTGCTGTAGGGTGTTGCAATACGTTCATGATTTGCTTATGGTGGGTTGTGAGAGTAACAGAAGCTTAAACCGAGTAGGTGGGTTGTTGCGTATGGGATAAAGAGGACTTGTTACTTAATGCTATGGCTGGGTTTCACGACCTTAATGATCTTTAATTGTTGTAGATGCTTGCTAGAGTTCCAATCATAAGTGCATATGATCCAAGTAGAGAAAGTATGTTAGCTCATGCCTCTCCCTCATATAAAATTACAAGAATGATTACCGGTACTTGTTATTGATTGCCTAGGGACAAATAACTTTCTTGTTGACACAAACCCTTTTTCTAAAGACCTAAATTTTATTATCTTGCAAAGTACGTCTAGTTTTATTCTTACAAAGTAGTTCTAGCATCACACCTACAAATTAGTTTCATACTCGTTTCCGATAAAGCAAACGTCAAGTGTGCGTATAGTTGTATCGGTGGTCGATAGAACTTGAGGGAATATTTGTTCTGCCTTTAGCTCCTGGTTGGGTTCGACACTCTTATTTATCAAAGAAGGCTACAAATGATCCCCTATACTTGTGGGTTACCATGAGTCTCCAAGGCTTTATCTGGAATAGGCGTGTACATGTTAGCCATGGAGTTGGGATCCTTCCTAGGCTTTCCATATACATCAAGATCATTCTCTTCTTCCCTGGGGGCATTGATCAACTTGGCCCATTCTGAGATTGTTGATTGATATCTTGTTCCTTCTGTCATCCATACAATCTTTCCATTAGGATAGAAGTGAGAAGTGGAATAGAATTGCATGATCATCTCATCATTCCATTTTGTCAACTTCTGACCAAAAAATGTATCTAGTCCATTCATTATGAAGCTCTCATGCACACTTGGGAAATAGTCTTCATTGTCATCAATGTATTTCCACTTTACCCATTTCATATCACAAAAATGGGCTTCTTGTCCAATAGGACAGTTCCATAGAAGTCCTGCTGTTCCTTGGTGTGAAAGCGGTAGTACACAACAGTTCTTCTCCTAGTGGCATAAGGATCAATCTTTCTCCATAGTCTCAGACCTGCATCCTTTCTTAACTTCATATTCTCTGCCACAAGATGATCATCATTGTGATCTGGAATCTTAGGTTTGAGCTTTTTAAGAACTAGTGGCTCTTCTTCTTCCTGAACTTCAGGCACTGGGGCCTTGTTCTTTTCAGTAGAAAAAATGTTCCTTGTTCATCTCTTTGGTGCAGATGGCTTGGGGGCCTGAGGTTGAGCTGAAGGCTTGGGGGAAGACTTGGGCTTAGATGGAGCAGCCCCAGTCCTGATGGCATCCTCCATCAGCTTCTGAGTGTTGATAGGAGGTGCATCAGGCTCTTCCTCCTCCTCTTCCTCTTCCTCATCCATCATCATGGATGGTTTGCCTATCACTCTGGCAATGGTCTTCCTAACCCTTTCCTTCCTCTTCTTTCCACCAGCAGCCTCTTGTTGGGGTACGTAGTAGTTTCAAAAAAATTCCTACGCACACGCAAGATCATGGTGATGCATAGCAACGAGAGGGAAGAGTATCGTCCACGTACCCTCATAGACCATAAGCGGAAGCGTTATGAGAACGTGGTTGAT
The DNA here is from genome assembly GCF_002162155.2 of Triticum dicoccoides. Lineage (NCBI taxonomy): Eukaryota > Viridiplantae > Streptophyta > Magnoliopsida > Poales > Poaceae > Triticum > Triticum dicoccoides. Next base: position 414,471,179 of record NC_041386.1, on the reverse strand, counting down.
GTAGTCAAACATCTTCATGATCCGACCGATCCAAGTACCGAACGCACGGCACCTCCGAGTTCAGCACAGGTTCAGCTCGATGACGTCCCACGAACTCCGATCTAGCAGAGCTTCATGGGAGAGTTCCGTCAGCACGACGGCGTGTTGACGGTGATGATGTTGCTACCAACGCAGGGCTTCGCCTAAGCACCGCTAGGATATGATTGAGGTGGATTATGGTGGCGGGGGGCACCGCACACGACTAAGGGATCAATGATCAACTTGTGTGTCTAGAGGTGCCCCCTGCCCCCGTATATAAAGGAGCAAGGGGGGAGGCTGGCCGTCCCTCTATGGTGCGCCAGGAGGAGTCCTCCTCCTAGTAGGTGTAGGACTCCCCTCTTTCCTACTCCTACTAGGAGGGGGAATGGAAGGAGGAGAGGGAGAAGGAAAGGGGGGCGCCGCCCCCTCTCCTAGTCCAATTCGGACCAGAGGGGGAGGGGCGTGTGGCCTTCCATAGGCTATCCCTCTCTCTCTCTCCACTAAGGCCCAT
>NC_041386.1:414387021-414470438 GCF_002162155.2 Triticum dicoccoides | reverse complement strand
AACCCTCCGGCACTCCGGTTTTCTCCAAAATCACCGGAACACTTCCGGTATCCGAATATAGTCATCCAATATATCGATCTTTACGTCTCGACCATTTCGAGACTCCTCGCCATGTCCGTGATCATATCTGGGACTACGAACTACCTTCGGTACATCAAAACACAAAAACTCATAATACCGATCGTCACCGAACTTTAAGCGTGCGGACTCTATGGGTTCGATAACTATGTAGACATGACCGAGACACGTCTTTGGTCAACAACCAATAGCAGAACCTGGATGTTCATATTGGCTCCCACATACTCGATGAAGATTTTTATCGGTCAAACCGCATAACAGCATACATTGTTCCCTTTGTCATTGGTATATTAGTTGTCCGAGATTCGATCGTCGGTATCTCAATACCTAGTTCAATCTCGTTACCGGCAAGTCTCTTTACTCGTTCTGTAATGCATCATCCCGCAACTAACTCATTAGTTACAATGCTTGCTAGGCTTATAGTGATGCGTATTACTGAGTGGGCCCAGAGATACCTCTCTGACAATCCGAGTGACAAATCCTAATCTTGATCTATGTTAACTCAACAAGTACCATCGGAGACACCTGTAGAGCACCTTTATAATCACCCAGTTACGTTGTGACGTTTGGTAGCACACAAAGTGTTCCTCCGGTAATCGGGAGTTACATAATCTCATAGTCATAGGAACATGTATAAGTCATGAAGAAAGCAATAGCAATAAACTAAAACGATCAAGTGCTAAGCTGAAAAAATGGGTCAAGTCAATCACATCATTCTCCTAATGATGTGATCCCGTTTATCAAATGACAACTCATGTCTATGGTTAGGAAACATAACCATCTTTGATCAACGAGCTAGTCAAGTAGAGGCATACTAGTGACAATCTGTTTGTCTATGTATTCACACATGTATCATGTTTCCGCTTAATACAATTCTAGCATGAATAATAAACATTTATCATGATATAAGGAAATAAATAATAACTTTATTATTGCCTCTAGGGCATATTTCCTTTAGTCTCCCACTTGCACTAGAGTCAATAATCTAGATTACACATTAATGATTCTAACACCCACGGAGTCTTGGTGTTGATCGTGTTTTGCTTGTGAGAGAGGCTTAGTCAACGGGTCTGCAACATTCAGATCCGTATGTATCTTGCAAATCTCTATGTCTCCCACCTGGACTTGATCACAAATGGAATTGAAGTGTCTCTTGATATTCTTGGTTCTCTTGTGAAATCTGGATTCCTTTGCCAAGGCAATTGCACTAGTATTGTCACAAAATATTTTCATTGGACCCGATGCACTAGGTATGACACCTAGATCGGATATGAACTCCTTCACCCAGACTCCATCATTTGCTACTTCCGAAGCAGCAATGTACTCCGCTTCACACGTAGATCCTCCACGACGCTTTGTTTAGAACTGCTCCAACTGACAGCTCCACCGTTCAATATAAACACGTATCCGGTTTGCGATTTAGAATCGTCCGAATCAGTGTCAAAGCTTGCATCAACGTAACCATTTACGATGAGATCTTTGTCACCTCCATAAACGAGAAACATATCCTTAGTCAATTCAGGTATTTTAGGATGTTCTTGACCGCTGTCCAGTGATCCACTCCTGGATTACTTTGGTACCTCCCTGCTAAACTGATAGCAAGGCACACATCAGGTCTGGTACACAGCATTGCATACATGATAGAGCCTATGGCTGAAGCATAGGGAACATCTTTCATTTTCTCTCTATCTTCTGCAGTGGTCGAGCATTGAGTCTTACTCAACTTCACACCTTGTAACACAGGAAAGAATCCTTTCTTTGCCTGATCCATTTTGAACTTCTTCAAAACTTTGTCAAGGTATGTGCTTTGTGAAAGTCCAATTAAGCGTCTTGATCTATCTCTACAGATCTTGATGCCCAATATGTAAGCAGCTTCACCGAGGCCTTTCATTGAAAAACTCTTATTCAAGTATCCTTTTATGCTATCCAGAAATTCTATATCATTTTCAATTAACAATATGTCATCCACATATAATATTAGAAATGCTACAGAGCTCCCACTCACTTCCTTGTAAATACATGCTTCTCCAAAAGTCTGTATAAAACCATATGCTTTGATCACACTATCAAAACGTTTATTCCAACTAAGAGAGGCTTGCACCAGTCCATAAATGGACCGCTGGAGCATGCACACTTTGTTAGCACCCTTTGGATCGATAAAACCTTTAGGTTGCATCATATACAACTCTTCTTCCAGAAATCGATTCAGAATGCAGTCTTTACATCCATTTGCCAGATTTCATAATCATAAAATACGGCAATAGCTAACATGATTTGGACGGACTTAAGCATCGCTACGGGTGAGAAGGTCTCATCGTAGTCAACTCCTTGAACTTGTAGAAAACCTTTCGCAACAAGTCGAGCTTTGTAGATAGTAACATTACCATCAGCGTCTATCTTCTTCTTGAAAATCCATTTATTCTCGATGGCTTGCTGATCATCGGGCAAGTCAACCAAAGTCCACACTTTGTTCTCATACATGGATCCCATCTCAGATTTCATGGCCTCAAGCCATTTTGCGGAATCTAGGCTCATCATCGCTTCCTCATAGTTCGTAGGTTCGTCATGGTCTAGTAACATGACTTCCAGAACAGGATTACCGTACCACTCTGGTGCGGATCATACTCTGGTTGACCTACGAGGTTCGGTAGTAACTTGATCTGAAGTTTCATGATGATCATCATTAGCTTCCTCACTAATTGGTGTAGGTTTCACAGAAACCGATTTCTGTGATGAACTACTTTCCAATAAGGGAGCAGGTACAGTTACCTCATCAAGTTCTACTTTCCTCCCACTCACTTCTTTTGAGAGAAACTCCTTCTATAGAAAGGATCCATTCTTAGCAACAAAAGTCTTGCCTTCGGATCTGTGACAGAAGGTGTACCCCACTATCTCTTTTGGGTATCCTATGAAGACACATTTCTTCGATCTGGGTTCGAGCTTATCAGGTTGAAGCTTTTTCACATAAGCATTGCAGCCCCAAACTTTAAGAAATGACAACTTTGGTTTCTTTCCAAACCACAGCTCATAAGGAGTCGTCTCAACGGATTTAGATGGTGCCCTATTTAACGTGAATGCACCCGTCTCTAAAGCATAACCTCAAAATGATAGCGGTAAATCAGTAAGAGACATCATAGATCGGACCATATCTAGTAAAGTACGATTATGACGTTCAGACACACCATTACGCTATGGTGTTCCGGGTGGCGTGAGTTGCGAAACTATTCCATATTGTCTCAAATGAAGACCAAACTCGTAACTCAAATATTCTCCTCCACGATCAGATCATAGAAATTTTATTTTCTTGTTATGATGATTTTCCACTTCACTATGAAATTCTTTGAACTTTTCAAATGTTTCAGACTTATGTTTCATCAAGTAGATATACCCATATCTGCTCAAATCATTTGTCAAGGTGAGAAAATAACGATACCCATCGCGAGCCACAATATTCATCGGACCACATACATCAGTAGGATTTCCAACAAATCTGTTGCTCACTCCATAGTTCCGGAGAACGGCGTTTTAGTCATCTTGCCCATGAGGCATGGTTCGCAAGTACCAAGTGATTCATAATCAAGTGATTCCAAAAGTCCATCAGAATGGAGTTTCTTCATGCGCTTTATACCAATATGACCTAAACGGAAGTGCCACAAATAAGTTGCACTATCATTATCAACTCTGCATCTTTTAGCTTCAATAGTATGAATATGTGTATCTCTAGTATCGAGATTCAAAAATAATAGACCACTCTTTAAGGGTGCATGACCATAAAAGATATTACTCATATAAATAGAACAACCATTATTCTCCGATTTAAATGAATAACCGTCTCGCGTCAAACAAGATCCAGATATAATGTTCATGCTTAACGCTGGCACCAAATAACAATTATTCAGGTCTAATACTAATCCCGAAGGTAGATGTAGAGGTAGCGTGCCGACTGCGATCACATCGACTTTGGAACCATTTCCCACGCGCATCGTCACCTCGTCCTTTGCCAATCTTCGAATAATCTGTAGTCCCTGTTTCGAGTTGCAAATATGAGCAACAGGACCAGTATCAAATACCCAGGCACTACTGCGAGAATTAGTAAGGTACACATCAATAACATTTATATCACATATACCTTTGTTCACCTTGCCATCCTTCTTATCCTCCAAATACTTGGGGCAGTTCCGCTTCCAGTGACCAGTCTGTTTGCAGTAGAAGCACTCAGTCTCAGGCTTAGGTCCAGACTTGGGTTTCTTCTCTTGAGCAGCAACTTGTTTGCCGTTCTTCTTGAAGTTCCCTTTCTTCTTCCCTTTACCTTTTTCTTCAAACTAGTGCTCTTGTTAACCATCAACACTTGATGATCCTTCTTGATTTCTACCTCCGCAACCTTTAGCATTGCGAAGAGCTCGGGAATTGTTTTATTCATCCCTTGCATGTTATAGTTCATCATGAAGCTCTTGTAGGTTGGTGGCAGTGATTGAAGAACTCTGTCAATGACACTATCAATAGGAAGATTAACTCCCAATTGAGTCATCTGGTTATGGTACCCAGACATTCTGAGTATATGTTCACTGACAGAACTATTCTCCTCCATCTTGAATCTATAGAACTTATCGGAGACTTCATATCTCTCAATCCGGGCATTTGCTTAAAATATTAACTTCAACTCCTGGAACATCTCATATGCTCCATGACGTTCAAAACATCGTTGAAATCCCGGTTCTAAGCCGTAAAGCATGGCACACTGAACTATCGAGTAGTCATCAGCTTTGCTCTGCCAGACGTTCATAACATCTGGTGTTGCTCCTGCAGCAGGTTTGGCACATAGCGGTGCTTCCATGACGTAATTCTTCTGTGCAGCAATGAGGATAATCCTCAAGTTACGGACCCAGTCCGTGTAATTGCTACCATCATCTTTCGACTTTGCTTTCTCAAGGAACACATTAAAATTCAATGGAACAACAACACGGGCCATCTATCTACAACAACATAGACATGCAAAATACTATTAGGTACTAAGTTCATGATAAATTAAGGTTCAGTTAATCAAATTATTAAAGAACTCCCACTTAGATAGACATCCCTCTAATCATCTAAGTGATCACGTGATCCATATCAAGTAAACCATGTCCGATCATCATGTGAGATGGAGTAGTTTTCAATGGTGAACATCAATATGTTGATCATATCTTCTATATGATTCACGCTCGACCTTTCGGTCTCCAGTGTTCCGAGGTCATATCTGCATATGCTAGGCTCGTCAAGTTTAACCCGAGTATTCTGCATGTGCAAAACTGGCTTGCACCCATTGTATGTGAACGTAGAGCTTATCACACCTGATCATCACGTGGTGTCTCGGCACAAAGAACTTTCGCAACGGTGCATACTTAGGGAGAACACTTGTTGTCGGTGCCAAAACCGGCGGATCTCTGGTAGGGGGTCTCGAACTATGCGTCTAAGGCGGATGGTAACATGAGGCAGGGGACATGATGTTTACCCAGGTTCGGGCCCTCTTGATGGAGGTAATACCCTATGTCCTGCTTGATTGATATTGATGATATGAGTATTACAAGAGTTGATGTACCATGAGATCATAGAGGCTAAGCCCTAGAAGCTAGCCTCTAGTATGATTTTATGTTGTTCTACGGACTAAACCCTCCGGTTTATATAGACACTGGAGGGGGCTAGGGTTACATAGAGTTGGTTACAAGGGAGGAGATCTACATATCCATATTGCCAAGCTTGCCTTCCACGCCAGGGAAAGTCCCATCCGGACACGAGACGAAGTCTTCAATCTTGTATCTTCATAGTCCAGGAGTCCGGCTAAAGGATATTGTCCGGCTATCCAGAGACCCCCTAATCCAGGACTCCCTCAGTAGCCCCTAAACCATGCTTCAATGACGATGAGTCCGGCACACAGTTTTGTCTTTGGCATTGCAAGGCGGGTTCCTCCTCCGAATACTCCATAGAAGATTTTGAACACAATGATAGTGTCCGGCTCTACAAAACAAGTTGCACATACCACCGTAGAGAGAATAATATTTCCACGGATCTAATCTGCTGACACGTTTGACAGCATGACATCACGCCACGGCCCAGTCATTATTCGAACCATTTTTCTCAACCAGCTACTGCACACATCGTGTGGTGGTTTCCTTGGCACATCTTGTCGAAGTAGAGATCGTGTCCCCTTATCACGGGATTCTCATCAATACGGATGCGGTTAACCCAACCGTGCCATCAATTACGGCGGTTGGGGAATAAGAGGTTTTACCAGGCGAGTGGGGAGGCACATTGCCTCTTCTGCCCTTATAAAGGGATTAAGATTCACTCTTTTCACCCACGCCTTCTTCTCGATTCTTTCCATTCTGCTCAGGCTCCAGCGCCCAAGCGTCCACCTTCTCTACAAAAGGTCTTCCAAAGATGTCCAGATCCGGAGCAGGAGGCAAATGGATGGCCTCTACCGTCCGAGAGAAGGATATCAAAAAGCTTCGGGAGGCCAGGTATCTGGTCAAGAAAATCAGCCACCGTCTCCCGACGGTGGGACAGATCGTCCCTACTCCGGAACCCCATGAGAGGGTTGTATTCCTCCCTCATTTTGTCCGCGGGCTAGGGTTTCCCCTCCACCCGTTCGTCCGTGGCATCATGTATTATTATGGGATCAATCTTCACGATCTGTCCCCTAACTCCTTCCTCAACATATCCACATTCATTGTCATGTGCGAGGCTTTTTCCCTGTATTCCGCCGCACTTCGGTTTGTGGTTGAAGGTTTTTAATGTGAAGCCCAAGATGGTGGACGGCGAGCACGCCGAGTGCGGGGGCTCTATGGCGAGCAAGATGCCCAATGTCGTATGGCCAACGGGAACCTTTAATGATTCTTTCAAGGAGTGGCAACAGCAGTGGTTTTACATCACTGAGCCGTGCGGCAAGGAATGGGCCGCCTCTCCTGAGTTTCGATCTGGTGCCCCTCTGCGGCTTACATCCTGGGTCAAGAAAGGCCTGGACTAGTCCTTATTCGACGAACTGTCGGTGCTTCAGACGCATGTTAAAGATATGGGAGATAAGAACATTGAGCTTGTGAACATAGTCCAGGTGATGTTAGTCCGCCGGATACTGCCTTGTCAACACCGGACTTGCAATCTATGGGATTTCGATCCGGCCAGGCACCAAACTTCGCGAAGGTTCTTCGGCTCCTCGCACAAGGACATTTGGAAGGTGCTTTTCAAGTCCAGCAGATCATGGTCGGACTCCACCGAAGACCACAGGTACCAACTATCCCGCCCTGCAAGTTCGGTGAGTTTATCAAACTTTTCTATCCGCATGACCCAAAGGAAGCGCTTAATGCATGTTCATTCAACTCCCCCAGAGCTGGACGAAGAAGGCGGAGCGGATTCATTGTCCGGCCCCGTTGCCCGAAGACCCGGCCATCCCACTTCTGATGAAGATGTTGGTCCCGGCGCCCTACAAGGTGGCAAAGAAGACGGCCAAAAAGGAGGCCAAAAAGACCCGGGGCGGCCTTCGTCGTGGCAGTGCTTCGGACACCATACCCAAAGGCTCTAATGACCGTTCCGCCTCCGAAGAGGATAAAAAGGAGGAGGAAGATGAATCCCCTGCAGGGGAAAGACAAAGAGGACGGGCTCCGCACCCTTGTAGGCCGAACTGCCCAAAAAGGGAAGGGCAACTCTTCCGGAGGAGTCCACTACCGCTGCTGACAGCGGCCTGGCGTGGGATCCCAGGGCCCAGCCCCTGGTCAACTCGTATGTACATAAAATCTGAGTACGTTTAAGCGTCCGGACTCATCCTGGCTTAGTATTTTAACCTTAAGCCATATTTTTTGGTAGTCCGGTGAGGTCCCATACCAAGCAATCCTCATCGGAGGACCTGCTGAGCTCGAATGCTATGGAGAGTGGGATGCCCCAAAAGGTCCCTTCCTCCAAACAGGTGCGTAATATTGAGGCTTCATCCTAGAAGGACCCCGGCCAAGGAGGAAAGGAAGAAACCGTGAAGGCGGCGCCTAGAGGTCAAACCGCAGGGGCCGGACATGTGGGGGAAAAGATTCCCATAGGGTCTGATGGCGGGGGCGACCCTGAGTTTGGCTCCTCACCGGATGCGATTCTAGAGGTTTATACGGCTCCAGAATCAAGAAGGCAGCCTCCTTCGGCTGGAGGGGACGTGCCTGTTCCACCGACGACCTCTGTCCATCCAGAGGTGTCAGATGCTTTGTTGGTGGCGTTACGAGACGCCTCCATTGTTGAAGAATACCGTGCCCTTATGGGTGCGGTGATTGAGAAGATTCAGTCAACCGAGAGTGCACTGAACGAAGCCAGTATCAGCCTTATAAGAGGCTTTGATGTATGTTTTATAAGTTGCCGAAGAGTGTCATAGTATAGATAGTAGCCCCTGATACCCTGTTCGGTGAAAGAAGGAACCGGACAGGGGATCGCATTGATGATCATAGGAAGACTCATTAGTGATATTGATTTCTCTTCTATTCCAAGCAGATACCTGTAGCGGCTGCTGCCTCTCGTACTGCGGAGATCTCCGGACTGAATCAAAGTCTGGAGCAGGCCAGAGAAGAAATTAGCCAATTAAAAATGCAGTTGAGGGATAAACAAGGTATGCACAAGCGTTGCGCGCATTTATTGTGAAATAAATGTTCTATATGGAATAAGCTGCATAATTTGTGCTAGGGGTTATGACCGAAGTCGAGGCCCTCAAAAGGGTCGTTGCTGAGGCCAAGAAAAAGGCGGCCACGGAGCGGGCTCTTCGTGAGAAACACGAAGCCAGAGTTATTAAAGCTGACCAGGAGCTGCAAGAGGCCGTAAGTAAATGCGAGGCCTTGGAGCAGAGTTTAACGGAGAAAGAGTCCGAACTAACCAAGGCGCGTCAAGCCACGAGCGATGCCCGGAGGAAAACCCAAAGAGCCCCGTAGGGGATCCCAGAGGTGAGGAAGATCGCGGCGGGTAAGGCTTTTCCCATGTAAAGCAAGTATTTGAAGGGAAAACTGTGCTTCTGATTGTGAATCCGTACTTCTCAGGTGTATTTGCCGAGCTACCTCACAGTATATCAGATGCCGCTCACTTCTACCGAGCTGACGGAAGGAACACCACCGATAAGCTCTTTTGGTCGCAGTATTTGGCACCGAATTATTCGGTACCTTTTGCCGATCAACTGAAACAGCCGATCGAACTGCAGAAGGCGGCGGAACAAGCCATGAAAGATGTGGTTATCCGGCTATGGCCTACCGAGCCAATTCCAAGCAGCTACTTCGGGCTCGTGAGGTGGCTTGTAAGCGCTTGCCCTCGACTTGACGTCATCAAGCAGTCGGTCTGTATAGAAGGAGCGCGAATGGCCTTCGCCCTCGCAAAGGTGCACTGGGGGAAGATGGATGCCAAAAAGCTACTGACCGAGGGACCGCCAGAGGGGAAGGAGCACCGCAAGCCCGAATTGTATTATAAGAGTGTCCTGAGAGGATCCTACCTTGCAGTGTTGCTATGTACCAAGGACATTATATTTCCATGAATGCCAATCATGTTGTCTGTTGTAATGTTTGAACAAGGTCGTTGATATGTTGCCTGTTATATAAAAGTTTGCCCTCCTGTGCGGCCGTTTGTATGTTAAGGCTGAGAGTTGGACAGTCGTCGGCTTCTGCCCCCACGTAAGGAGTACGGGGGTGTTCGGGATAAACTTGAGCACTCTTTATCCCAGTTTTGGGTCCTCCGAAGGAGGTGCTCAGCACAATGAACCAGGCAATCGAACTATAGTGCTTTATCACTCTCACTTAGCCATAGGAGCTTTAGTATGGTCGGCGCAGCCCCTTGTGTTCGGAAGACCGTACTAGGCGCTCTATAAGCGCCTGATTGGAGAAAAATCCGATCCATCGCACGCTGCATTTGTTATGGCATTATGCGGGAGAAATCCATAAAGATTTTGTGACCACTCGAATAGCTGACCAGCTCTCACCGTATCATGACAGTCAGTTTTTAGCTTTCTCTACTGAGGTGCTCATCCGGAAGAACCGGGACACAATCACAGTAGTTCTCCCAGTGCTACCTTAGCCAATATAGCGGAACGTAAGGTACCAAAACATGGGAGCCGGGCAAACCCAACTATTGACCCAAGACATGATTCGGAGCTGATGCATATAATGCTATCAGTTCGGGGTGCCGAACTTCCATGAAGGTGTTCGGACTTTTATTGCCGTGTTACAGGGAAAACGAAGCCCCTGGCATATTTAAGGCATATCACTGTGCACGGATGCCATTTGACAAAATGATTTTGATAAGAAATATTCAGCAGGTAAACGTCATATAAATCTACATGTTGTATTTGAATAATACGTCTATGCGTATGGGTACAAGTAATGTGATAAAAAAGGGTTGTGATAGCAGAACCTGCTGTGACCAGGGGGAAGAGGTTGAGTGCGGACCCGTATTGTAGCCGGACGTTCGCTGCGGGGAATGTCTAAGGATCCCCTGACGCGTTCGAGCTGCCTCTGTGGAGTCCGTCCTGGTCGGTGCAAAGGTGAACCTGCGAAGGAAATATAAGAAATGTTTGCGTGCCGGAGGGCGGTTTAATCGCTGAGTTCGTCCTGTCATGGCCTTCGCCGGAGTGTTTAGTTGAGCTCTGGACGAGCCGGGGTATCCTTCCGGGAAGTAGTTCGGATCCCCTTGACGGTGTCCGGGAGCCTGGGAGTCGACTCGAGGTTCGGCTGGAAGGTGCTTCTAGTTGTTCCTGCTGCTAAGGCAGTGATGTATTTGTAGGTGCCGAAGGAAGGTTCGGCCTTGCCATGAACCGTGATGACGCCGCATGGACCGGGCATTTTGAGCTTATGGTAGGCATAATGTGGCACCGCGTTGAATCGAGTGAACGCGGTTCGCCCGAGTAGTGCTTGATAGTCACTACGGAAAGGGGCGATTTCGAAGATTAGCTCTTCGGTACAGTAATTTTCTGGTGATCCGAAGATTACCTCAAGGGCAATGGAGCCTGTACAGCTAACCTCCATGCCTGGTATGATGCCACTAAAAGTGGCTTTAGTGGGCTTAATCGCTGAATGATCGATGCCCATCTTATGCACTGTATCCTGGTAAAGCAGATTTAAACTGCTACCTCCGTCCATAAGGACTCGAGTGAGGTGGAACCCATCTACTATTGGTCGAGGATTAGTGCGGCTGGATTGCCCCGATTGGCGTTAACCGGACGATCCGTGCAGTTGAAGGTGACTCGCCCTAGCTTATATTGTGGGACGGCGAGTTCCGTTGAGCCGCCGTCCCGGAGGGTGCATATCTGAACCAAGTGGGCAATTTGGGTGGTATTTACCACATTCACCGATTGAATATGGGGGGGGGATTTCTTTTTCCCTCCTGTGTTCGGTGATCTGGGCTCTTCGTCGCTATCGTCGCTTTGAGACCCCTCTTCGTTTTTGGCACCTGCCTTGCTGGCTTGTTTGAAGACCCATCATTCTCGGTTGGTATGGGTGGCTGGCATTTCTGGGGTGCCATGAAATTGGCATTGGCGAGCGAGTATGCGGTCCAGACTGGATGGACCCGGATTTGTATTTTTGGGCGACCCTTTCCGCTGACCGGACTTTGAGAACCTGAACCCGGCATTAACTGCCGTATTTTTGGCGTTTTCACCGTATTTGTGGCGCTTGTGTTTGTTACGTCGTGGTTTGCCGTTGTTATCCCTGGCTTGTGATATGCCAGGTTTGCTTGCTGTATTGGTACTATGGGCCAACCAACTATCTTCGCCCGCACAAAAGCAGGTCATAAGTGTCGTGAGGGCTGCCATGGATTTTGGCTTCTCTGGGCTGAGGTGCCGGGCGAGCCATTCATCACGGATAATATGCTTAAATGCCGCTAAGGCCTCTGCATCCGGACAGTCGACAATTTGGTTCTTCTTGGTTAGGAACCGGGTCCAGATTTTCCTGGCCGATTCCCCTGGCTGCTGAGTTATATGACTTAAATCGTCAGCGTCCGGTGGTTGCATGTAAGTCCCTGAAAATTCCAGGAATGCCTCTGCCAGGTTCTCCCAACTTCCTATGGAGTTTCCCGGCAAGCTATTAAGCCAATGCCGAGCCGACCCTTTGAGTTTGAGCGGGAGATACTTGATGGCATGTAGGTCATCCCCGCGGGACATATGAATGTGGAGGAAGAAGTCTTCTATCCATACCGCGGGGTCTGTAGTACCATCATATGATTCGATGTTTATGGGTTTAAACCCTTCTGGGAATTCGTGATCCATTACTTCATCAGTGAAGCATAAGGGGTGTGCGGCGCCTCTGTGCCGGGGTATATCACGACGCGGTTCATACGAGTCTTGTTTGCCATGTCCGGCTCGGCCGGATTTGCTTTTAGTGTATCCGGCGTGATGGTCCTCGTCGCGTATTGGTGCGCGCCCCCGTGATCCGTAGATCAAACTTGCATGTTTTGCCTTGTTTTCCAATACGTATCGTAGGTCCCGTGTGTTGCCCCGGGCCTTGGTATTTTTGTTTGAGTGGCGGCGGGGTGCAGGCTGAACTTCAGGCCGAAATGCCTCTCTGGCTCGGCCACGAGGTGGCCGGTCAGCCGCATCATACACTGGTGATGTAGGTTTCAATGCTTCCTTCTCAAAGTGGGGTAGCAACCTACGCTTTGGGTAATTCTTGGAGGGGCGCTTGAGTTCGTATTCCGCCGCTAGTAAGTCTTGATCAGCTTGAAGCTGTTGTTGCTTTTTCTTCAGGCTATTTGTTGTAGCCATAAGCCGGTGCTTGAAGAGCTCCTGCTCGACGGCATCCTCAGGCACGATAAATTCTTCGTCGCTGAGGCTCACCTCATCTTTGGAGAGAGGCATGTAATTGTCCTCCTCCAATTCTCCATTTGCTGCCTGCTCTGGAGGGCTAGCTTGTTCACCCTCCCACTCTACATCGTGCTGGAGGGGATTGTGGTTGTGTTCGGCAATATCCGGAGTGTTATTGTCTCTTGTGCCGGTATCACTACTTTTGCTGTGGCGGGACTTAGAGCGGCGCCGCTGACGTTGGTGCTTGGGTTGCTTCTTGGAGGGCTCATCCTCCACTGTCTCGTCGCCATTGCCTTCTTTGGGGGTGTCCACCATGTATATATCATATGGTGAGGTGGCAATCCAGCGCCCTGTGGGCGGTGGTTCTTGTTCGTCTCCCGCATCGTCGTCCATAACGTTGATATCTTTGGACTCGAAGTCGAGCATGTCGGTTAAATCGTCGACAGTGGCTACTAAGTGGGTGGTGTGTGGGCAGCGAATTTCTTCGTTGTCCGCATCCCATTCTAGCCCGACATAGTTTGGCCAAGGTTCTCCTGACAAGGAGAGAGACCTTAATGAATTTAGCAAATCGCCGAAAGGCGAGTGCTGAAATATATCCGCGAAGGTGAACTCCATGATCGGCGCCCAGTCGGATTCGATAGGCACGGATGCAGGCGGCTCGGAGTCCGTGGCCGGAGAAGAATCCAGTGGTTCGGCGACACAACTCTCGTAAGGGATGAAGTCAGTATCCGTCTCCATCGCCACTAAGAGTGCGGCCTCCGTGGCGGGTTCTATCCCCCCGTCCTCGGATGGCGCAATTTGCTCCAGATTGAGGGCCGGAGTAGTTGTAGGTGTGATCTCCTGAACACTATCCAACGGCAGAGCTAAATCATGCTCGTCGTGATCGTGCGGCGCACCTGACATGGGCTCGAATCCGTCGAAGATCAAGTATCCACAGATGTCGGCAGTTTAGTTTAAGTTTCCGAACCTGACATGATGGCCAGGGGCGTAGCTCTCGATCTGTTCCAGATGGCCAAGCGAATTGGCCCGCAGTGTGAAGCTGCCGAATACGAAGATCTGTCCGGGGAGGAAAACCTCACCCTGGACCGCATCGTTACCGATGATCGAAGGGGCCATCGAGCCTTATGGTGACGGCACAGTGGAACTCTCAATAAAAGCACCAATGTCAGTGTCAAAACGGGCGGATCTCGAGTAGGGGGTCCTGAACTGTGCGTCTAAGGCAGATGGTAACAGGAGGCAGGGGACATGATGTTTACCCAGGTTCGGGCCCTCTTGATGGAGGTAATACCATACGTCCTACTTGATTGATATTGATGATATGAGTATTACAAGAGTTGATCTACCACGAGATCGTTGAGGCTAAACCGTAGAAGCTAGCCTATGGTATGATTGTATGTTGTTCTACGGACTAAACCCTCCGGTTTATATAGACACCAGAGGGGGCTAGGGTTACACAGAGTCGGTTACAAGGGAGGAGATCTACATATCCGTATTGCCAAGCTTGCCTTCCACGCCATGGAAAGTGCCAACCGGACACGGGACGAAGTCTTCAATCTTGTATCTTCATAGTCCAAAGTCCGGCTATCCGGAGACCTCCTAATCCAGGACTCCCTCACTTGTACCTTGAAATTTAGTGAGAGATCATCTTATAATGCTACCATCGATCTAAGCAAAATAAGATGCATAAAAGATAAACATCACATGCAATCGATGTAAGTGGTATGATATGGCCATCATCATCTTGTGCTTGTGATCTCCATCTCCGAAGCACCGTCATGATCACCATTGTCACCAGAGTGACACATTGATCTCCATCGTAGCATCATTGTCGTCTCGCCAACTATCGCTTGTGACACCCCAAAATTTTGACCTTGTTTTAATAAATTAAAATTTTTCCAGGAAATTAAAACTTTTATTTTCTGGGCTCCCTTTTTATTTTTGAACCTTTTTCTCCCTTGTTATTATGGAGTTTTTTTCCCCAAAATGAAAACTTTGCAAAATATGTTATTGGAGTTGTTTAACCTCTCAAGAAAAACTCTTCTTTTATTAGTAGAACTAATTACATAATTAATTTGCCTGATCTTTATTTGCTTGAAAATTGGTTTTCAAGGTTACATGGCCATATTTGAACTACAACCATTTGATAAATTCACAAAAAGTTCCAACCAAAATTTGGAGATGTCATGTGATGTTTTTCAATCACTTTTATGCAAAAATATCTTTTATTCATGTAATATTTTGAGCTCTGCATCAATTTTTCTTCTCTGGTCCAGAGTGCAATTTTGCACTACAACCCATTTAAATATTTCTTTCTGGCCTCCACCAAAATTATGGGATGTTGGTAGTAGCATATGATTCAACATTATGCAAAAACCTAGTGCTGTTCTTTGAAAATTTTGAGTGAATCAACCTCTTTTCCATTCTGGTCCAGCCTTGTGATTTCTACTGCAACCCTATTTATTTTTGCTCCAGTAACCTTGTGCCTTCTCCTACTTGTAGACAGCCCTACCAAATCCCTAAGTCCAGGAGCATGCACCCATTTGAATATTTTTGGTTCATGAAATAATGCCATTTATCTCCTGTCCAGAATTGTAGTTTTGCAAAACTTGCACTAACAAGTTTCTGCTTTTCACAAACTAACCTCACCACCCTCTTATTCATCTAAAGAGACCCCACTCTGGAAGTTTTGGCCACTCCAAGAAATGCCTAGGTGCCTGTGGCATTTTGTCAAACACCTAGAGTGCATGAACAGCTTTGACATGAATTTTGTCATTGCACTGTGAACTTGCACCTCTGATCAAACTAACCTGTCCACTAAGCCACTAGATGACTTTAACCTAGGTTTGTTAAAC
This sequence comes from Triticum dicoccoides, assembly GCF_002162155.2. Lineage (NCBI taxonomy): Eukaryota > Viridiplantae > Streptophyta > Magnoliopsida > Poales > Poaceae > Triticum > Triticum dicoccoides. Next base: position 414,454,736 of record NC_041386.1, on the reverse strand, counting down.
CCCAAACTCACCCGAGACCTCTAGCATGCCCTGGCATTTTGTCGAGCACGTTCCGTGCGTGCTCTGGGCGTGAGCAGAGCACGCGTTTTGCACGTGCCGCGCCCGAGCCGCCGCGTCGCGCCCCTGGGTTTGGCCCGCTCTGCAGAGCCGCGCCACGCGCTCCCCTTCTCACCGTAATGCGCCAAGAGCCCCTCGCCACGGCTCCGGCAAGCCAGGAGCTAGCCGCCACGGCCGCCCGACAGCCCCTGCTCATGTCGGCGACGCCACGGCCGCCCGACAGCCCCTGCTCATGTCGGCGCCGCCCGAGCCTCTCCCGCTCGCCACCTGCCCCCTGGAATAGCACGAGCTCATCCACAAGCGTGTCCACTAGCGCTCGTCGCCGCCACGATGCCCTAGCTACAGAATGGCGGTCGCCGGCGACCTTATCCGCGGCCACCGTCGGAACCGACCCCGATCGCCTATTTAAGGAGCCCCGAGCTCGTCTCCGCACGCAGGCAGTCCCAAGCCATCTTCCTAGGATCCCCATTGGCAGCCAATCGACCCGGGGAGGTCTCCTTCCCCATCTCCGGCAACCACGGCCGCCGCCACTGCCTCGTTCATTCCGGCACCACCAGGGCCTCCCCCTTTCCGTTCTCTTCACCAAGAACTCCCTCTTCCTCCCGTGAACCGTTCCCCCTGCTCGATTTTGATCGGGACTCACCGCGGGAGAAAAATCACTTTGCCCGACGGCCACCGTCCGTCGTGAAGCTCGCCGCCGGCAGCTCCGTCCACCCCCGAGACCGTAACGACTACCGGAGTGACCGTCTCGATCCCCTGAGCCCGTGGGTGACCTCCGTTTCCCAAATGATGCCGCCGTTCGCCGACGAGCATCGCCGGAGTCCCGCCTCCTCTCGGGGCAGAGGAAGAGGAGGGAGGTCGACTAGTCAAACCTGACCAGTGGGTCCCCCTGGCCCACTGTCAGTGACTCACGCGCCGCCCACGCTGGATAAGTGGAGGCGTAAAGGCTCAAGTACGTCTCCTCTGTGCGAAAGCGTAATTCCATTCGAACCGTTTTCTTTTCTGGATTTTCTTTTAAAAACAGATTTTGAACAGAGCTTTGACTGTCTATAACTTTTTAAATATAACTCCAAATGAATTGATTCTTTTTCATACATCTCTCAAATTCTGTCTAGTTTATTTTAAGATTTATTTGAAAATTTTCCAAACAACTTTTTTGTACTATTTTTGAAATATGTGTTATTTGCATATTTTTGAAAATAGGATTTTTGAAGAGAAGAAAGCTTTCAAAAGATATGGAGTGCACCCTGCCTTTCCACACCATGAAGGCAAGCATCTTGAACCCTGGCATAATATTTCTGGTGTGTTAGTTGATACGATTATAGCACCACCTCATTTCGGAGAACTCGTTATTTTATGTGGTGATACGATAATTTGCATGAATGCATATTAGTGATTTTCCTTGCTGTTGCGAATGTATATACTTGTGATGGTAATCATCCTCATGTGCCTTGCATGCATGACAGAAAGGAATCCGGGAAAGCCTCTGCCTTGGGTAGGAGTGAGCTTGTCGCCGGTCCCCGTCGGGACGGTTATGTCCGGTATGGCATAGTAAGGTATAATGGGTGGTGATTTCGTCCGTTGAAATATATTTGATATACATGTCATGCAGGGAACTCATAAGCCTCCTGAGTCGGCCATAGATCGAGTCTTGTTCCGGTAACCCCCATACTTGTTTCGTACTGCCACTGGTCCCTACCGTAGCTGGGGTATGGTTCAGTAAGTTGTTAACCCTTGTCTTGGCACACACCGTACAGAGAGGCCATGGTGGAAGATACCGGTTGTAGCCGGTAGGCATGCCACCTGGTCCGGGGGCATGGGTGTATCCAGTTGGGACCGAGAGGGGGGCACCCCTTAGAGCGCGCGATAGAAATTTGATCCCATGCTACGCGAGGTTGTAGCCTCCCCACTTAGAGTTTTGCTTAACAGGTGTCATGGGTGATTCCAGACACGAGTAAAAGCTGGTGTGTGCAAGTCATGTGTGTTTCAATTAAAAGACCGTAGACGGAATTAGTCTGATGGACTAAAGGAATCCGTTACTCGTGGGTAAAGAGTACACCCTCTGCAGAGATATTAAACATATTCGAATAGCCGTGTCCATGGTTAAGGACTACAGTCTGGGATGGGTCAAGTGTCAGTCTTAGTGTCGGTCTTCGGAGGAGAAACTACTAAACCTGAATATTGATTATGACTTGTGATATATGATGGTTATGATTATTATCATTATGGACTAACCATTTGCATTGTTTGAAATAATGAATATCCCTGGGACGGTACCACCCCCTGGATATTCACTATGATTATGTTTATATATATAAGCCCTTTATGTGGAGTCGCTCAGACGCTCGACTGTGGCAGGTTCGTTATTTCATTTACTTACAAGCCCTTTATGTGGTGTCGCCCAGACGCCCGACTGTGGCATGCTTGTTATTTTATTTACTTCATAAGCCCTTTATGCGGTGTCGCTCAGACACCCGACTGTGGCATGCTTGTTATTTTATTTACTGCATAAGCCCTTTATGTGGTGTCGCTGAGACGCCCGACTGTGGCATGCTTGTTATTTATTTACCTTATAAGCCCTTTATGTGGTGTCGCTAAGACGCCCAATTGAGGCATGCTCACTTTTACTATCCTTTCGAGACGTCGCTTCAGACATCCGATCGGTGCATTTTAATACTATTCTGTCATTACCTATTCCTGTTGCATATAAATAACCTGCTTGCATGCATCGGGATTTTATTTTCATGACTGACGTTGTGATTATAGAATATTTTCAGAGCATGAATATTGTTTGCTATATTATACCCGTGTTCATAATATTTGCGAGTACATTCAAAAGTACTCACTGGCTTGTCCCTGGCTATTGTCTTGGCCAGATTGCTTGCTTGGAGAGGAGCGTTGCGATGACAGCCTCAGAACCTAAGCAACGGTGATAGCAGCCTCGCGAAGATAGGAGTTAACCTGGTCAGCTGTTCCTGTGGGAAATGGAGTCCCATAGACCGTGGTGAACCACAAACCGCTTCCGCCATCGACCACTAGAAACAAATTGTTGTACTCACAGACCCGAATGGTCTTGTACTACACATTTTGTATTTTTGCTTGGAAGTTCTGTATCAAGTTGGTGCCTCATCAACTAGCAGTAATCCTGGGGCTAGTGAGCACAACGGCCATTTTCTAGAAATTAATACCCGGAAAACCGGTCGCGACATCGCTTCTACGACTATCGCTACCGCTTAGTGATAAAGTAAAGCAATTACAGGGCGATTGCATTGCATACAATAAAGCGACAACCATATGGCTCCTGCCAGTTGCCGATAACTTGGTTACAAAACATGATCATCTCATACAACAAAATATAGCATCATGTCTTGACCATATCACATCACAACATGCCCTGCAAAAACAAGTTAGACGTCCTCTACTTTGTTGTTGCAAGTTTTACGTGGCTACTACGGGCTGACCAAGGACCGTTCTTACCTACGCATCAAAACTACAACGATAGTTTGTCATGTTAGTGCTATTTTAACCTTCTCAAGGACCGGGCATAGCCACACTCGATTCAACTAAAGTTGGAGAAACTGACATCCGCCAGCCACCTGTGTGCAAAGCACGTCGGTAGAACCAATCTCACGTAAGCATACACGTAATGTCGGTCTGGGCCGCTTCATCCAACAATACCACCGAACCAAAGTGTGACATGCTGGTAAGCAGTATGACTTGTATCGTCCACAACTCACTTATGTTCTACTCGTGCATATAACATCTACGCATAAACCAGGCTCGGATGCCACTGTTGGGGAACGTAGTAATTTGAAAAAAATTCCTACGCACACGCAAGATCATGGTGATGCATAGCAACGAGAGGGAAGAGTATCATCCACGTACCCACGTAGACCGTAAGCGGAAGCGTTATGAGTACGCGGTTGATGTAGTCGAACGTCTTCACGATCCGACCAATCCAAGTACCGAACGCATGGCACCTCTGAGTTCAGCACACGCTCGGCTCGATGACGTCCCATGAACTCCGATCCAGTAGAGCTTCACGGGAGAGTTCCTTCAGCACGACGACGTGTTGACGGTGATGATGTTGCTACCGACACAGGGCTTCGCCTAAGCACCTCTACGATATGATCGAGGTGGATTATGGTGGAGGGGGGCACCACACACGACTAAGGGATCAATGATCAACTTGTGTGTCTAGAGGTGCCCCCTGCCCCGGTATATAAAGGAGCAAGGGGGGAGGCCGGCCGGCCCTCTATGGCGCGCTAGGAGGAGGCGTCCTCCTCCTAGTAGGAGTAGGGCTCCCCTCTTTCCTACTCCTACTAGGAGGGGGAAAGGAAGGGGGAGAGGGAGAAGGAAAGGGGGGTGCTGCCCCCCTCTCCTAGTCCAATTTGGACCAGAAGGGGAGGGGCGCGCGGCCTGCCCTAGGCCAGCCCTCTCTCTTTCCACTAAGGCCCATTATTTCTCCAGGGGGGGGGGGGTTCCGGTAACCCTCCGGCACTCCGATTTTTTACGAAATCACCCGGAACACTTCCGGTGTTCGAATATAGTTGTCCAATATATCGATCTTTACATCTCGACCATTTCAAGACTCCTCATCATGTCCATGATCATATTCGGGACTACGAACTACCTTCGGTACATCAAAACACAAAAACTCATAATACCGATCGTCATCGAACTTTAAGCGTGCGGACCCTACGGGTTCGAGAACTATGTAGACATGACTGAGACACGTCTCCGGTCAATAACCAATAGCGGAACCTGGATGTTCATATTGGCTCCCACATATTCTACGAAGATTTTTATCGGTCAAACCGCATAACAACTTATGTTGTTCCCTTTGTCATTGGTATGTTACTTCTCCGAGATTCGATCGTCGGTATCTCAATACCTAGTTCAATCTCGTTACCGGCAAGTCTCTTTATTCATTCTGTAATGCATCATCCCCCAACTAACTCATTAGTTCCAATGCTTGCAAGGCTTATAGTGATGTGTATTACCGAGTGGATCCAGAGATACCTCTCCGACAACCGGGGTGACAAATACTAATCTTGATCTATGTCAACTCAACAAGTACCATCGGAGACACCTATAGAGCACCTTTATAATCACCCAGTTACGATGTGATGTTTGGTAGCACACAAAGTGTTCCTCTGGTAATCGGGAGTTACATAATCTCATAGTCATAGAACATGTATAAGTCATGAATAAAGTAATAGCAGTAAACTAAAACGATCAAGTGCTAAGCTGACGAAATGGGTCAAGTCAATCACATCATTCTCCTAACGAAGTGATCTCGTTTATCAAATGACAACTCATGTCTATGGTTAGAAAACATAACCATATTTGATCAACGAGCTAGTCAAGTAGAGGCATACTAGTGACAATCTGTTTGTCTATGTATTCACACATGTATCATGTTTCCGGTTAATACAATTGTAGCATGAATAATAAATATTTATCATGATATAAGGAAATAAATAATAACTTTATTATTGCCTCTAGGGCATATTTCCTTCACCTATTCCTCTCTTGGTTCAAGTGTAAAAACCACGGTTTCTTCAGTGGAGCTCTGGCTTTTAACATTGGAGCTCTCTTAGCAGGTGCCTTCTTCTGCAGTCCAGGCTTTGTGGCAGCAGAGCATCATACTCTTTCTTGAGTACCTTATTCTTGGAGATCACTTCCTCCTCCATAACAAAATCCTCATGCTCAGATTTAGATGTTCTTTTCATCCTTTGCCTAGTAGCTGCCATAGCAAAATTGCTGGGAGTGCTTCCGCTTCCATCACCATACCTACTAGAGGGACCAGTGCCCTCACTGAGGTTGAGCTGCTCTTCAGACCTGTTCTGACTATCACTACCCTTTGACATAGCTGCAACTTACCTTGTGAATAGTTGGGTATAGATAGAGTAGATGAGCATTGATACGTCTCCAACGTATCTATAATTTATGAAGTATTCATGCCATGTTTACAACAATTTTATATGGTTTTGGTATGATTTGCATGGAACTAACCCGGGCCGATGTTGTTTTCAGCAGAACTGCCGTGGTGTTGTTTTTTGTGCAGAAATGAAAGGTCTCCAAATGAGCTGAAACTTTTTGACGATTTTTTTGGAACAAAATAGACCCCCGAAGCTTCGTTGGAGGGCCAGAAGAGCCACGAGGAGGGCACAACCCACAAGGGCGCGCCTGGTGGGCCTGGCTTGCCCTAGTGGGCTGTGCTCACCTCGAGGACCATCTTCCCATGAAACCAATGTCAAAAAATCCTATAAATAGAGAAACCATCAGAAATAACCCTAGATCATAAGTTCCACCACCGCAAGGCTCTGTAGCCACCAAAAACCAATCTAGACCCCGTTCCGGCACTCCGCCGGAGGGGGGGAATCATCACCGTGGCCATCTTCATCATCCCAGCGGCCACCACGATGAGGAGGGAGCAGTCCACCCTCAGGGCTGAAGGTTTGTACAAGTAGCTATGTGTTTAATCTCTCCCTCGTGTTCTTGAGATGTCATGAACTTGATGTATCACGGGCTTTGTTAATATAGTCGGATCATATGGTGTTTCCCCTCTCTATCTTGTTGTGGTGAATTGAGTTTTCCCTTTGAGATTTCGTTCTATCGGATTGAATACTTTTACGGATTTGAGAGCACTTGATATATTTCTTGCATAAGAATACCCGTGGTGACAATGGGGTATTATATTGATTCACTTGATATATGTTTTGGCACTCAACTCGCGGATTCCCGAGGTGACATTGGGTTAATCCATGCATAGGGGTTGATGCACATTTTCGTCCTACTTTCTCCGATAGAAATCTTGGGGCACTCTTTGAGTTTCCTTGTGTTGGATTGAGTATTATGAATCTGAGTTTGTTTGGTGTTATTTTAGTACTAACTCTTGATAGATCGATCGGAAAGAATAACTTGGTGTTATTTTAGTACAAACTCTTGGATAGATCGATTGGAAAGAATAGCTACACACAATTTCTTCTTATGTTCTCCGCTAGATAGGTTGGAGTGATTCTTCATCGCACTTTGAGGGATGGTTATATGATCCAATTATGTTAGCACTGTTGAGAGATTGCACTAGCGAAAGTACGGACCCTAGGCCTCATTTTCAAGCATTGCAATACCGTTTGTGCTCCATTTGATCAATTGCTACCTTGCTTTTTTTTTCTTATTCTTATTAAAAAAATCAATATCTATTGTCCATATTACACTTGTATCACCATCTCTTCTCCGAAGTAGTGCTCCTATACAAACTACCATTGTATTTGGTGTGATGGGGACACACGATACTTTTATTATTTGGTTGCAGGGTTGTTTGAGAGAGACCATCTTCATCCTACGCCTCCCACGGATTGATAAACCTTCGGTCATCAACTTGAGGGAAAATTGCTATTGTCCTACATAACTCTGCGCTTCGAGGCCCAACACGTGTCTACAAGAATAAAGTTACGTAGTAGACATCAAGCATCACAAAGTACTACTTATTTTACAAAAATATTGAGACAAAAATTAACTTTAGTTTTCTGCAGAAAGCATTTCGGAGCTACCTATTTGACAAAATCGGTGACACTGAAGCACTGACAAAGTCTAAACATGCAGTTTCGGTCAGACCAAAATGCAGTTCGGTGACTCCGAGATGCTAGGGTTTCACAGAGAAAGTGATTTTGGTCTCACCAATCAGTACACATCTGTCAGACCAAGTTGTACTTGTGCAATGGCCAGAGCCAATCGGTGTGACCGAGATCCTCATATCGGTCAGTTCGAGATGGGTTCGGCGGAAACCTAACCCTAAGTTTTTACATCAAATCTATTCTAAGGAGTTTTTTAGTGGATAGATTAATCTCATATGTGGGAAGAACTATGGAAGTATACTTTGTGCAAGAATCAGAGCAATGTAAAGCACAAAGGGTCAAATCTGTACCCTAACTTCGCGACGGATTTGCTACGATGGCAACAGCGGTGAGGATTCCGTTGACGGTGGCGGAGACCAGCGGCAGAAGGACACTTGCGATGACGTGACGATCCGGAGACCAGGGGTGGCAGTGCTAGGGCGCGAGCTCGTGCGGTTTGAAGTCATTTTCAACTGTACAGGTACGCGAAGTATAAATACCGAGGTGCTGTCGGTTTGACCGAGTTTAACGACATGATGGCACCAAGATGCAAAACTGCTAGCAGTTGATGCAACTTAGTGTGACTGAGTGGTTCTAGTCGGTTGCACCGAGATAAAACCTAGATCAGCTTAATGATTTCGGTGAGACTGAGTAGGAATGAGTTGGTCGGACCGAAAGGCATTAAGAGGTTTTGGAAGTTAAGCCCTTGACGGATCGGTGGCTCCGTGTGCTCCTCACCCGAAGGGTCCGAAAGTGACTAGTTCAAACTTTGTGATGTATCATGAATAGAGTTTGAGACGAGAAAAAGCATAGATACCTAGAGGAAATACTTAGGCATTCTTGTCCATCCATTTTGCAAAAAGATAAACAAAACAATCAAAACAACAAATGGACGTCCTTGAATGGAGAAAATTATGCAACCAACATGCTCACACAATAAGATGGCAAATAAAACATGTGGCAAAGCATGAACATACACTCTAGCATCTATCAAGCAATTGGCGATGACTAGGTCATCTATATATGAGTATATTGACTTAGGAGTCAAATGAGAACATTTGATCACTGGTCATACTCATCATTTAAGCACAAGTGGGGTTACCATTTTTACATAAAGCATTGTTGTGTTCACATCATTAGAGTTTCTTTAGCTTAATTTTCTTACAGCAAAGGTCCCCCTAGATGTGATATCCCCCCTTAGAGGGATGAACTAACCTTGGGTTTTGTCGATGATGACTTCATGTAGGTGTTGAAGATGTGGATGCTCAATGTTGATGTAGATCGTTTGAAGCAATCCATTGGAGTGAGTTGTACTTTCAATACCTACATGGCTTAGTCCTACAAGGAACATACAAGAATATCCATAGACATAGAGTGAAACACACATATGATGATGTCCATGAAAGCATTAGGTTACCTTGTCCCTTGTCTTACCAACAAGAGGGTTTGTGACTCCTTGAACTAGTGAAAGATATGGAAATTGATTGCACTTGTCCTTGCCAAAATGAATGTGAGTTAAGTATGTTAGTGGAGTCACCCTCAAGAACTCTCTAGTTCTTATTCTTTGGGATCCAAATCAACTTGATGGGAATCCTTGGAGTTGTAGTCGTACTTGATGAAGTAGAACTTGATGTAGTCCTAGGAACCCACTTGACCATGGCCTTAGGAGCTTCTTCAAATGAGTCAATCTCTTGTTGAAGCTTGTCTTTGCCTTTTAGCTTGTGGTCTTGTGGTGGAAGATCATCTTGAGCTTGTTTTCCCTTGACAGAAGTGGGGTCATAATTCTCTTGTTGAGGAACAAACTTCGTCTTAGGGTATTGATCTTCTTCCCACTCAACTCCATTGGCATTGAACTTTGGTTCAAAACCAACACCATGATTCTTCCGGTGCCTTCCTTGCTTGCATACAATTTCCTCAAATTACTTACACTACTGCAGGATGCTGCTAACGCGACACTACGATCAGAGACCCTTCAACGAAACTGTGTGCGATGCAATAATCACAAACGGTGGTGTAAAAACCCCATCAAAAAAGGTGCAAAATGTTGGCGATGACGGATACATCGAACACAGTTTGGATTTTAGTTGTTACGCGATACAGGGCATACGGTTCAGTTCAATTAACTGTTTGCGACAAGGAGGAACAAAAGAAACGGGCAGCTAGATGGAGGTGTGTGCGATATACAGCATACAGTTCACTCGGATGAACTGTTTGTGATTAGGCAACACAAAAGAAACAGTCAGCCAGATCAAGGTGTGCGCGATATACGACATGCGATTCACTTGGATGAATGGTTTGCGTTGAGACAAGAGAACAGAAACAGTCAGTGATAACCCACAAGTATACGGGATCGCAACAGTTTTCGAGGGTAGAGTATTCAACCCAAATTTATTGATTCGACACAAGGGGAGCCAAAGAATATTCTCAAGTATTAGCAGCTGAGTTGTCAATTCAACCACACCTGGAAACTTAATATCTGCAGCAAGGTATTTGGGAGCAAAGTAATATGATAGTGGTGGTAACGATAGCAAAATTAATGTTTTTGGTATTTTGTAGTGATTGTAACAATAGCAACGGAAAATTAAATAAGCGAAGAACAATATATGGAAAGCTCGTAGGCAATGGATCTGTGATAGAGAATTATGCCGGATGCGGTTGATCATGTAATAGTCATAACCTAGGGTGACACAGAACTAGCTCCAATTCATCGATGTAATCTAGGCATGTATTCCGAATATAGTCATACGTGCTTATGGAAAAGAACTTGCATGACATCTTTTGTCCTACCCTCCCGTGGCAGCGGGGTCCTAGCGGAAACTAAGGGATATTAAGGCCTCCTTTTAATAGAGTACTGGACCAAAGCATTAACACATAGTGAATACATGAACTCCTCAAACTACGGTCTTCACCGGGAGTGGTCCCGATTATTGTCACTTCGGGGTTGCCGGATCATAACACATAGTAGGTGACTATAGACTTGCAAGATAGGATCAAGAACTCTGATATATTGATGAAAACATAATAGTTTCAGATCTGAAGTCATGGCACTCAGGCCCTAGTGACAAGCATTAAGCATAGCAAAGTCATAGCAACATCAATCTCAGAACATAGTGGATACTAGGGATCAAACCCTAACAAAACTAACTCGATTACGTGATAAATCTCATCCAACCCATCAGCGTCCAGCAAGCCTACGATGGAATTACTCACGCACGGCGGTGAGCATCATGAAATTGGTGATGGAGGATGGTTGATGATGACGATGGCGATAGATTCCCCTCTCCGGAGCCTCGAACAGACTCCAGGTCAGCCCTCCCGAGAGGTTTTAGGGCTTGGCGGCGGCTCCGTATCGTAAAACGCGATGAATCTTTCTCCTTGATTTTTTCTCCCATCTCTATATATATAGAGATGGAGTTGAGGCCGGAGGAGCTCCAGGGGGCCCACGAGGTAGGGGGCGCACCTAGGGGGGCAGGCACGCCCCCACCCTCGTGTCTAGGGTGTGGGCCCGCAGGTCTTGATCTTTTGCCAGTATTTTTTATTATTTCCAAAAATAGTCTCCGTCAAGTTTCAGGTCATTCCGAGAACTTTTGTTTCTGCACATAAATAACACCATGGCAATTCTGCTAAAAACAACGTCAGTCCGGGTTAGTTCCATTCAAATCATGCAAGTTAGAGTCCAAAACAAGGGCAAAAGTGTTTGGAAAAGTAGATACAAGGGAGACGTATCAACACCCCCAAGCTTAAACCTTTGCTTGTCCTCAAGCAATTCAGTTGATAAACTGAAAGTGATAAAGAAAAACTTTTACAAACTCTATTTGCTCTTGTTGTTGTAAATATGTAAAGCCAGCATTCAAGTTTTCATCAAAGATCATAGACTAACCATATTCACAATAACACATAGGTCTCATGTTTACTCATATCAATGGCATAATCAACTAGCGAGCAATAGTAATAAATCTCAGATGACAACACTTTCTCAAAACAATCATAATATGATATAACAAGATGGTATCTCGCTAGCCGGTTCTGAGACCGCAAAATATAAATGCAGAGCGCCTTTAAAGATCAAGGACTGACTAGACATTGTAATTCATGGTAAAAGAGATCCAGTCAAGTCATACTCAATGTAAATTAACAGTAATGAATGCAAATGACAGTGGTGCTCTCTAGCTGGTGCTTTTTAATAAGAGGATGATGACTCAACATAAAAGTAAATAGATAGGCCCTTCGCAGAGGGAAGCAGGGATTTGTAGAGGTGCAGGGCTCGGTTTTAAAGTAGAGATAAATAATATTTTGAGTGGTATACTTTCATTGTCAACATAACAACCAAGAGATGGTGATACCTTCCATGCTACACACATTATAGGCGATTCCCAAACAGAATGGTAAAGTTTATACTCCCCCTCCACCAACAAGCATCAATCCATGGCTTGCTCGAAACAACGAGTGCCTCCAACTAACAACAGTCCTGGGGGAGTTTTGTTTGCAATTATTTTGATTTGATTTGCATAAAGCATGGGACTGGGCATCCCGGTGACCAGCCATTTTCTCGTGAGTGAGGAGCGGAGTCCACTCCTCTTGAGACTAACCCGCCTAACATGGAAGATACAGACAACCCTAGTTGATACATGAGCTATTCGAGCATACAAAACATGATATTTATTTGAAGGTTTAGAGTTTGGCACATACAAATTTACTTGGAACGGCGGGTAGATACCGTATATAGGTAGGTATGGTGGACTCATATGGAATAACTTTGGGGTTTATGGGATTGGATGCACAAGCAGTATTCCCGCTTAGTACAAGTGAAGGCTAGCAAAAGACTGGGAAGCGACCAACTAGAGAGCGACAAAAGTCATGAACATGCATTAAAATTAAAATTAACACAGAATGCAAGCGTGAGTAGGATATAATGCACCATGGACATAAATATCATAGAGGCTATGTTGATTTTGTTTCAACAACATGCGTAAACATGTGCCAAGTCAAGCCACTAGAATCGTTCAAAAGAGGATACCACCCTATCATACCACATCACAACCATTTTAATAGCATGTTGGCACGCAAGGTAAACCATTATAGGCTCCTAGATAATTAAGCATGGCACAAGAAACTATGATCTCTAGGTGTCACTACAAACATGTTTATTCATAATAGGCTGAATCAGGAACGATGAACTAATCATATTTACAAAAACAAGAGAGGTCGAGTTCATACCAGCTTTTCTCATCTCAGTCAGTCCATCATATATCGTCATAATTGCCTTTCACTTGCACGACCAAACGATGTGGATAATAATAATAATAGTGCACGTGCATTGGACTAAGCTGGAATATGCAAGCATTCAATAAACAGTAGAAGACAAGGCGATATGGGCTCTTTTGTCAGATCAACAATAATGCATATAAGAGCCACTTCAACAATTTAATTACGGTCTTCTCCTATCGACCCCCAAAGAAAGGAAAAGAAATAAAACTATTTACATGGGAAAGCTCCCAACAAGTAAAAGAAGAACAGGAAATCTTTTTGGGTTTTCTTTTTAATTACTACTACAAGCATAGAAATTAAAACTAGCTAAAAGCTACAACTAATTTTTTTTGTTTTTTATTAAGGTTTATTAAACACACAAGAAGAAAGCATAAAAAGAGAAAATAAACTAGCATGGATGATACAATGAAAAAGTATGAGCACCGACATCTAGCAATGAGTGTGTGAACATAAATGTAATGTCGGTGGGAAATACGTACTCCCCCAAGCTCAGGCTTTTGGCCTAAGTTGGTCTATGGCCACGGCTAGCCTGGCGGATATCCATAGTAATAGTTGGGGTCATACTGCGAAGAAGAAGACTCTGATTGCCACTGGTTGGCAATCATCTCCGGATCCCACTGGTAATTAGACTATCGTGGAGGATCAACTTGTGGTTCCGACTCTGGATCTGTGGCTGATGTAGGGTTCCGGTAGGCGTGAATAGCCTCCAACGGAACAAGGTACTTGCCTGCAAATAAATCAAACAAGGAAGGAGCATGCAGGGTAATAGTCTCAGGATGATGTTTATCAAAGAACAATTTGTATTTGAGCTCATTTCCCCTATTATTAACAATAAAATCATGTGCTACCATACTCTTATAATCTAAATAAACAGGAGGCAGCAATATTTCTTCCTTCTCATAATGCCTAATAGGTATGTTGAAATGTGCAGCTAGGCGCGAGGCGAAGATGCCTCCAAAGATTGGGCCCTTAGTACGGTTAAGATTTAACCGCTTTGCAATAATAGCACCCATGCTGAATGTATCATCACGAAATAAGGCGTGGCACAAAATAACAATATCAGGGGCACTCAGGTTTCCACAGTTTCCGCGCCCAATTAAGCATCTACTAGCAAATATAGCAAACTAACGTAGAACAGGAAAGTGTATGCTAGTAGTTCGTGCATCGGAAACCTTCCTCGTTTCCCCTACAGTGATGGTATCAATAAATCCATGCACATCTCCGCGATGTGGTTCCTCTATGATGCCCTCGAAAGGGATCAAACAAACCCGACAAAAATCACGAAGTGACATCTCCTTATGCTCATCATATAAATAAAACTCCACCATAGGTGGTGAGCTCCTAGCATGGAAATGAAAGTTTTGCACAAAGATATAGGTGAGTAAGAGATACTGTTCGCGCTGGTCATGGAGGAAGGCGGTGAGGCCTGCATTCTCAGCCAATTCATAGAAATCATCATAAATCCCGGCTGCTCTCAAGAAATCATCACAAGGCCATTCACACGACCGAACCTCCGTGATGCGAGGCAGATTATATTTGGGCTTCTTTGCTTCTTCCTTTTGCTTTTCCTTCGAGCTTCTGCTCGATGAGCCCCTCAAAAATCTCTTCATTATTTTCTGAAAAATTCTGAAATTTTTAGTAACTTCAAAATAAAAGTGAACCAAACTCAACAAAGTTGATAGCAACTACTCCTACAAGTGCCTAGAGCCTATATCATGCATCAAAACTACTTGGAACCTTATAAATTTGACATGCAAGCTCAAGAACAGGGTCACCTAAGCAGCACAAATTTGCAATGAATAAAGCACTAGAACAAAAACTAATTGGACCAATGGAGGAGTCACATACCAAGGAACAATCCCCCAAAGCAGTTTTGTGAGAGGTGCTTTGAGCAAGGAGATCGAAAATCATAGCAAAATGAGCTAGAACTCGTGCTTGAGCTGGATAATGGTGTTTGTGGGAGGAAGAAGGAGTGTGTGGGTGCAGGAATAAGTGGAGGAGGGCCACCATGGGCCCACGAGGCAGTGGGGCGCGCCCTCCACCCTCATGACTAGGTGGATGCCCCCCCCCCCTCGGCTGTGTTCTCAATGCCAAATATTCTCAAATATTCTAGAAAAAATCATATTTAAATTTCAGGGCATTTGGAGAACTTCTATTTTCGGGGTATTTTTATATTGCACGGATAATTCAGATAACAGACAGAAAATACTATTTTTATTTTATTTAATATAAATAACAGAAAGTAAAAGGAGGGTACAGAGAGTTGTGCTTTCTAACTTCATCCATCTCATGATCATCAAAAGGAATCCATTAACAAGGTTGATCAAGTCTTGTTAACAAACTCATTCCAACTAGCATGGAACCGGAGAATTTTCGAATAACACTAGGTTACCTCAACGGGGATATGCACATCCCCAACAATAAGAATATCATATTTCTTCTTGACAGTAGGAAGAGGAAATTCAAAACCTCCAAAAATAATTGATGGAATTTTCCAATAGAATTGATACAGTGGACTTGAGGTTGTTTCCTCGGAAAGTGTACCGTATGCTCATTACCATTAACATGAAAAGTGACATTGCCTTTGTTGCAATCAATAACAGCCCCTGCAGTATTCAAAAAGGGTCTTCCAAGAATAATAGACATACTATCGTCCTCGGGAATATCAAGAATAACAAAGTCCGTTAAAATAGTAACGTTTGCAACCACAATAGGCACATCCTCACAAATACCGAAAGGTATAGCAGTTGATTTATCAGCCATTTGCAAAGATATTTCAGTAGGTGTCAACTTATTCAAATCAAGTCTACGATATAAAGAGAGAGGCATAACACTAACACCGGCTCCAAGATCACATAAAGCAGTTTTAACAGAGTTTCTTTTAATGGAGCATGGTAGAGTGGGTACTCCTGGATCTCCAACTTTCTTTGGTATTCCACCTTTAAAAGTATAATTAGCAAGCGGTGGAAACTTCAGCTTACGGTATCTTTCTTTTATTAGTAACAATATCTTTCATATACTTAGCATGAGAATTCATTTTAAGCATATGAGTTAATTGCATACGCAAAAAGATAGGTCTAATCATTTCAGCAAAGCGCTCAGAATCCTCATCATCCTTTTTCTTGGATGGTTTGGGGGGAAAAGGCATGGGTTTCTGAACCCATGGTTCTCTTTCTTTACCATGTTTCCTAGCAACAAAGTCTCTCTTATCATAACGTTGATTCTTTGATTGTGGGTTATCAAGATCAATAGCAGGTCCAATTTCTATATCATTATCATTGCTAGGTTGGGCATCAACATGAACATTATCATTAACATTATCACTAGTTTCATGTTCATTACCAGATTGTGTTTCAACATCAGAAATAGAAATATCATTTGGATTATCAGGTGTTTCAGCAATAGGTTCACTAGAAGCATGCAAAGTCCTATCATTTTTCTTTTTCTTCCTTTTAGAAGGACTAGGTGCATCTATATTATATCTCTGAGAATCTTGCTCAATTCTCTTAGGGTGGCCTTCAGGATACAAAGGTTCCTGAGTCATTTTACCAGTTCTAGTAGCCACTCTAGTAGCAAAATCATTATTCTTACTATTCAATTCATTGAGCAAATCATTTTGAACTTTACGTACTTGTTCCACTTGAGTGGTAACCATAGAAGCATGTTTACTAATAAGTTTAAGTTCACCTTTGACATTAGCCATATAATCACCCAAGTGTTCAAGCATATCAGCACTGCGTTTTAATTCTCTAGCAAAATAAGCATTGAAGTCTTCTTGCTTAACCACAAATTTATCAAACTCATCTAAGAATGGGCTAGCAAACTTAGTAAATGGGATTTAAGCTTTATCATATCTATAGTGAGAATTTACCTTTACTACCTGTGTCGGGTTATCAAGACCATGTATTTTTTCAATAGGAGATGGACTAAAATTATGCATTTCTTCGACATGCGGTAAATTAAGACCATGTATTTCTTCAATAAGAGGTAAATTCTTAACATCTTTAGCTTTAATACCCTTTTCTTTCATGGATTTCTTTGCCTCTTGCATATCTTCAGGACTGAGAAATAGAACACCTCTCTTCTTCGGAGTTGGTTTAGGAATAGGCTTAGGAAGTGTCCAATTATTTTCATTAGTCAACATATTATTCAATAAAATTTCAGCTTCATCCGTGTTCTTTCCCTGAAAACAGAACCAACACAACTATCCAGGTAATCTCTGGAAGCATCGGTTAGTCCATTATAAAAGATATCAAGTATTTCCTTTTTCTTAAGAGGATGATTAGGCAAAGCATTAAGTAATTGGAGAAGCCTCCCCCAAGCTTGTGGGAGACTCTCTTCTTCAAGTTGCACAAAATTATATATATCCCTTAAAGCAGCTTGTTTCTTATGAGCAGTGAAATATTTAGTAGAGAAGTAATAAATCATATCCTGGGGACTACGCACACAACCAAGATCAAGAGAATTAAACCGTATCTTAGCATCACCCTTTAATGAGAATGGAAATATTTTAAGGATATAAAAGTAGCGAGTTCTCTCATCATTAGTGAACAGGGTGGCTATATCATTTAATTTTGTAAGATGTGCCACAAAAGTTTCAGATTCATAGCCATAAAAAGGATCAGATTCAACCAAAGTAATTATATCAGGATCAACAAAGAATTCATAATCCATATCAAAACACGGATAGGTGAAGTAGCAAAAGCAGGGTCAGGTTTCATTCTAGCATTAAGGGATTGCTGCTTCCATTTAGCTAATAACCTCTTTAGATCATATCTATCATTGCGAGCTAAAATAGCTCTAGTAGCTTCTTCATCCATAACATAACCCTTAGGAACAACATGCAATTCATATTTATTAGGGGGAGTGTCGGTGTCAAAACTGACGGATCTCGGGTAGGGGGTCCCGAATAAGGCAGATTGTAAGAGGAGGCAGGGGACATGATGTTTATATAGGTTCGGGCCCTCTTGATGGAAGTAATACCCTACGTCCTGCTTGATTGTTCTCGATAATATGAGTAGTACAAGAGTTGATCTACCACGAGATCAAAGAGGCTAAACCCTAGAAGCTAGCCTATGGTATGATTGTCTGTTGTTCTACGGACTAAAACCCTCCGGTTTATATAGACACCAGAGGGGGCTAGGGTTACACAAGGTCGGTTACAAAGGAGATATACATATCCATATTGCCTAGCTTGCCTTCCACGCCAAGTAGAGTCCCATCCGAACACGGGACGAATTCTTAAAACATGTATCTTCATAGTCCAACAGTCTGGCCAAAGGATATAGTCCAGCTGTCCGGAGACCCCCTAGTCCAGGACTCCTTCAGTAGCCCCTGAACCAGGCTTCAATGACGATGAGTCCGGCGTGCAGTGTTGTCTTCGGCATTGCAAGGCGGGTTCCTCCTCCGAATACACCATTGAAGATCTTGAATACAAGGATTGTGTCCGACCCTGCAAAATAAGTTCCACATACCACCATATAGAGAATAATATTTCCACGAATCTAATCTGTTGACACATTTTGATAGCACGACATCATGCCATGGCCCAGTTTTTATTCGAACCGCTTTTCTTAACTAGCTCCGCACATATCGTGAGGCGGTTTTCTTGACACGTCTTGTCAAAGCAGAGATCATGTCCCCTTATCACGGGATTCTCATCAATACGGACGTGGGTAACCCAACCGCGCCATCAATTACGGCGCCTGGGGAATAAGCAGTTTTGCCAGGAAGTGGGGAGGCACATCGCCTCTTCCGCCCTTACAAAAGGGACAAAGATTTACTTTTTTCACCCACGCCTTCTTCCTTCTCGCTTACCCATTCCCGCACACTCGAGCTCTAGCGCCCAAGCTCGCGTTTTTCTTCTCGAACCACTCCAAGCATGTATGGAGTAGGAGGCAAGTGGATGGTCTCCTTCGTCACGGAGGAGAACATCAAAGAGTTACGGGAAGCCGGATACCTGGCTGCGGATATCGCGCACCGGCTGCCGAATGCGGGGCAGATCGTCCCAACGCCCGAACCCCATGAGAGGGTAGTTTTTCTTACCCATTTCGTCCGCGGACTGGGATTCCCTCTCCACCCGTTTGTCCCCGGGCTCATGTTCTACTACGGGCCGGATTTTCATGATCTAACCCCCAATTTCATCCTCAACATCTTGGTGTTTACCGTCGTGTGCGAGGCCTTCCTCCGCATCAGGCCCCACTTCGGCCTATGGCTAAAAACCCTCAGTGTCAAACCGAAGGTGGTGGGAGCCAGCAAGGAGAGTGCGGAGGCGCCATGGTGGGCAAGATGCCTAATGTCACCTGGCTCGAGGGCACCATGTGGATACCATAAAGGGGTGGCAATCGGGGTGGTTCTACATCACCGAGCCGCGCTACTCCAACTGGGTGGCAGCCCCCAAATTTCAATCCGGAATCCCCACGTGGCTCACCTCCTGGAAAAAGAAGGGCCTGTCCTGGGGTTCTTCGGTAGAGCTGACCGGACTCCAAACCTGCATCCAGAACATGACGAGCAGAAAAATCAAGCTTGTCAATGTGGTCCAGGTTATGCTCTTCCGTCGGATCCTTCCGTGCCAAAGACGGGCATTCAATTTGTGTGAGTTCGACTCAGCCAAGCACCAGAAGCTGCAAGAGCTCTATGACACGACGCACGAGGACGTCTAGAGGGTGCTATTCAAGAGCGTCGAGATGCCTCCCTCCCTCACCGAGGACCGTGGACTCAGCGCAAAGCACCATGCCAATCCGCTAGGTTTTTATATCTCTCAGGGTATTTATTTGCCCCGGTTTAGTTGTGTGCAGGATCTGAACTTCCATGTCATTAACAGGACTGTATAGAGATTATGGAGCAGCTTGATAGCCCAGCCCCGCTGCCCGAAGATCCTGCAGATGCTCTTCTGACAAAGATGCTGACTCCGGCACCCTACGAGGTGCAAGAAAAGAAGACCAAGAAGAAGGCCGCGGGGACCCGAAAGGGTCTTCGGCGCAAGGTTGTATCATAGTCATCGGATGATGACTCCGACACGCACTCCTCCCATAGAAACAAGGAGGAGGAGAAAAGTTCTCCCCCCAGCCGGGGGAGACAAGAAAAGGAAGGCCGACCCCTCCAGGGAGGCCGAAGGGTCGAAGAAGGGAAGGACCCTCCCTCCGGACTGCGCCCCGACAGCCGCTGACTGCGGCGACGAGTGGCTACCCCGGGTCAAGCCCCTAGCGAAATTGTAAGTGTCTAGACACCATAGTACTTCATGGTATGTTTTATTGTACTGCCTGCCCTCATGCCGAACATGATTATGCAGTCCGTCTCAAGCTCATCTTGACGTACCTTCGTCGAGCGGCTCTTTGGACTCGTTGGATATGAACAACTGTTCTCTTCCGGCTGCTTCCACCCCTCGCCCTACAGACAACGCCGAGGTGTTGTCTCAAAAGGCACCAAGCCAAGGGGAGGTGGTCCTGGGGGCTCCTGACAGTGACTTCCCGGACCCTGGGTACCAAGGGAGCGAGGCTCCTACGAGCTTCGAGTTCGGGCCCCAGCCGGACACTGCGCCGGAACCTTCGATGGTTCCGGAGTCCGGCAGGCGGTCCCATGTCAAGGGGGGCCAACCATCCGTGCAGGTGTCCTCTGTCCAACCAGAGGCACCGGACAACCGGCTAGAAGCACTTCCATCGAAGAAGAGCACCGCACTATCATGAGTGCGGTGGTTGAGAAGGTTCAGCCCGCCAAAAACGGACTGACCGAAGCTTGCGCCAGCCTCCTAACAGGCTTTGAGGTAAGCAATCAAAATATAAGAAAATATTACCCCATAGATAGTAGCCCCTGATGCTCTATTCGGCGTTCGCGAAGAAAAACTGGATGAGGATCAAATGATAACTCAGGAGTCTAATTAGAGTATGTCTATGTGTATGTGCAGGCTTCACTGCTGGCTGCTGCCGCACATACTGCGGAGGTCTCTGCACTGAAGTAGGCCCTGAAGCGGTCCGAGGACGAGCTCGGCCTTACCAAGAGGCAGCTCGAAGAGAGCAAAGGTAAGATATACCCCTGTATATATAGTTAAAAAGAAGTTCGGGTGTGAAGTAATAGGATCATCATGAATTTGTCAGGGGCCACGACTGAGGTGGAGACCCTGAGGAAGGCGTTGTCCAAGGCCGAAGACAAAGCGGCCAAAGAACGCATTGAACAGGAGAAACAAGAAGCCCGAGTAGGCAAAGTGCAGCTAGAGCTCGAGGCTCTTGCCAAAAAGCACGAGTCCTTGGAGCTTAACTCCAAGACGCGAGAGTCCGAGCTCACGCAGGCGCTTGAAAGCATCCGGAGCGCCAAGGCCGAAGCCCACAAGGCCCTTCAGGAGATTGACGCGGTGAAGAAGATAGCAGTGGGTAAGGCACTCAATATGCAAAGCAAGCATGTGAAGGAGACTTTCCTTTTTCTTACCCGAGTTGAGAGCTCTCCAGGAGCATTTGCAGATCTTCCCCGCAGTGTACTGGATGCCGCGAAGTTTTACCGGGCTGAGGAGGGGAGCTCAACGAAGAAGTTGTTCTGGTCTTAGTATACTGGGACCGAACACCCCGTGCCCTTGAGCGACCAGCTGAAGCAGTTGGTCGAGCTTCACAAGGTGGCCGAACAGGCCATGAGGGGCCTTATAGTCCGGATGTGGCCTGGCGAGCCCTTGTCCGGCAGCTACTGGAAGCCTGATGAGGCATCTACTGGAAGCCTGCCCACGGCTTGAAGTCATCAAGCGGTCCGTCTGCATCGAGGGTGCATGCAAGGATTTTGCCCGGGCGAAGGTGCACTGGGCGAAGCTGGACGCCGTGAAGCTGGTGAAGGAGGGGCCGCCGGAGGGCAAGGAGCATCGCTGCCCCGAGAATTATTATGAGAGTGTCCTGAAGGTTTCCCGCTTAGTGGCAGATGAGTGTGCCAAGGATGTAATTTTTGAATGAACATGCCCATGTGATCTTGTAATATTAAACGAGTTCATTTGCGCCATGCGACGCTTTCTCAATTTAAAATATTACCTTCTGTGCGGCCGTTTATAAAATCTGAGAGTTGGCCACTCGTCGGCTTCTACCCCCATGTAACTAGTACTGGGGTGTTTGGGATAAATCTGAACACTATTTACCCCAATTTTGGGTTCTTCAAGGGAGGTGTTCAGCGCAACGTACCAGGCAATCGGGCTATAATGCTTTATCAGTCTCACTTAGCCATAGAAGTCTATGATTTTAAATTTTTGGCGAAGCCCCTGGTATTCGGAGGGCCGAATTGGGGGTGCTATACACACCTATGCCGGACAAGGCCGACTCCTCGCCCGAAGTGGAAAAAGTCTTTAAGGACTTGAGACCTCTCGAACAGCGACCAGTCTCTTGCCTTATCATGACAGTCAGTTTTTGGCTTTCTCTATTGAGGTGCTCGTCCGGAAGAACCGGGACACAATCGCAGTAGTTCTCCCACCGCTACCTTAGCCGATATAGAGAAACGTAAGGTACCAAAGCGTGGGAGCCGGGCAACCCAACATTTAACCAAAGACATGATTCGGAGCTGATGCATATAATGTTATAAGTTCAGGGTGCCCCACTGTCAAAAGTGTTCGGACTTCTTGCGCCGTGTTATGAGGTAAATGAGGACCCCTGGCGAACTGACCGTACCCGCACGTGCGGGTGCGGATTGTCATAAATGGACATATAAGAGAAAGAGAAAAACATAAATAATGCAATGACAGATTAATGATATGCATTATTATTTAAATGAGACATCGAAGCGTACTTGGTACAAGTAGTGCAAGAAGCATAAAGTAGGATAATTCGAAATGTCCTACCCTAGGGCAAGCTGTGCATAAAATAGTGAAAAGCAGGTATATCAATTATTACTAGAGACCACCTGGCGGTTCCCATGTTCATCTTAGCTTCTTGCCGCCTTGGTTGTTGCTTCCGAAAAGTGTCCGACAATCGTACTGCCGGAAAGGGCTTCCAGAGAGTTAGGCCCTGAAAGAGAAAAGGAATGTCGAAGGTATACAACCCCTAGTGTGGTTAAGCCACAATGCGGGGCGTGTCCTGATCGTGCCCCCGCCTATGTCCATGGTATTTTTAATCCATAGTTATGTACACGCGGCACGGATTTCGTCGCTTCACTGGGACTGGGACGGGGGCTGAATTGCTAGGCGAGCTCTGATCGTGCCAAGCGATCTTGTTGCAGCTTGTTCCAGACTCGCTTGAAGGTGTCCGGGGTCCGTGACACCGAATGAGTGGTTTGCCTGAACATGCTGCTTTGTGCCTCTGCTGCAAGGGCCGCAGTGCGCTCTTCCGTACGGAGCGAGTGATATGTGTTTCCATTTACTGTTATGACCCCACGAGGTCCTGGCATCTTGAGCTTGAGGTATGCGTAATGCGGCACTGCATTGAATTTTGCAAATGCTGTCCGTCCGAGCAGTGCATGATAGCCACTGTGAAAAGGGACGATGTCGAAGATTAACTCTCCGCTTCAGAAGTTATCCGGTGATCCGAAGACCACTTCCAGTGTGATTGAGCCTGTGCAATGGGCCTCTACACCTGGAATGACGCCTTTAAAGGTGGTTTTGCTAGGTTTGATCCTCGAGGGATCGATACCCATTTTTCGCATTGTATCCTGATAAAGCAGGTTCAGGCTGCTGCCGCCGTCCATAAGGACTCGAGTGAGGTGAAATCCGTCAATGACGGGGTCTAGGACTAGTGCGGCAGATCCGCCATGATGGATGCTAGTGGGGTGATCCCTGCGATCGAAGGTGATCAGGTAAGCAGACCATGGGTTGAACTTTGGGGCGACGGGCTCCATCGCATATATGTCCCTTAGTGCACGCTTCCGCTCCCTCTTGGGAATGTGGGTTGCGTATATCATGTTCAATGTCTTCACTTGTGGGGGAAACCCCTTCTGTCCTCCTGTGTTCGGCGATCGGGGCTCCTCCTCATCATCTCTATGCAGCCCCTTGTCCTTGTTTTTGGCATTTAACTTGCCGGCCTGCTTGAACACCCAGCATTCTCTGTTGGTGTTATTGGCTGGCGTGTCGGGGGTGCCGTGGATTTGACACGAGCGATCCAGTATGCGATCCAGACTAGATGGAGCCGGAGTATTTCTTTTGAATGGCTTTTTCCACTGACCGGATTTAGAGCCTCTGAATCCGGCATTGACTATCGTATCTTTGGTGTTATCACTGTTATTGCGGCGCTTTGGTCTCTTACGACGCTACCTACCGTTAACATCTTTGGTATTCGAGGTATCCAGATTCTTTGATGTGTTGTTGCTACGAGCCAGCCAGCTGTCCTCGCCCGCGCAAAAGCGGGTCATGAGTGTTGTGAGGGCTGCCATAGATTTCGGCTTCTCCTGGCCGAGGTGGCGGGCGAGCCATTCGTCGCGGATGTTATGCTTGAATGCCGCTAGGGCCTCTGCATCTGGACAGTCTACAATTTGATTTTTCTTAGTCAGGAACCGTGTCCAGAATTGTCTAGCCGATTCCCCTGGCTGCTGGGTTATGTGGCTCAAGTCATCAGCATCCGGTGGCTGCACATAAGTGCCCTAGAAGTTGTCAAGAAATGCATCTGACAAATCCTCCCAACTGCCGACGGAATCTGCTGGCAAGCAATTCAGCCAATGCCGAGCTGGTCCTTTGAGTTTTAGTGGGAGGTACTTGATGGCATGTAGATCATCACCGCGAGCCATGTGGATATGACGGAGGAAATCCTCAATCCATATAGCGGGATCTATTGTGCCATCGTATGATTCGATATTTATGGGTTTGAAAGCCTCCGAGAATTCATGATTCATAACTTCATCAATGAAGCATAAGGGGTGTGCGGCACCTCTGTGCCGGGCTATATCCCGACGTAGTTCGTAGGAGTCTTGTCTGTTGTATTAAGACCGGCCGGATTTACTCTTGGTGTATCCGACACGACGATCGTCGGCTTGTGTGGGCGCACGTGCCCGTGTCCCATATATTGACCTTGCGATTTTTGCCTTATTGTCCAAGATGTCGTACATGTCCTCTGTGTTGCCCCGGGCCTTAATATTTTTGACTGAGTGGCGACGGGATGCGGTCTGAACTTTAGGCTGAAACGCCTCTCTGGCGCTGCCGCGTAGTGGCCGGTCAGCCACATCGTACGCTGGTGAATGTGGTTTCAATGCTTCCTCCTTGAGGTGAGGTAGCAACCTGCGTTTTGGGTAACTCTTGGACGGGCGCTCGAGTTCATGCTCCTCGGCCGCAAGGACTTCAGTCCACCTGTCTGCTAGCAGGTCTTGATCAGCTTGAAGTTGTTGCTGTTTTTTCTTAAGTCTATTTGCCGTGGCCATAAGCCGGCGCTTGAAGCGCTCTTGCTCGACAGGGTCCTCAGGCACGATAAAGTCGTCGTCACCGAGGCTCGCCTCATCTTTGGAGGGAGGCATGTAATTGTCCTCCTCCGGTTCTCCATCTACTGTCTGCTCTGGAGGGCTAGCTTGTTCGTCCTCTAGCTCTACACCGTGCTGGAGGGGATTGTTGTTGTCTTCAGCGCTATCTGGAGTGTTATTATCTCCTGTGCTGGTATCACTACTCTTGCTGTGGCGGGACTTAGAGTGGCGCCGTTGACGTCGGAGCTTGGGTTGCTTCTTGGAGGGGTCATCCTCCGCTGTCTCGTCGCCATTGCCTTCTTTGTGGGTGTCCACCATGTATATATCATATGATGAGGTGGTGGTCCAGCGCCCTAAGGGCGGTGGTTCCTGTTCGTCTCCGGCTTCGTCGTCCATACCGTCGAAGTCGAGCATGTCGGTTAAGTCCTCGACAGTGGCTACTAAGTGGGTGGTGGGGGGCAGCGAATTTCTTTGCCGTCCGCATCCAATTCTAGCCGGAGATAGTTCAACCAAGGTTCTCCTGACAGGGAGAGATACCTTAATGAATTTAGCACATCTCAGAAAGGTGAGTGCTGAAAGATATCCGCGGAGGTGAACTCCATAATCGGCGCCCAGTCGGATTCGATGGGCACGGATGTGAGCGGCTCGGAGTCTGTCGTGGTTTTGTCACGACAGATGTCCTAGAGAAAGGACTTAGTCGTGGAGCCATCGCTATGGGTTAGCTTGAAGGGGTTAAAGCGGACACAAGGACGCAAGAGAGTTTATACTAGTTCGGCCCCTTCAATGAAGGTAAAAGCCTACTTCTAGTTGTGATGGAATTGATGGGTGTTTCGATGACTAGGGAGCGAATAAGCTTCGCCTATGCCTCGAGTCATTGTCTGTCGTTGAACCGCCGCCGGGTCGTCCCCTTATATACATGGGTGATGCCCTTCGGTTTACAGAGTCCCGATACCGGCTCATAGATGCGTCCAGTTCGGTCTCCACTATTCCTAACTTATAACACAAGTTACATACCGACGCCGGTTTATAGCTATAGGCCTTAAACCGATTATGGGCCTTTAGCCCTCATCTGCCCTCATGGGCTTTTATCATACTCAACTACTGATGAAGTTAACCCGGCCTGTCCTGGCCGGTTTACGCCCAGTAGTAATATCCCCAACATTAGGCCCCAAATTGATTTGAACATGTTCATGTCAATCCTTAGCAAAAATCTTCATTTTCAACATCTTCTTGTATTTTGTTGAACCACCGTGATGTCATCTTCTCTGCTTGCGGTAGACCGGTGTGACGTCACTGGTTATAAAAAACCTTATCCTCTTAATAAGCCTGCGGCAATTAAGGCCGCATCTTCGTTTCCAAACTCGCGGCTCCTTGATTCTCGCGCCTGACATATCCCTTTCTTTATAAATAGGACCGAAGGGTCATTTCCTTTCTCTTTCCCTCCGACCCCTTCTGCTTCATCTTCTTCGCGTTGCCCAGCTTCAGAGCTCCGCCGCCACCGTCGACCTCTGCATCAACCTTGGCCGCTGCATCAACCTGAGCACACCAGAGCATCGCGGCGACCTTCCGCTTCTTCCTCAGCTCCGGTAAATCTTTTTTCCTTTCCGCCGCAGATCTGTTCTAGGGTTTCCTCGTTCGTCGAAGTTCATCGAGACTCTGGCGCTGTTCTTCCTTTGTTTCTTCTTTAGCCCATGAATAAAACTTCAAACCTGATGTATTCCCCGTAACAGCTTATCTTCTGCTACCAAAGCAAATCTTTATGCGCATAAAACATTGATCTGGTCCCTTGTGAATTGATTTGACATCAACCTTTTCGGTCTAAATCCTTTTATTTTCCTGTCTTATGGTAGATCCAAAATTTCACTGCGACCTTATGAAATCTGTTTTTACCTTCCTTAGTCATTCTTGCCTTAGATATGTATCCTCTTTACCACATAGGAGGTTCACCTTTGAAAAAGCCATCTTATCATATATCATTAGTCCCCTTGTTGAACCGCCGTGATGCTGTTGCTTCATAAACTCCAGTTTAGATAGATCTGCTTCCGGTTTAACATTGCACATATCAATGTATGTAGATTTCATCATGTCCAAGCAAGTGTATGAGTGCAATTGGGTCCCTTCTCGCGTCACAGAGGATCAACTGGACGATTTAGTCCTGATTGGCGCCTTGGGCAGCAAAGACACCGTCCATTGGAGGGCTCCTGGCAAAGAATGCCCCCCCACACCTCGAGAAGGAGAGGTTGTTGTTTTCGTAGACCACTTAGCCCAGGGTTTTAAACCGCCCGGTTCTAAATTCTACCGAGATGTTCTAGCTGATTTCCAACTCCATCCGCAAGACACTGGCTCCAACTCTGTTACAAATATGTGCCACTTCCAAGTGCTCTGTGAGGTGTTCTTTCAAGAGGAGCCCACAGTGGAATTATTCAGAGATCTTTTCCATCTAAACCGCCATACTGAGTTTACTGATGGCTCTAATACGGAGTTGGGTGGCATGGCGATTCAAAAAAGGAAAGAGGTCACATACCCTCACGCCAAGCTGCACAGTCACCCCAAGTAGTGGAATCAGACATGGTTCTACTGCAAAGACACCTCCCCTGCTGGTGAGAATCCCTTGCCTGGCTTTCGTCCGGAGCGGCTCAGCAATACCCATCCTTTTCCTCAACGATTGAGTGCCCAGCAGAGAAGCAAATATGCTCCTCAGCTGTCAAAGCTCAGAGCCTTTATGGCCAACGGTTTAACAGGGGTTGACCTTGCTCGCTGTTGGATATCATGGAGCATACTGTCCCTTAGTCAGCGCTCCAGTTTGATGTGCGAATATACTGATAGTGTGGATGACCCACTGCGACATTCAAGACTCCAGCTCTCCGGTGAAGAGATCACAGAAGCTGTGCGTAAGATACTGAATGAACCGGAGCACATCTGCGCTAGAACCGGCATGCTTCCCTTCTGTGCCACCAACAAACCGCCAGCTGTAAGACTTTGATTTTTCTCTTTGCTGAATCTGTTATTGATATGTCTAGTCATTGTTTTTAATATCAGTGTCTGCATAATCAGGGAGATGATCCGTTTTGGAGCAAAAAGCTGCCGCAGGAGAAACCAAAGAAAGCAGATAAACCGGAAAGAGCAACCCGACAAAACACTAAAGCTGTGAAGAAGACTGCCCACCGGAAAAGAACCACTGCATCTTCTAATCCGGCCCCTGATGACGAGGTGGATAATCCGGACCTTGAGGTAGAGCTTGACTCACTTGGTTTATTTTTCATGCATCTTATTGATGATGATATTTGTCAGGATGATGCCGAAGCCAGCCATGCGGATGTTGCAGAGGTAATTATTCTCTCTTCCGATTCAGAAACTTTGCCTTCACAAAAAATCTGTCAGGCAAACCGGAAAGTTAAATTTTCTCATCCTCTTGCTTATTTGGATCCTAAACTTCTTATGAAGACTCAACAACACGAAGCTCGCCGCACCACCCGGCACAGTGGCCAGGTAGTTACCTCCGCTGGTTTACCGAACAGTCCGGTTCGGAAACGTCATTCCGAGGTCTCTAATTCGCTTGTCAGTGCTTGTCCTAAAGCGGGCTGCTTTCGTCAACCTCTTAATCCGTCTGAGTCCGATTATCAGGTTATTTCCCACTCATCTTCTGGCGAGTCATCGGCTACTCAGCTCCCACCGCTCAAAACGGTGCTTGGGTAAGCTATATTTATTGTGACGTTTGTAGTATATTGCCTTAGAACATATGCTGTATTTAATTTTGTTATTCTTCTCAGGGCCAAACCTAGGCCGAGCAAGAAGGCCCGCCTGAATAAAGCGGCCGAAGAAGATGTCATTCTTGAACCAGGCACCACACCCAATCTTGAAGCGGCTATTCCTGAGGATATTCCCAATGATCCACCGCAGCCAGATGGTGATCTTACTGCTGAGGAAAGACCTACTGATACTTCAGATCCTATCCATCAACCCACAGGTTCCCTCCGGTTTGAAAGCTCCACCGGTCCCGCAAAACCTACTGACAAGCCAACAGCTCCAGTGCAAACCGGCGGTACCAATGATGATGAAGTTGTCATTACTGGCACTGGCCATACTGAGCCAAGCAATCCTGTCGCTTTATCCAAACATTATGCCAAGGAAGAACTTGATGCCTTTGGTAAAGGCAAGTGGAACGCTGATCTGACGACTTATGCTGCTCTGAACGCCCAAGATATCCATTCCGGCTATCTGAACCGGTTGTATACCAACCGTGACTATGAAGCCGGTCTGGTCAACATGATGAAAGACAAATATGAGGTAATTTCCATATGCTCCTTCTTGCTTGTATGCTTCCATTCCTGACTCTCCTAGCCCCCAAGGGCCGGTTTGGAATATTCTTTCAAACCGGGACTTAAATAATATAAATCTTGTTGCTTTGAAATTTGCTGATGTAGCCCCCAAGGGCCGGTTTAACTTTAGCGTAGTTAAACCGGTACTTTAAGTAATTGAAACTGTCGTATCAAAATATATATGATCAAATAGCCATTAGCCCCCAAGTGCCAAGTTGAATACTTGTATTGATCTTGGGACTTTGTAAACAATCGAAAGATGAAGGGGTAAATCGGGGGCCGCTTTAGATCAAATATGCATTATCCCCCAAGTACTAAGCGCATAACTTGTTATGTGGTTGGTACTTGAATCCTTCTTCCAGTTTGCTGAAGCATATATCTGTATGCATGCAGGCGGAGTTGAAGACGAAAGAGAACCAAGTCATCGATCTTCAAGAAGCCCTGAAAACCCAACAAGCTGAAACCTCCAAAGCAAAAGAGGAATTGGCCAGTGCTTTAAGCTCCATGGAACAACTTAAGGAAAACTTCAAAAAGAAACGGGCGGACTAGGCCACTGAGAAATCTGCTTTGATCAAACGAGCAGAGGATGCTGAGGCTGCACTAAAACCAGTGGCAGATGAACTAACCAGCATAAAGCAGCACGTGCATGCCATGACTGCTGCTATCTTCGGTAAGCCAGTTTTCCTACTGAATTGGCTCTGCCTTCTGACAGAGTCGCCGGCTTATTAACCCTTTATGGTATTTCAGGGACACGCATTGGTTACTTGGGGTCAGATGAATGGAAGAAGCTAAAAGCCACCTATACATTGGTTGAACAATTGTATACTGGTGCCCAGCGGATCATCTGTACCGCCTCTCATAACAAACCGGCGCCTACTTTGATTCAAGATACGCTGATGAAACTGTCGGTGCTTCCTGTCCGGATTGAAGAGCTAAAGAAATCTGCTGCTCGAACCGGTGCAATCAATGCTTTAATCCGGGCAAAAGCCTGGGTGCCAGATTTTGATCCTGTTGAAGCGGCTCAGGGCTATCTCAGCTTGAAGGAAGACGGATCAGAATTCGGTGAAGCGGATCTGCGAGCGATAAACCGGGAGGTGCGTCCACTAGCTTGTCAATTGGCTAAGGAAGCAGACTTGTCTCGTTATCAAGCGTAATATGACAGTCAGAACAAGCGAATAGCTGCACCAATCCATGAATCGGAAAATCTGATTCCTCCAATCCGTAAGCATACTTACGCTCCTGATATTGACCCGTCCTTGCTGATCCATGATGAAGCTGTTTTTCAAGCACTAATGGGAATCGACTGGACAACTGTGGATTTCCAGCCACTGGGTAGGGGTACGGAGGCTGAAGCGGCGCAGGACGACCCACAACCATCAGGCCAGGCTGGTGACCAAGATTGAACCGGACGCCGGTTTAAAACTGCCTCTTCTTTGCGAAAAACAATTATATTATTATGGGCACCATGTTGCCTTGTAATAGGCTAGCTGATACCTTTGATGTTGATATGCCTTCGTGCATAATTTGTTCTTCCTATGGCAATGAACTTTCCAAAACACTTTCTGAAATGAAAAATTCGTCAAGTGCCACCGTGGTTGTACCGTCAGGCGGAATATGATGTCTGCATATATGAAATCGAAACAAAATTTTAAGTATGACCAAATTTTGAGATACATAATACCTGCCGTCATTGAGCGTGAAGTTGGCTTGGCCAATCTTGAAGCGGAGTTTTGCAAACCCATACTGTTGGAGGAGATAACAGCTCCTGTATATATATATGACGCTGGTTTACCCTGTAAACCATGCCGGGTTACGATAAATACCGTGTTACTCCATAAGAGGATGTTAACAATGCGGATTAAACCGGTCAAATAGCCTCCGGATTGACGTGAACTGTGTTCCGTCAATTGAAATTTTTTTTGTCGGTTTAAGAAACACAATAAAAAGCAAAAACCCCCCTTTGAAGAAAAGTATGAAGCAAAAGCAACGAAAAAAATGTTTGCCAAAAACGACTTATTTAAGCTGATCAAATGGCGTAACCATGGCCAAACACGACCAAGCTCCCGTTAGGTGTAACTATGGTTCTAGTTAGCCAGGTCCCCAAGTGATTCTTGTGGCATTTTATGCCGACCAAATGGCGTGGTCATGGTTCAGGTTCGACCAAGCCCCCAAGTGATTCTGTGGCCTTAGGCCGATCAAGAGGCATGACCGGTTCAGACATGACCAAGTCCCCAAGTGATCTGGTGGCTTTCGCCTATCAAGAGGCATGGTATTGGTTCGGACACGACCAATCCTCCAAGTGATATAACACGATGCTTTTAGCAAAGCGAACTCAAGGGGTAAACCGGAGGCCGCTTTAGAGCAACTCTGTGTAACCTCACATGATGTGAAAGAACAGATACCCCGCTTTAGCTGAGGTTCCGGTTTATTATACTCAATCATAATATATACATTGTATGTACATAAGTATAGCCAATGGCTCAGGTATAGTAAGGCCGAAGATGAGCTATATTCCATGGCCTGTTAGTCTCCTCCTCTGATGTACGTGAGTCCTTATGCTCTCGAATATCGATCAGATAGTACGACCCATTGTGCAGATTCTTCCTGACCACGAAAGGCCCCTCCCAAGGTGGGGATAGCTTATGCATATCAGTCTGATCTTGGATGAGCCGAAGCACCAAATGTCCTTCCTGGAAGGCTCTGGTTCTGACTCAGCGACTGTGATAACGACGAAGATCCTGCTGGTAAATCACCGACCGGGCGGCTGCAATGTCACGCTCCTCATCCAACCGGTCCAAAGCATCTTGCCATGTTGTCTCGTTGTCCGCTTCATCATAAGCCGTGACACGAGGTGAGTCATGACGGATATCGCTCGGGAGAACCGCCTCCGCTCCATAAACCATGAAGAACGGTGTGTGTCCTATTGATCTGTTGGGTGTTGTATTGATGCTCCATAACACAGATGGTAATTCTTCTACCCAACAACCCGACGTTCTCTGCAAAGGAACCATGAGCCGGGGCTTGATGCCTCTCAAGATCTCTTGATTAGCTCTTTCTGCTTGACCATTGGACTGTGGATGTGCTACTGATGAAACGTCGAGCCGGATGTGCTCCCGTTCGCAGAACTCCTTCATAGCACCTTTGGACAAATTGGTACCATTATCTGTGATAATACTGTGCGGAATGCCAAACTGGAAAATCACCTTTTTGATGAACTGAACCGCCGTGGCCGCATCACACTTGCTAACAGGTTCTGCCTCCACCCACTTTGTAAACTTGTCCACCGCCACCAGGAGGTGGGTCTTCTTATCTTTGGACCTTTTGAAAGGCCCAACCATATCCAGCCCCCAAGTCACAAACGGCCAAGTAATTGGAATCATCCTCAATTCTTGAGCCGGTACATGAGCACGTCTTGAAAACCTTTGGCAACCAGCACATCGTCTGACCAGATCCTTCGCATCAGCATGAGCAGTTAACCAATAGGAACCATGGGGAAACGCTTTAGCCACCAGATACTATGAACCGGCGTGGTGACCACAATCTCCTTCGTGGATCTCACGCAAAACTTCACGGCCTTCTTCAGGAGACACGCAACGTTGAAAAGCTCCTGATACACTGCAATGATGCAACTCACCGTTGATGACAGCCATGGACTTGGATCGCCCGATTATCTGTCGGGCCAGAATCTCATCTTTTGGCAACTCGCCCCGGTTCTTGTACGCCAGGTAAGGAAGCGTCCAATCCGGAATAACATGAAGAACTGCCACCAATTGAGCCTCCAGATCAGGAATGGCCAAATCCTCTTCACCAGGATCTTCACCGACGGGTTGTGCAGCACATCCAGAAAAAAATTGGGTGGGACCGGTTTGCGCTAAGAGCCCAGCCGGCTTAAAGCGTCCGCCGCTTCACTTTTCCGCCGGTCCACGTGGTCCACCTGATAGCCTCTGAAATAACCTGCAACAATATCCACCTCACGACGATATGCTGCCATGAGTGGGTCCTTGGAGTCCCAAGTGCCAGACACTTGCTGAGCCACAAGGTCTGAATCACCGAAGCACTTAACTCGACTTAGATTCATCTCCTTAGCCATCCGAAGACCATGGAGCAAGGCTTCATACTCAGCGGCATTGTTAGTACAAGGGAACATTAAACGGAGAACATAACAAAACTTATCACCTCATGGGGAAGTTAATACGACTCCAGCCCCCGAGCCTTCCAACTGCCTGGATCCGTCAAAATGGATGGTCCAATACGTGTGATCCGGCTTTTCTTCAGGTGCTTGCATTTACGTCCAATCATTGATGAAACCAACAAGTTCTTGAGACTTAATCACTGTCCGAGGCACATATTTCAAACCGTACGGCCCCAGCTCTATAGCCCACTTCGCAATCCGGCCAGTTGCTTCCCGGTTCTGGATGATATCTCCCAAAGGAGCAGAACTGACCACCGCAATGGGGTGCCCTTGGAAGTATTGCTTAAGCTTCCGGCTTGCCATAAAAACTCCGTACACCTGCTTCTGCCAGTGCGTATACCTTTGCTTGGACTCAATGAGTACCTCGCTGATACAATAGACCGGACGCTGAACCGGATGCTCCTTACCTGCCTCCTTTCGTTCCACCACAATAGCCAAGCTGACCGCACGAGCATTAGTAGCAACATATAGAAGTAACGGCTCCTTGTCAATGGGAGCGGTGAGCACATGCGGATTGGCCAATTGCCGCTTTAAGTCCTCAAACGCTTCATCAGCAGCAGAACTCCAGACGAACTGATTCGTCTTCTTCAACATCTGATACAAAGGGATCGCCTTCTCACCAAGGCGGCTGATAAACCGGCTTAACGCGGCAATCCGGCCTGCCAGGTGTTGAACATCATTGATACACTTTGGTTTAGCCAGGGAGGTGATGGCTGTGATCTTCTCCGGATTAGCCTCAATTCCCCTATTGGACACCAGAAAACCCAATAACTTGCCCGCCGGTACACCAAAGACACACTTGTCCGGATTAAGCATCATCTTGTACGTCCTTAGGTTATCAAAGGTTTCCTTCAAATCATCAACCAGAGTCTCCTTCTCCCTGGATTTAACCACGATATCATCCACGTAAGCATGTACATTACGGCCAATCTGCTTGTGAAGACAATTTTGTACACACTGTTGATAAGTTGCCTGGGCACTTTTGAGCCCAAAGGGCATAGACACATAGCAGAAGGCTCCAAAGGGAGTTATGAATGCCGTCTTCTCCTGGTCCTTAACTGCCATTTTGATCTGATGATAGCCATAATATGCATCCAAAAAACTTAAACGCTCACAACCCGCCGTAGCAACAATGATTTGATCAATACGGGGGAGGGCAAAAGGATCTGCTGGACAAGCCTTATTAAGATCTGTGTAATCCACACACATACGCCGGGTGCCGTTTTTCTTAAGGACTAGCACCGGATTGGCAAGCCACTCAGGGTGAAAAACTTCAACAATAAAACCAGCTGCTAAGAGCCTGGCTACCTCTTCTCCAATCGCCATGCGTCTTTCTTTGTTAAACCGGCGGAGGAAATATTTCACCGGTTTGTATTTAGGATCCACATTAAGTGTGTGCTCAGTGAGTTGCCTCGGTACACCTGGCATGTCAGAGGACTTCCATGCAAAAATGTCCCGATTCTCATGGATGAACTCGATGAGCGCGCTTTCCTATTTTGGATCCAAGTTGGCACTAATGCTGAACTGCTTGGACGAATCGCCAGGTACGAAGTCAACAAGCTTAGTTTCTGCTGCCGATTTGAACTTCAGGGCCGAATCATGCTCCGTAGTTGGCTTCTTCAATGGAGTCATGTCCGCCGGATCAACATTGTCTTTATAATACTTCAACTCCTCGGTGGCACAAACCGACTCTGCATAAGCCGCATCTCCTTCCTCGCATTCCAAAGCGATTTTGCGGCTTCCGTGAACCGTTATTGTCCCCTTGTGACCCGACATCTTGAGCTGCAAATACACATTACAGGGCCGAGCCATAAACTTGGCGTATGCCGGACGCCCAAACAGGGCATGATATGGACTTTGGATTTTCACCACTTCAAACGTTAATGTCTCCGACCTGGAATCATGGTCATCCCCAAAGGCCACTTCAAGAGCTATCTTACCAACGGGATATGCTGATCTGCCAGGCACTACGCCGTGGAATACTGTATTGGACGGTTTAAGATTCTTATCTGTAAGTCCCATACGACGGAAGGTCTCATAGTATAGGATGTTAATACTACTCCCTCCATCCATGAGCACCTTGGTGAACTTATAACCTCCCACCTGAGGCACCACCACCAGAGCCAACTGACCCGGATTATCGACCTGGAGTGGGTGATCCTCTCTGCTCCATATGATTGGCTGTTCAGACCAACGTAGATAACAGGGTGTGGCTGGTTCAACAGAGTTGACTGCCCGCCTCTGAACCTTCCGGTCTCGCTTGTCCAGGCTAGTGGTAAAGACATGGTACTGCCCATTAATCAACTTCTTTGGGTTGCTTTGGTAACCTGACTGTTGCTGCAGTTGGTTATAACCACCCTGGTTGTTCTGACTATTTTGACCATTATGTCCGCCCGGATTACCATTAAATCCTGAACCGGAACTTCCTCCACCGTAACCCGGCCCGGACCCTGAGCCACCGCCAGATCCGTGATCATACCGAAAATTATTAGAATTCTTGAACTCCTGCATAATAAAGCAATCCTTCCAAAGGTGGTTTGCTGGCTCCTCCTTCGTCCCATGTCTTGGACACAGCTGGCTTAGCAGATAGTTCAAGCGGTTTGGGTTGGGGTTGGGTGCTCTACTACGATTTTTCGGCCTACCCTTGCGCCGCTGGCCATTGTCCTGTACGTTGGTATTAGCCACAAAATCCATGTTGCCATCCGCTTTACGCTTGCCTCCTCCGCCATTGCCTACCTAGTGATGTTGCTGACCTTTGGAGCTGCTGTTCTTCTTCCCCTTCCCTGTCTTGTCATCATCAGATTCGGGATCCTTGGTACTATCAGAATCGGCATATTTTACCAAAGCGGCCATGAGGGTCCCCATGTCGGTGCAATGATGCTTCATCCGTCCCAATTTCAACTTCAGGGGCCAAAACGGCAGTTGCCTTCTAGGGTTAATATTGCGGTGTCAGCGTTGATGCGGTCTAAGGAGTGCAACACTTGTGAAACCCGGCACACCCAATGAGTCGTTGACTCTCCTTCCTCCTGGACGCATGCAGCCAAGTCCACTATCGACATAGGCTGTTTACAGGTATCCTTGAAATTGTTGATAAACCGGGCTCGTAATTGGGCCCATGAACTGATAGAATTAGCGGGCAAGCTTTTTAACCAAGTACGGGCCGTTCCTTCAAGCATCATGGTGAAGTATTTCGCACACGCCGTGTCATCCACATCAAGCATCTCCATGGCCATCTCATAGCTCTCTACCCATGTCTCTGGTGGTTGATCCGCCGTATAATTTGGTACCTTGCGCGGGCCTTTGAAATCCTTGGGCAAGCGTACGTTGCGTAAAGCGGGGACGAGGCAAGGCACCCCCAAAGAACTAGAAGTAACACCAGGTTCGATCGAAATGGTTGGACGAACCGGCGTGAGCTGCCGAGCCTGATGTTGTGCGGCTAACTCGGCCTCCCTACGCGCTCGGGCCCGGTTCACCACTTCCTGAGCGTCATCAGCACCACCCGTCGGGTTGTTGTCCCGGGGTTCCCCACGTCGTTCATTACTTGACACTGCCGGTTCATCCATATGTCTGCTATAGCTCCGGCTTGGACGAGGGGTCGAGTGGATCTGGTCGCGGCTGTACGAGTATGCTTCCTGTTGGGCCAAAGCGGTCCTCGGAAGTTCCTTGACCCGCCGTGTCTCTACTGCCTGTGGCGAGTCACCTTCAATTGGAATGGCCTCCAGCCGTGCAGCAGCGGCAACAAGATTGTCCATTGGGCTGGAGTAGTGACCCGGGGGTGTTAAAGCAGCCTGAGGTACAACGGTGTTTTGACGAGGCAGGTCGATCTGATGAGGCTGAACCGGTGCACCGGTCCCAGGGGCTTCTGCGCGGTTCCCCTCCAGCGGATTGCCGGCTCTTGGCCCTGGAGTGTTGAAAAGGTCTCTGGCCTCGAAAACCTGAGGTAAGCGGGACCGGTGCTTCCTCCTCATGACTTCATGTGATGCACTCTGGTCTAACATAAGCCTGTAGGCATGTGCGTCTAAAGCAGCCCGCTCTGCGGCCATCCTGGTGTCCTCAACCGCCAGATCCGCCTTGGCCTGGGTGATCTATTCCTTTACCTTTGCAATCTCCGTATTGTGAACATCCTGATCTGGCGGATTAACTTCCGCCATAAGCACAGCCAATGCATCAAATAGCTCTGATAGAACCTGAGCCGGCGGGCGCACAGGGCCTCCTGCCCCGGCGGCCGTTGCTGCTGCTGAACCGAAAATCGTTGCCGCAGCTGTCGAAGAATGAAGCGCTGCTTGTGTTCCGGCCATGAATACTCCAACCCGGTTGGGCAGATCAGAGGGGTCCGGTATACTGTCGCCATCGGAACAGCTCCCAATCCGGCCATCTTGTAGCTGATAAAGAGATTCAGTTTCTCCGGTCGAAGATTCGTCACCGGAACAAATGACAGTCGCCCCGCGAAATCCCGATCCGTCCTCATGACTTCCTCCATGGATGACTCCCACGAAGGCACGCTTCATGGCCGGTTTAACTCGGGCGGATTGCGCACGCTGAGCTGTCTCGACGAGGTCGGTGCAGATGTCCGGCTCAGGGCCCGGTTCACCGATCTTCCCAATGAAAACATGAATGCTACCAATGGGGACCCGGTACCCATACTCAACTGAGCCGGCCTCGGGGCCCCAGCCTGCATCGTCAATGTAGAGCCTGCCGCGACGACTCTTAGTCATCCGGCCTACAGCATAGCCCTCGAGTCCTTCAAAGTGGCCTTCCAAGAACCGGAAACCATCGTGCGATAGCCCCACGGTGGGCTCCAACTGTCGTGGTTTTGTCACGGCAGATGTCCTAGAGAAAGGACTTAGTCGTGGAGCCATCACTACGGGTTAGCTTGAAGGGGTTAAAGCGGACACAAGGACACAAGAGAGTTTATACTAGTTCGGCCCCTTCAATGAAGGTAAAAGCCTACTTCTAGTTGTGATGGAATTGATGGGTGTTTCGATGACTAGGGAGCGAATAAGCTTCGCCTATGCCTCGAGTCGTTGTCTGTCGTTGAACCGCCGTCGGGTCATCCCCTTATATACATGGGTGACGCCCGTCGGTTTACAGAGTCCCGATACCGGCTCAAAGATGCGTCTGGTTCGGTCTCCACTATTCCTAAATTATAACACAAGTTACATACCGACGCCGGTTTATAGCTATAGGCCTTAAACCGATTATGGGCCTTTAGCCCTCATCTGCCCTCATGGGCTTTTATCATACTCAACTACTGATGAAGTTAACCCGGCCTGTCCTGGCTGGTTTACGCCCAGTAGTAATATCCCCAACAGAGTCCGTGGCCGGAGATGAATCTAGTGGTTCGGCGACATGGCTCTCGTAAGGGGTGAAGTCAGTATTTGGCTCTATCGCCACTAAGAGTGCGGCCTCCATGGCGGGGTCTATCCCTCCGCTCTCAGATGGCGCAATTTGCTCCGGGCTAACGGCCGGAGTAGTTGCGGATGCGATCTCCCGAACACTGTCCGACGACAGAGTTATGTCATGCTCCTTGTGACCGTGCGGCGTGTCCATCATGGGCTCGAATCCATCGAAGATCGAGTCTCCGCGGATGTCGGCCGTGTAGTTGAAGTTTCCAAATCTAACGTGATGGCCAGGGGCGTAGTTTTCGATTTGCTCCAGATGGCCAAGCAAATTGGCCCGCAGTGCGAAGCCGCCGAATATGAAGATCTGTCTGGGGAGGAAGGCGTCACCCTGTACCGCATTGCTAGAGATGATCGAAGGAGCCATCAAGCCTTACGGTGGCGACACAGTGGAACTCTCAATGGAAGCACCAATGTCGGTGTCAAAATCGGCGGATCTCGGGTAGGGGGTCCCGAACTGTGCGTCTAAGGCGGATGGTAACAGGAGGCAGGGGACACGATGTTTATCCAGGTTAGGGCCCTCTTGATGGAGGTAATACCCTACGTCCTGCTGGATTGTTCTCGATAATATGAGTAGTACAAGATTTGATCTACCACGAGATCAAAGAGGCTAAACCCTAGAAGCTAGCCTATGGTATGATTGTTTGTTGTTCTACGGACTAAAACCCTCTGGTTTATATACCCACCGGAGGGGGCTAGGGTTACACAAGGTCGGTTACAAAGGAGGAGATATACATATCTGTATTTCCTACCTTGCCTTCCACGCCAAGTAGAGTCCCATCCAGACACGGAACGAAGTCTTCAAACTTGTATCTTCAAAGTCCAACAGTCCGGCCAAAGGATATAGTCCGGCTGTCCGGAGACCCCCTAGTCCAGGACTCCCTGAGGGAGAGTCTTCATCATCACTTTCATCAATATTATCAGTTTCAATAATTTCATTCTCTCTAGCCCTAGCAAGTTGTTCAACAAGAAATTCACCAAGTGGCACAGTAGTATCAAGCATAGAAGTAGTTTCATCATAAGTATCATGCATATCAGAAGTGGCATCATCAATAACATGTGACATATCAGAATGAAAGGCAGAAGCAGGTTTAGGTGTCGCAAGCTTACTCAAAACAGAAGGTGAATCAAGTGCAGAGCTAGATGGCAGTTCCTTACCTCCCCTCGTAGTTGAGGGATAAATCTTCGTTCTTGGATCTTTCAAGTTCTTCATAATGATAAGCAGATATAAATCCCAAGTGACTCAAAGAATAGAGCTATGCTCCCCGACAACGGCGCCAGAAAATAGTCTTGATAACCCACAAGTATAGGGGATCGCAACAGTTTTCGAGGGTAGAGTATTCAACCCAAATTTATTGATTTGACACAAGGGGAGCCAAAGAATATTCTCAAGTATTAGCAGCTGAGTTGTCAATTCAACCACACCTAGAAACTTAATATCTGCAGCAAGATATTTGGTAGCAAAGTAATATGATAGTAGTGGTAACGATAGCAAAAGTAATGGTAGCAAAAGTAATGTTTTTGGTATTTTGTAGTGATTGTAACAATAGCAACGGAAAAGTAAAAAAGCGAAGAACAATATATGGAAAGCTGGTAGGCAATGGATCGGTGATAGAGAATTATGCCGGATGCGGTTCATCATGTAACAGTCATAACCTAGGGTGACACAGAACTAGCTCCAATTCATCAATGTAATGTAGGCATGTATTCCGAATATAGTCATACGTGCTTATGGAAAAGAACTTGCATGACATCTTTTGTCCTACCCTCCCGTGGCAGAGGGGTCCTAGCGGAAACTAAGGGATATTAAGCCCTCCTTTTAATAGAGTACCGGACCAAAGCATTAACACATAGTGAATACATGAACTCCTCAAACTACGATCATCACCGGGAGTGGCCCCGATTATTTTCACTTCGGGGTTGCCGGATCATAACACATAGTAGGTGACTATAGACTTGCAAGATAGGATCAAGAACTCTCATATATTGATGAAAACATAATAGGTTCAGATCTGAAATCATGGCACTCGGGCCCTAATGACAAGCATTAAGCATAGCAAAGTCATAGCAACATCAACCTCAGAACATAGTGGATACTAGGGATCAAACCCTAACCAAACTAACTCGATTACATGATAAATCTCATCCAAGCCATCACCATCTAGCATGCCTACGATGGAATTACTCACGCACGGCGATGAGCGTCATGAAATTGGTGATAGAGGATGGTTGATGATGACGATGGCGACGGATTCCCTTCTCTGGAGCCCCGAACGGACTCCAGATCAGCCCTTCCGAGAGGTGTTAGGGCTTGGTGGCGGCTCCGTATCGTAAAATGTGATGAATCTTTCTCCTTGATTTTTCTCTCCCCGAAAGTGAATATATAGAGTTGGAGTTGAGGTCGGAGGAGCTCCAGGGGGGCCACGAGGTAGGGGGCACGCCCAGGGGGAAGGCGCGCCCCCACCCTCGTGGCTAGGGTGTGGACCCCCTGGTCTTGATCTTTTGCCAGGATTTTTTATTATTTCAAAAAATAGTCTCCGTAAAGTTTCAGGTCATTCCGAGAACTTTTGTTTCTGCACATAAATAACACCATGGCAATTCTGCTGAAAACAACGTCAGTCCCGGTTAGTTCCATTCAAATCATGCAAGTTAGAGTCCAAAACAAGGGCAACAGTGTTTGGAAAAGTAGATATGACATAGACGTATCAGTCAGCCAGATTAAGGTGTGTGCGATGTACAACATACGGTTCACTCGAATGAACTGCCTGTGATTAGGCAACACAAAAGAAACGGTCAGCCAGATTAAGGTGTGTGTGATATACGACATGCAGTTCGCTCGGCCTTGTCGTCAGTGTGTGACCTCTGTGGCAACCGTTCATTCCCCAATAGCCTCTTCTTGTACCGTGGCAACCATCCACCGCCTCTTTGCCTTTCCCTCTAGATTTGGAATTGCTGTCACACGCTCTTCCTCCCTCTATTTTCCTTCACCCTTCCTTCTGCCATTGTTCGATCATCTTCTCCATGGAGGGAATAGGCCAGAAACGATCCCGTTATTCTTGCCCTGATATGAAAGATGACATGGTGGAGGAACTCATTGATCGGTGCGATGTCATTACCTCGGCTAGCATGGCAGGTTCGTTCAAGACCATTCTTGACTCAACTAATAACATCATTACAAGGAACCCAAGGGTCTAGGAGCGGTTTGATCTCCCCTATCTTCTTCGGCGTGACCCTGCTGACAGGCGCGGGGACGAGGGAAGCTTCACCTTGTGCAAGTTGATGTCGCTTGATAATGATACGTATGATGTTAAGATGTCATCGCTTGAGGCAAGGCTTGGGTAGGCGCAAATGGAGATTAGGTTGTTTATATTGGGTACAACTGCGAGTGGGAACTTGTGAATGTGTACACTCGTCATCGGGTTCCACTTCCAACAATCTCAGACTACCTAGAGGTTGAGTACACCGGTATTCTACATGAGTTCAAATACGATCATGGTGACTGTCGTCTACGGAAGATAGCAATATGTTGAGTTCCCAGCCGCTCTTGGGATTA
Source organism: Triticum dicoccoides (assembly GCF_002162155.2). Lineage (NCBI taxonomy): Eukaryota > Viridiplantae > Streptophyta > Magnoliopsida > Poales > Poaceae > Triticum > Triticum dicoccoides. The sequence goes on along the minus strand of NC_041386.1, from coordinate 414,411,990 downwards.
CACGAACTATGAAGTTGTTCCTATCTTCGACAATCTTGTTGCCTTCCTTACTTCCATGCCTCGATGGATATTGCTCAAAAATCAATTTTTGTACGCGGATGAGTACTGTGATGCAATTCAATACGAGGTCTTGTGTTTGCTGCCACCACTTGTGGCACTATTTTTGCATGGAATCCTGATGCTTTCGGTACGTTTGTCTTCCACCGTAATTATAATTGTTTCATCCACATGCATGCGGGTTAGCTAGTTTCCCTTTACTAATTAACCTTCTTGTGTTTCCAAGGTCCTGTGAACATTCCACCACATATACTTGAAAAAAATTACAACCAAGGGGGAGATGACGATGCTGATTATCATGAGCATGAGGACCCATATACTCAGTGGCGTCTGGCAACTTATTCCGATGGATCACCTCTTCTTGTCTGTATACAGGGCACTCCTGATGTTACTAAGGAAGCAGGTGTTGCCTCGCATGGTCGCATTCTCCGGACCTATTCCAACATTCGTTGCAGGGTATTCGAGATGGATACTAGTGTACTAGCGCCAACACCTTCTCCCTGGTTCAGTATTGAGAGTCTTGGAGGAAACTCGCTCTTCCTTGGACAAAACAATCCAATGATGGTGGAAGGCGATCCAGCTGATGTTGACACAACGTTACTACCATTTATGAGAAGCAACTGTATCTATACCTCGGACATTGCTATGCTTCCCTACCGTCCCAATATGGGTCATAACATAAGCTGCTTCAGCCTGGATGATCAGTCCTGCGTTGGTCACGAGATTGATAGTAGCCGGCCCTTCCCAGAGAATCACTTCTAGTTCGAAGCAAGCATTTTCAATGCCAACGAGTGGTTGAGCTGAAGTTCATTTCATCTCTTTGTTATTTGTTATGTGAGAAAAACTTTACTTTACTAGAATGTTTTGTTGGAACTGATCTATAATCCAACATGTATCCTCATTGTCGTTGTGGGTTGATGACTTATTGTATGTAATCAATGGTACATTTGCATATGCGTCCATCAACTCACGCCTACTAGTGGTGTCCATATGAACAGTGCTAGTGATTTTAGTTGCAAAAATTAGATAGTGCTAGTGATTTTTAGCTGCATATTTTGAAAAATCGCAGTGTTACAAGGTTGACAAATGGAAATGTTACTAGGTAAACAAATGTCAATCTTTCCAGCTTGACAAATGGCAACATACCCAAAATGACAGATGCAAATCTTACCCAATTGTTTCAATGTGGTTGCACACGGGTCATGCAAAACAACCATTTGCGTTGAAGGGATGCAAAAATCCTGCTCGGCACATTTTCCCTTGGCCTCCTGGGGAAGCTATCGGTTTGCGTATGGGTGTTCTAACTAAAACATTTGTGATGAGTGTTTTGTATTTAAAAACCATTGACGTTTTTAAAGAAAATCATTTGATAAGTCTGTACATTAAGAAAGAAAAATGCAAGTTCGTTCAAACCATATCTTTCATTCAATCACACTGCGAATTTATATTCATATGATCGAGAATTCGAGATACAATATTAAACCCCCAAAAGAACTATTTCGGGCAGCAACGGAGGCGGCATGCCGCACCGTCGTTGTCGTTATCATCCTCTGGGACGCCGTTGTTGAAGTCTTCAAGGCAGCACAAAATGTTCTTCACATGTATATCTAACATCATGTCGCCGCGCGGTCGACGGGCGAGGTGTGGGAGGACGGCAACTGGCGTCGCTGAGAGGTAGCGGTCGACGGCAGCATCCCATGCCGCTGAGGAGGGGGCACGCACACGGGCATGGGCACGGACGCGGCGGGTGCAGCCAAACGCACGGGGACCGGCGCCGGGGTGGGTGGAGGGGCGCGCACGGGCATTGGCACAGGCACGATGGGTGCAGCCAAACGCACGGGGGCCAGCGCCACAGTGGGTGGAGGGGCACGCACGGGAACGGGCACGGGCGCTCGCGCTGGCATGTACACGATCTCGCGCGGGTCCGCGGAGACCTCGCTGACGCCCGCGGCTTCCAGCTCTGCGATAGTGCTCGGCGACCAACCCGTCAATGCTACGGGGATGGTCGCTGGCACGGGCGTGGGTATGGGAGTTGGGACGGGAGTGGGGGCAGCAACCGCCATGGCCATCTCGTTCTGGGCCATGTCCATAAGGCCACATTCCTCCTTATTTTCTATCTCCTCCGGCTCGGGGTCGACTTCACCAAACTTGAAGACTAGTGGCAAATGATCATTCCGCACCATGGCGTAGGTGGAGGTCTACGGGAGGGAGGGGAATGGGAGGCGAACTGTAAGGCCATCTGTATTAAACAGTGGCTTGGGCGCCATTAATGGAGAGGAAGGAGGGCGGCCATGGAAGTCAAAGGGCTCACTTCCCAGTGAGCCTGTTCATTGGAGGACAGCTTACACGCCTCTCGGTCAGCCTGCGCACCGAACTCTGCTCGCACGCCTCCCGTTCAATCAAGGTCAAGCAGCTGTCCGCACGGCACCTCATATAGCCATTAACATGAAGACACGTGGCGTCACGTGAATGGTTAACAGAACGCACACGATTTGAATTATACAGCCATTTGAGATATTAAAGTGGCATCTATTTTTTCAAAATGCCTTTGTTGGCTGTTATTCGAGTGCGCCTTCTCTCAAATGGACACGAGAAATACCACAGCATGTCGGGTGCCATTCCATGATAGCATGCCAAGTTTCATGAATTTCAGACGAGTTTTAGATTTACTAGAATTTAAAAACAAAGTATCTCAATGTTTTGCCGGCAATCAACGGTGCCCTGGTGTTTGAAATTCATTCCCATTTCTTGCATGGGACCTAATCATGCACCCAAGGACACAGATTTGATTTTTCAACCAATTTATATGCACTGGTTCATGTGCATGTAGTTCAAATTTGAATTATGCACATAAATGCATTGAAAACTCAGTTAATGCATAAAAATGTCCAAACGAACCCCGAATAATCACAGAAAATGACACAAACACTTATGTTGTTCTATATTGACACGAGAAAAATTTGAAAGCAATAAGAGGCAATGGATATTGTTTCGTCCCCAAAGGTGGGACGTTCCCTATCGAAAGCATCATGCTTCTTGTGAGAAGCTCTGGTCTGTGAGAAGCATATACCCAAACCTGCCCCAAATGGGACAAATGTTTTACCACGTTGATGCCGCTCCATGATAGCATGCCAAGTTTCATGAATTTCAGACAAGTTTAGGATTTACTAGAATTTAAAAACCAGGCATCTCAACGTTTTGCTGTCAGTCAACAGTGCCCTGGTGTTTGAAATTCATTCCGATTTCTTGCATGGGACCTAAGCATGCACCCAAGGACACATATTTGATTTTTCAACCAATTTATATGCACTGGAGCATGTGCATGTAGTTCAAATTTGAATTATGCACAAAAGTGCATTGAAAACTCAATTAATGCATAAAATGTCCAAACGAACCCCGAAAAATCACAAAAATTGATACAACACTCCTGTTGTTCTATGTTGACATGAGAAAATTTTGAAAGCAATAAGAGGCAATGGATATCATTTCGTCTCCAAAGGTGGGACGTTCCCTATCGAAACCATCATGCTTGTTGTGAGAAGCTCTAGTCTGTGAGAAGCATATACCCAAACCTTCCCCAAATGGGATATTTTTTTACCACGGCATGATGATGTCACTCCATGATAGCATGCCAAGTTTCATGAATTTCAGACGAGTTTTGGGTTTACTAGAATTTAAAAACCAGGCATCTCAACGTTTTGCCGGCAATCAACAGTGTCCTGGTGTTTGAAATTCATTCCCATTTCTTGCATGGGACCTAAGCATGCACCCGAGGACATAGATTTGATTTTTCAACCAATTTATATGCGCTGGAGCATGTGCATGTAGTTCAAATTTGAATTATGCACATAAATGCATTGAAAACTCAGTTAATGCATAAAAAGGTCCAAACAAACCCCGAAAAATCACAAAAATTGACACAACACTCCTGGTTTTCTATGTTGACATGAGAAAAAAATTGAAAGCAATAAGAGGCAATGGATATCGTTTCGTCCCCAAAGGTGGGACGTTCCCTATCGAAACCATCATGCTTGTTGTGAGAAGCTCTAGCCTGTGAGAAGCTTATACCCAAACCTGCCCCAAATGGGAAATTTTTTTACCACGGCATGATGATGCCGCTCCATGATAGCATGCCAAGTTTCATGAATTTCAGACAAGTTTTGGATTTACTAGAATTTAAAAACCAGGCATCTCAACATTTTGCTGCAATCAACAGTGCCCTGGTGTTTGAATTTCATTCCCATCTCTTGCATGGGACCTACAAATTCACCCAAGGACACATGTGATTTTTGAACCAACTTTAGTGCAATGGAGCACGTGCTTGTAGTTCAAATTTGAATTATGCACATAAAATGCCTAGAAAACCCAGTTAATGTATAAAAAAGGCCAAACGAACCGCAAAAAATTTAAAATTAAAAACAACACTCCCATCGTTCTATGTTCACACTAGAAATTTTTTGAAAGCAATAAGAGGCAACGGATATCGTTCCGTCCCCAAAGGTGGCATGTTCCCTACCGAAACCATCACGCTTGTTGTGAGAAGCTCTAGTTTGTGAGAAGCATATACCCAAACCCGCCCCAAATGGGAGAAAATTTTCACCACGGCATGTTGATGCCGCTCCATGATAGCATGCCAAGTTTAATGAATTTCAGACGAGTTTTGGATTTGCTATAATTAAAAACCAGGTATCTCAATGTTTTGCCGACAATCAACAGTTCCCTAGTGTTTGAAATTCATTCCCATCTCTTGCATGGGACCTAAGCATGCACCCAAGGACACACATGTGATTTTTTTTAACCAACTTTGGTGCACTGGAGCATGTGCTTGTAGTTCAAATTTGAATTAGGCACATAAAATGGCTAGAAAACCCCGTTAATGTATAAAAAGGCCAAACAAACCCCGAAAAATTCATTCCCATTTCTTGCATGGGACCTAAGCATGCACTGAAGGGCACAGATTTGATTGTTCAACCAATTTATATGCACCGGAACATCTGCATGTAGTTTAAATTTGAATTGTGCACTTGAAATGGCTAGAAAACCAGTTTAATGTATAAAATGTCCAAATGAACCCTGAATAATTCCAATTCTTTTACGACACACATATAGATGCATGTTCACTTCAGATAAAAGGTCTAGCAATTCAAACAGCGTCCATTGCCGTTGTGACCCCATTATGTACTTCAAATCAAGTAGATCCCACACAGTTTATTATCACCAACCGTGTGAGATGTAGTACAAAATATCTTGGAGCACCTTCGGTGTATAGTACGCCAATGGTTTATGCGAGCAGGTGCGTTGGCTATAGTCCACAGCCGGCATGTCAAGCACATTAGCTCGCTCCCCAAATACTCCCGCTCTGCTTCAGTACCTTGATTCAAATTTTCAGTAGCCCCAACATTTTACTCCCGCCTCTGCATCCCTTGCAATCTCAAAAATATATCCTCGCCCTTGATCCAAATTTTCAGTAGCCCCGCCTTGTTACTCCCGCCTAGTAAAATTTTCAGTTGTCGCAGTATTTCCTCAAACACAACCTTGCCCCCCCTCAAAACCATTGGTAGGTCGCCGCCATCGCTGGCGCCTCCATCCTCAACCTCTGCATGTGTGCCGGGGAGCTCGAGGAGCCAATCGCCAGAAAGAGGTTTATCACGACCTTTTCGCCCGACGCCGGTGTGGTGGCCGCCGAGGTGTCCCCGTCGTCCTCCATGGGCCCAATCCACTGTCGCCGGTCCCCCGATCCGCTTGCTGCCATGCCCCTACGCCGGTTCGAGGACTTCCCCGTCCTCCCTCAGAACCGACAGCTGACGAGGTCCTACCTCGGGGTCCGTTACGGTGGTGGGGGACGTGGGTCACCGAGATTATAGATCGAGAGACCCACACGCGCCGGTGGCTTGGTAGCTTCCACACAGGCGAGCCCGTGGCCATGGAGTACAATCGCTGGTAGATCCGCTACCACGGCGAGGCCGCTATGCTCAATTTCCCCTTCGGCACACGTCCGGTCAACCTCGTTCCGCTGGAGCCAGGGGTGGTGAGCTCGGCTATGGCGTCGGAGGACCGCGAGGCAAGGGAGCGCCTCGAGGCCGAGGCCGCCACCGAGGCCTACATGCAAGAGCTCCGTCGGCAGCACCCAGAGCTCGTGGAGGCGGAGCGGGCGATCTTTGCCGGCGCGGAGGGCGGCGAGGTAATCGCGCTCTCCTCCGATGATGAGGTCGAAGGCGGCGAGAACGATGACGCAGAGGGCGGCGAGGTTATCGCGCTCTCTCCGATGACGAGATCGAAGGCGGTGGCGACGGCGGCATGGAGGGCGTCGAGGTGGGCCCCGAGGATGAGGAGATCGACATCGACGAGTGGAGGAGTGCCTTCCTCAAATACCCCGATGACGGTACCAGCCCGAACCCGGCTCGCGGCACACCGTACATGACGAGGAAGGATTGGCTCGACCTCTACTTGGACCGAAAGTAGTTTAGCTTAGTTTAAATTTATATTTTATGTTCAGTTATGCAAAACTATCTATGTTTATGTTTGAATGCATGCTACTTTCGGTTGAACCTTCTTTGAACTTGATCAAATTGAAGTTTACAACCTTAAGTTTAGGGGATCGACTAGAAAAGGTCAAAATTGCTGGAGTATATATATATATATCCACTAAGTGTTTTATTCCTTTAACTTTTTAAGGATCGCCTAGAGATGTCCTTATGACTTGTTTATTTCAGTTCTTCACAATGTGATGCTCTATATGTGCAACTATTTGCCATGCAGTTCAATTTCATCAATAACAGTTTCAACAATACCACTATGAATTACGATATTTGGTTGCTGTTAAGGATATTGCAGTTAACATGCCTTTTCGTTTTTCAATTGTTGTTTAGCAACATGCATTGTACTGAATGACTAAATTTGCAATCCCAAGCTACATAGCAACAAGGAAGAGTGTTACCTTAATGTTCTGATGATGTCTAGATATACATGTAATAAAATCTTATATAATGGGATGGAGGGAGTGTTGTACTGCATCATTTTTCAATTGTTGTTTAGCTTCTAATATTAACTTGGTTATTTTAGGTACATATATCATTGCCAAAGATCCACACTTCGACCCTTTCTGTGTATGGGGCAATGAGATATTCGTGAACCAGCATCAAGTGAGGAAACTAATAAAGATTGTTATTAAAATGGGTCAAAAGATGTCAATCGAACTATTTGTTTACACTTTATGCAAGACAACAGTGAATTGCGGGATGGTAAGTAAGAACCCTGTAGCCTTCTTTTTACTGCCCGTAATGAGTTGTGTTAGATTACAATATCTGAATCTTTTTTCTTTTGCAGTGGATCTTGATGCAGTTTACTCAAGATTACCTCTCAAACTACATGATTGGCGGCCGACCATCACAAGGGGTTGGACTAGAGTCTTGCATGCCTTCTGCATCCAGGAGAGCACAATAGGGCCATTCCGCTTCACCTTGTTCAGCAACCGGAATGTCTGTCGCCTCTTTCTTTGCCACTTGTAATAGTACAAGTATAGAACCCCGGTGCATCATTCTTTATTTGGTGCTTATGTAATTATTAAACATATGTACCTGTGAATCGAATAATGCATTGGTTGTTTGAACCTGATGGGTATGAATAAAGCTATAGCCTACTTTCACGTTTAAATTAGGTGCAATTTTAAATAGCAACAATTAAATTAGGGTGAAATTACGTTGTGCAGGTCATTACGGTACACATGGTTGGTAAAACACAAGCGTTTGCGATATACACCATAATCCGAGACGGTTCACAAAGAGGAAACGTGTGCAAGCATGCACACAGTTGTCATTTCCAAAGCGTGTGTGATGTCAGACACTATCACATACGGTGCGGGAAAACTAAATGTGTGTGATTGTCTACCTATCGTACACGGTTTATAATCCTGGACTGTTCGTGATGTGCCAGGCATCATAAAACTCCCATGCCTGGAATCTGCCTGGAAAGCTTCCGTGCCTGGAATCTGCCTGGTTTTAGGTAAAACCACAAAACTCCAACTGTGATGGCAATGCAAGCACAAACGAGTAGCAAAGATGAAATGTTTGGGATATTCGAGATATCGGAAACAGTTATATAGGGACAACTATATGCATCAAGGCTCCCTATCCCCAACAGTTTTTGGGTCGTGTCGGAAGGACCCCCCCTATCGCCCACACTCACTTGGCGATGGTTCCAAATGCCGCCGCGGAAAGGGTTAAAACCATTTGTATAGCACCGACGCGCACCAGCGTTACTTCTGCCAAGGCTCTTGTAAACACCTTTCTCTATAATTCCCTTCAATAAGCTATTTTCTTGCTCAAGTGTAACTTGGCTAAGAAAATCAATAGTGGAATCAAGAGAACTACTAGAAGTAACTATATTGGATTTAACATGATTATTTTTACTACTAGAAGAAGAATCGTCCTTGCTCTTGTTGCTAGATTTTACTTGTGGTATATAAGTAGACAAGAGAAGATGTTTGGCAAGATAAGAAGAACTCTTCTTTAGAAGATCATCATTGATAGCTTTTAAGAACTCATGCTCTTGCTCTAAATTTAGTTTCTCGAAGCTTAGCTTCTCATGAATCTTTGGGAGCTCTCTATGATCCTCTATGAGAGGGTATTCATTCATAATGATCATCTCTACTCCTTCTCTTTCTTGGTGGTGATTCATCTCTTTTACTTCTCCTCTTAGGTGAATCTTATCTTTTATTGTAGGGAGCCGTACACTCATTGGAGTAGTGTCCCGGGTCTTCCACAATTGTTGCAATCACGATCACGACTAGAAGATCTTTTGTCATTGTAGGATCTTGACTTGGAACTTCTCTCTTTGCTTCCATTCTTGTAGAATTTGTTGAAGTTCTTCACCATTAAGCTCAATTCTTCATTGAAGACTTGATTCTCACTTGATGTTGTGGGAGCATCACTTGAAGCTTTGTATGAACCACTAGACTTGTTGTGGAGCTCTTCCTTATCCTTAAGTGACATCTCATGAGCAACAATTCTACCAATGACTTCCGTTGGCTTGAGATATTTCTAGTTGGGCATCATTCGGATCAAGGTGCACACTGTAACACCTTGGTTTGTTGCCTTCTTTTTCGTTTTGATTCATTTGGTTTTTGCTCTGATTTTATTTTTGGAGTGGATTTGTGGACTTGAAACCTGGGAGATCATCCTCATTTCTTCTCCGAAGTCGCTCATCATTCCCAAAAATTTCCCAAGATCATGTCATTTCTATTCTAGCCAACCGTAAAATTCTTTTTCTCAAGAATATTCTTTTTTTCTATTAAAGGAATAACCCTGCTTGACCTAGGTTGTGACGCAACCTATATTTCTGCCACTGCCAAAATTCCCAAATAATTCTTATAAATTGTTTTGATCATATAAGCCCCAAATATGCCCATACTTTCCTGTCCTAACCCCAAAATAATTCCTCAATATTATTCCTTCATTTCTGTCCAGAGTGGTCTTCTGTGAAGGAAGTGCCACCTATCCTTTCTTGTTTGATCCCAAACTTTTTGGTTATAATTTTACATCCAAATATTTGCCTCATGCCAAAATTCAGCTCCATTTGCCTAGTGAAACTTCCTCGGTGTTTTTTCAAAGTTCCTGTCACACAGAAGCCTTGTTGAAGGAAGTACTAGCTAGGAGTACCCAAATGAGTTGAAATTTTGCATGCCTCTTCATGTGCTCATATCACCACTCTACACCAATTTTCAGCCTCATCCAATCAACCATTTGAGAAAACCTTCAAATCTTTCATTCTAATAATTTTTTGAGGTTGTGAAACAAGTATAATTTTTATTGCTTCATTAGTTCTGGAAAATTACCAGATCATGATCCTACCCATATAAATACTCTCCACCAAATTTGGGATTATTTCAATAATCCATTTTATCTCCAAAATTATTACAAGTTTCTGGACAGAGAGGATGTCTGTGAAACAAGAACCATTTTGGCAAGTCCATTTGGTATGAAATTTTTGCAGCATCATTATATGTCCAAATCATTAGGACTTTCCAAATTTCAGCTCAAGTGGCTACTCCATGTGAGTGCCCCATCTTGATCAAGTTTCTGGACCCAATTGGTAGTTGCAAAGCAAACTCTGTTGTTTCTTGGTCCATTTCTTCTCTAATTCTACATAATGATGGTCCTTCTTAACCCAAATACCCCAGACATCATATTTGGCCTCTAGCCCCTCTCTGTTGAGCTCAGCATTGCAGCCAAGTCTGCTACATCAAACTTTCATCAATGCCTCACTTCGCTATAGAGCCTCTTCTCTCGTTTTCACTTCCCACAGTCTCCAGGATGGAAGGACATCATGCTAGACACAGTTTCCCTGCCTCTTGTGACCTCTCTTTGCCATGTCTCATGGTGACTACGACTCTGGTACGGCTGGTCACGCACTCTGGCTGTTGCGGCCGCGCTCTACGCCACTGACCGCGTCGAGTAGCGTTGCTCCGGCCATATCCGCGCGTCCATGGTTGCCGACCTGACTCCCTGCTACCTCATGGCGCACTGTGGCCGACATGGCTTTGTCCACGCCCGTCTTCTTCTTCCCCGTGTCCCTGGCGTCTTCTACTGTTCCGTGACCCTCCTGTGCCCTCTCCAGTCATCCCCGTCCTCCCGGTGCAGCTAAACGCCATCGCCTGAGCTGGCTAGCGTGCCCTTGGTGGAACCCGAGCCCATGACCCTCCTCCCCTACCTATTTAAGTGGCTCCTACCCTCGTCCCTCCTCACCAGCCACTCCCTCTCACTCCAAGTAGCTACCCAGACCTCTCAAATCATCGCCGGAGCTCCTCCTACCCCTTCCATGGTCGGAATCTCGCTGCCGGCCTTGGCTCAAATTCGAGCAAGCCGTACCTCCTCTCCTCCTCATTTCATCTCCAGAGTAGCACCTCGGCCATGGGGGAGCTCTCCCACCTCTCATTTTCTCTTCCCTGCCACCGTAGCAACCGGCTCTACCTCACCCGAGGCTCCTGTCCGCCGGCATCGAGCCCGTCGTCGTCTCGGTCCACTCCAAGAGCCGTGGATGGGATGGATGGATGCAGCTCTTCCCCCTGGTAACTCCGGCGGCCGGAGCATCACCGGAGGTGGCCGTTGGTGCCGGGACAGCCGCCAGCGCCGAGCCCTCTGCTCTGCCCCTTCGGGCGTGAGAAGAAGATGAAGACGCGGGATGAAATCAATTCACAAAATGAACTGCCCGTGAAACTATTTCACGTCGATGACCTTTTTGTGTAGCGCCCGCCATGCAGGCGCCACACCCAATGGTGCAGCGCCTACCTCTGGGGCGTTGCACGCTAGTCCACCGTGGCAGCCCCTGGGCCCGCACCCAGCAGTGCAGCGCCTACGTGCTAGGCGCCACACGTTTAATGTGCAACACCTTGCGCTCGGGCGCTGCACTGTGACTTATCCCACACGTTTAATGTGCAGCACCTTGTGCTCGGGCGCTGCACTGTGACTTATCCAGCCGCTTGGCTGCCCCCCTCCCCCACTTCCCCCACCCCACACACCCCAACCCGAGCTTTGCCCCCTCTCCCACTCTCTCCCCCTCTCAAATCCTCTCCCAAATCTTGCAAATTTGAAGAATTTGTCCGTGGATTTCAAAGTCAAACCCTCCCTCAAGGTAATCTTCTCTGATCCCCTTGTTTTGATCCAAGTAATGTTATCAAATTGCTCATTTGTTGCTAGTTTGGGGAAACCCTAGTTTTGTTTGGATCTAGAGATTTGCATGGAGATGTGAGATGTTTGTTTGCCAATTTCCTATGATTATGCTTTGTTATTATGTTAGGATTATTCTTATGGGTGTTCTTATGTTGGTGCTAGGGTTAGGTTTAGGGCTAGGGTTATGGTTATGGTTAGGGTTGTTGTTTGATATATATTTTAGGGTTTGTATTGCGTGTTAATCCTTGAATTAGTACTCATGGTAGCAATGTTATGTTGTGTTGTTTGAATGCTTATAGGGATGGGAAGAACATCTATGTTTGTTCATCATGGGGACAAAGACGCCTTCTTGAAAGGTAATATTGAACCGGACCCGGATGAGCTTGACATGGTGTTTGATAGTAGTCCTAGCTATGCGGAGCTCTTGCAACAAGTGAGGAAAGATTTGAATTGGATGGACCCTAGTGATATCATTGAGTTGGAGGGAAGGCATAATGTAGGTTTTGGAATGCACATATGTTGGAAGACAATGTGTGTTAACTCCGAGCAACGTTGGGTTGCATACAAGGAAACGGTGGCCCAATCACTTGACAAGGCTCTTGAGTTATTTGCAACAAAGAAGGTTGATTCAAGTTTGCATTTGGACTTGAACCGGAACCCCTCCCCATTGGTTGCTAGTAGCCCCCCACCCTTGAAGCGAGATGGAATTGTTGAACCTTTTTTGACCCAAGAAGTGAGGCCAACATTGAGACCGTTTACAAACAACCAAGATGAAGCTTTGCAAGAGGACAATGATGAGTATGCGGACGATGACAATGAAATTGATCTCCATGACAACAATGTGGGTGATCTCGACAAATATCATTTGTAGTAGACAATGGACCATTCCATCCCTTTTTCCCATGCATATGCATCGGATTCGAATGATGAAGGTCCCAATGAACAAGTTGATCAGGAGGGGTTCATGGTGAAGGATGCCGAAGCTTTCGAGAAGGTATTCGGTCGGGATCACAAGACACCATTGTTCAACGATGTTAGTCTCGCGGATGAAGTCGTTGTGGATGGTGGCAAATGTATATCTCTTGGGGTTAGGCAAAGGTCTTACCGTGATTTGGGAGACGACAAGAACCGGATTGCTAAAGGGTCTAAGTTTGAAACCTTCTTGGAATTGAAGATGTGGCTCGACAACTACTCGGTTACGCATTATCGTCCACACAAGGTGGTGCACTCGGACGTCAATGTGCGCTACACGGTTGCATGTGCATGTGAAGATGAAATATGTCCGTGGATTGTGCGTGCAAGACCATGGAAAGGAGGTCCCACTTGGCACGTAGTGAGTTGTGTGCCAACTCACATGTGCTGAGGCAAAAGGGTGGATGGCAAGATTGTGTCCCAAGACCACGGACAACTCACGTCTGAGTTCATCACTTACAGGCTCTCGAACTCAATATCCACACTTCCAACAATCAGCATCCAACATGTCATTGACCTTGTGAATGCCATCTTTCATTACAAGGTGAAGTACGGCAAGGCATGGAAGGTGAATCAAGCCACATTTAAGATGTTGTATGGTACTTGGGAGGAAGCATACAACCGAATCACTAGGTTGTTGTTAGCCATGGCCGCCACAAACCCGGGCTGGTTCATGTGGTCGAGCCTCATGGGCACCAAACAATGATTCATGAAGGAAGGAAAGTCCGAGTATTTGGTCGTGCATTTTGGGCGTTCGAGCAATGCGTGAGGGCTTTCGAACACTGTAGGCCGGTCATCGCCATTCATGGCACGTTCTTGACCGGACAATACAAGGGCACCTTGTTGGTTGCGATAGCAAGTGATGCCAATAACCGGGTGTTGCCATTGGCATATGCTTTGGTTGTGGTGGAGAACAATGACAACTGGGAGTGGGTTTTGCGTCTTTTGAGGACGAAGGTGTTACCCGCTCAAAGGGAAATTTGTGTCATATCGGATCGGCATCAAGGAATTCTTAACACGGTGGAGATTGACATTCTCGGGCATGCTCCGTTGCACCATCGATGGTGCATGAGGCACTTTTGTTCGAACTTCTATAGGGCATGTGGCCTTAAGGAGTTGGCCGATGATCTTCAAGATTGTTGTCTCGCTTTCTCCGAGAAGTGGTTCGCCACTTTGTTCAACAAATTGCTCGCACAGAAAAAAATTGATCCGAGAAGTGGTGCACCTTCCCGTCGCTTTTGCCAGTCGGGGTTGTTTCAAGAATAGTATCGGTCTCATCAGCTGCTTTCTTGATCTGGGCACGCTATGAATAGAAACGGTATTAACGTGTTAGGCAAGCGTAGATGTGAATAGTGTGAATGGAAAAGCAAAAAGGGAAAATACCACAAAGTTCATCATTGGAGCTGAAGGGATCACTGAGTTGCCTTTCCTGACTAATGTGTTTTACTGGTGCTAGGCTATCTCATCAAAAACGATGGGATCTTCCAAAATCTCCTCAGCATACGTCGGCTTGCATACCTCCACACGGGTACTTGCAAGAAACCATGTGAGATAGTTGTTGAACGCGATCGGGCAGTGCTCGCAAAGCTGGGCTCGTTTTCCAGCCCTAGCTTTCTCCACACTAAGCGCGAACTATATGACATACTTCTTGTGATGCTTGGCCCAATCCTTGATCTTTCGCAGCATTTTCCTATCCAACCTGCAAGTTAGAAATAGAATATTACCACCATCGAAACCACTGAGAATACGCTAAGTGCTCAAGGTTAATTATATCTTACGCGTGTAGCAACTTGTTCGTGTCCTCCCACTCCGGCGGGTGTGGCTGGAACAAACCAAACTGGCGGAACACCCGATGTGGCAGGTGAAGCTCAACCGCCCAGTTGCATATGAGTGGGCACCGCATATGCCAGAGATCCCTATCCTTAGTGCACATCGGATTCAGCATGAACTCTATAGGGTTACCAAAACTCTCTCATTTTCCATATGGCTCCCATTCCACCTGCAAAATGAGATAGAATGCAAAATTGATATCGAGTTACGATAGAAGCATGATGATCACTTATGCAATGTGGATTCACCTGCCCAGGCATGATCGCGTCCAGCTCGCTCTTGTACAAATTGTACATGACCGAGGTGTCGGTGTACAAAAAGAGGGGTACACTTTTTTTGTACCCCTATAACTGTGCACGGGCAGTCTGAGATGCGGATACCACCACACCAAGCAAGGCAAGGGAGGTGAGCCAGGGTAAGACCGAAGCTCAAGAGAACTAGAATGACGCCAAGGCCAAGACCAGAAGAGCAAAGGGGACGAAGCGGACTCCCCTGGCAAGATCCTTGCCGGGAGACAGTTCTAGCAGCCCCGGCAAGACCCTTGTCGCGGTGACTCATCCCGCGCCTACGGAGCAAATCACCCTTGAGTCCACTGCCCCCAAAGGGCAAGGATTCGGGAGACATCCCCGTGGCGGCATGCAGATGTTTGTGAAGACATTCAAGATCAGATACGCACTAAGGAGACGACAACCCTTGGCGGGATCCCAGCCGAGGAAGACAACAAGGCCCCCGGCAAGCGCCTTGCCGGGGATGACAGCAGGCGCCTCGGCAAGACCCTTCCCGAGGCCCCGGCAAGGCCCTTACCGAGGACACCCGTAGGGCCACCATCAGGCCCACGCCGACTAAACCTCCACCATCGCATGCATGCAGCTGCCGACCCAACCAGCTGGGTAGGCACCTGCGTGGCGGCATGCAGATCTTCGTGAAGACCCACCACTACGCCACCTCAGCTGCCTGCCTACCTACATGGCATCGCAGGCGTCGCTGGCCAGGGCGCGTGTCGACACAAGAAAGAGCGGCGCCGGATGAGACAGGTTTCTCCCCCGTCCCTGATAAAGCAAGGACACCTAAGCAAGACCCATTAAATGAGCCTTGTCATGTGATGCGAGGGATAACCTCGCAGCACTGTACCCTTTCCACCTCCTGCGTGCCACTGCGGCAACCCCTTTTTCTATAAAAGGAGGCCTGAGGCGACCAGAGGAAGGATTCGGCTTTTTGGAGCTCCTCACGCCCCATAGCTAGCTCAAGAACACAGATATACAATCCACCAAAGCAGGAGTAGTGTTTTATGCATCCTCGCGGCCCGAACCTGGATAAACGAACCGTGTGCTACCTGTTTGATCTGCTCTTCTCACGACCCCGCGCCCCACTATCCATAGTAGGGATTCTTGTGATCCCATAGGTGTCGTTCCCACCGACATCTTTGGCACGCCAGGTAGGGGACGCAGTTGTGAGAATCGGCTTTAGCAGTTAGTTCGGTGCTTCTTCAACATCATGGCGCCCAAGAAGAAGATGACGGTGGCGGTTGGCCAGTCGGAAGCCGGGCAGCCCGTCCCGATGCGAGCGAGTAGTGGACCCGGTCGTAGAAAGGACCCGGGGCGCTGCTCGCGAACACCAACACCATCCCAGCAGCCGGAGTTTGGGAGGCGGCGATGTTTGTGTGCCTGGTAACGAGCCACACGTCGCCAAATCCAAAGGCGGAGCCAACCCCTTCGCGGGTGGAGCGGGGCCTTCCAAGGTCATCGCCGCCCCACTCGAAGGTGACGCAAGGGCCTCCAAGACTCCCAGACTGGCGCCAACAGCGCGCTCCTCCCAGGCAGCGCACGACGAACGGCGTAATCACGCCGAAGATCCCGGGCGTTGCCGCGGAAGAGCCCCGAGCGCCACTCCCGGGACGTAGAAGACCTGCCCACTCGCCGAGGCACTGGTGAAAACGGCATGCGACCGCGGGGTCGTGATAGAGCTCCTTCTGACATGGTCAGAAGTCGAAGCGCGTCACGATCCGTGCAGGTTTCGCCGCCACCGACGCCAGTAGAGGCCCTGGCACGCGCGCAGTTGCTCCTCGACTTTCCTCCCACTACGGGGAAACTCGACGAATGGAGAGCCACTATCCGAAGCCTTGTTGCGGTGGCCAAGAAAGACGAACCAAGTCCGGTGGGGCCCCCGGGTCGACGCTCCGATGGAGTCCCGCGAACCAGTGGCGGAAAAGCCGGCGGCGCCGCGACCATGGTGCATTCACCTCTTCCCCACCCGGTACCGCGGACGCCGGCTCGTCGCGACATCGCGGGCGACGACATCTCCATAGCATCGTCTGACCCGCGGACCCACTGTGACCAGCGCCAAGTTCTTCGGGAACGAGCCCATGAAGACGCTCGAACCACTATCGAGCGCCGGCACGGAGCGCGCCACCAGTCAGACAGGCGAGCAGGGCCTGCTGTGAACCACCCGGCCCCGGAGAGCCCTGGAGGCCTACCTTATGAGGTAGGCTGTCCGGCTTTTACCCATGAGCTGCGGCAGTTCCAGTGGCCCACTCACCGCACCTTCAAACCTGACGTTGGTGAAAAGTACAATGGCAAGACTCACCCGTCTGAGTTCCTCAGCATCTACACCATTGCGATGCAAGCCGCCGGAGCCCGCGACGATAAGGTGCTTGCGAATTACTTTTCATTGGCTCTTAAACGCAACGCCATGTCGTGGTTGATGCACTTGCCAGTAGACTCTATTTCCTCCTGGTCGGATTTGTGCCATGAGTTTGTGGGCGCCTTTACTGGAGGTCACCAAGCCCATGGCCAAGCAAGCGACCTGCATGTCATTCCCCAGAAGGGAGGTGAGAGTCTGCGCAAGTATATACAGAGGTTCAACCGGGTACACTACAATATCCCTGATGTTCACCTTGCCGCCACCATCAGTGCGTTCCATCAGAACGTGCGTAACCGCAAGATGCGCGAAGAACTGGCAATGAACAAGGTGAAAGATGTGGCAGAACTCTATTTTCTTGCTGACAGATGTGCCCGAGCTGAAGAGGGAAGGAAGTACCCCGGCGAAGATGCCGGCGTGGAAACCGAAACCTCAGATGAGGATACTGCCGCCCCGGTGAAGAAAGGTCGGCGCCGCAACAGGAAGCGCAAAGGTAAAGCTGTGCTTGCCGTCGAGGGAAACCGCCGGCTCCGCCAAGAAAACCAAGGCAGATGACCCTGGCAAGGAAATTGCCGGATGTGTCGCCTGCCGGGCCTTGGCGGCTGCCGAGAAGCCAGGAAACTGCGACAAGCAATACTACAAGATCCATCGCACCAAAGGCCATGATCTCCAGAACTGCCGACAGGTTAAGCTCCTTGCTGAGAAGCAGAGGGCTGAATATGAGAGGCGGGACAAGGAGAAAGGCTAGGACAGTGCTGAGGGGTCCGGCAAGAAGCATGACGGCCAGGCGAGCCGTCGCAGCAAAGATAAATAGCGGGAGAGGCCCGCCCGGGGCCGTGACAAAAAGCCAGAAGACGATGATCACGAAGAGGACGATGAGTCTGGTGACCAAGAATTTCAGAAAGCTACAGAGGCCATGTGCGTCGATAGCGGCGCCTCGCTGCATACCTCTCACCGCCAGCTTAAACAGTGGGCGCGTGAGATTACAGTGGCGGAACCGTCGTTTGATGCCCAAAGGCCGCTGAAGTGGTCCAACACACCTATCATTTTTGACACTGAGGATCACCCTGATCGCACTACTGCAGTCGGGTGCTTTCCATTGTTGGTTTCACCAACAATACGCAACCTCAAGGTGACAAAGATGCTAGTCAATGGCGGGGCTGGTCTGAACTTAATCTCGCCTGCCATGATCGAGAAATTGCATATTCCTGATGAAGACCTCGAGAGATGGGCACGTTTCAGGGGGTCAACCCGGGAAGAAGTCAACCAAAGGGAAAGGTCACGTTGCCCGTGACTTTTGGGAGTGATCTGAACTACAGGACAGAAAGGATTGTGTTCGACGTTGCCAAGATCCCCTTGCCTTACAACGGGATCCTTGGCCGCCCAGCGCTGGCCAAGTTCATGGCAGTGTCACATTACGGCTACAACACCCTAAAGATGCCGGGGCCTGTGACGATCATCACCGTCCCATCAGACAAGAAGGATGCGCTAATTTGCGCTGACCAACTCTACCAACAAGCAGTTGCAGCAGCCGCCACTGCTAAGGCGCTTGCTCCTGCCGCTGGAGCCCCGGGAAGGCAAAAGAAGAAGACCGGTGAGACCTTAGGCACCCACTCCGGCAAGGCCTCTTCGGAGTGTAGCGCTCCCGTCGAGGACGTGCCAGAGAGCTCCGCCGACAGAAACAATAAGTCCAGGGCCACACCGCCGGGAACCAAGAAGGTTTCTATCAAGGAGGACGGCACGGGAGGAGCTTTTACCATAAGCTCCACCCTTGACGACAAATAGGAAGACGCGCTCGTCACCTTCCTGCGGGTGAATGTCGATGTGTTTGCATGGCAAGCATCCGACATCCCCGGCGTTCCCAGGGAGGTGATTGAGCACCACCTTGCTGTCTGTCCTCATGCACGGCCCGTCAAGCAGAAGGTCAGAAAGCAAGCTTTGGAACGACAAGAGATCATCACAGAGGAGATCCGGAAACTGGAAGCAGCGGGTTTGGTAAGAGGAGTGATCCATCCAACGTGGTTGGCCAATCCGGTGGTAGTGCGCAAGGCAAATGGGAAGTGGAGGCTGTGTATTGATTACACAGATATTAATAAGGCTTTTCCTAAAGACCCCTTCCCTTTGCCGCACATCGACCAGATTGTTGACTCCACAGTTGGGTGTGATCTGTTGTCATTCCTCGATGCCTACTCCGGCTACCACCAGATCTTCGTGACAAGGGAAGATGAAGAGAAAACGGCATTCATCACCCCATGTGGTACGTATTGCTTTATACGGATGCCTTTCGGGTTGAAGAGTGCTGGTTCAACGTTTGCAAGGGCGGTCCAGATTGGTTTTGAACCCTAGCTCCATAGAAATATGGAAGCTTATATGGATGATATAGTGGTCAAAACCAAGAACAGGGCAACCCTCATATCAGATTTACAAGAAACATTTGCAAATCTACGCAAGATCAATCTAAAGCTAAACCCTGAAAGTGCGTCTTCGGCGTCCCGTCTGGCAAGCTTCTCGGGTTCTTTGTGTCACAGCATGGGATAGAGGCCAATCCAGACAAGATTGAAGCGCCCAAGCGAGTCAAGGATGTGCGTCGGCTTGCTGGTTGCGTTGCCGCCATGAGCAGGTTCATTTCCAAGTCCGCCGAGCGCGCCCTTCCCTTTTTCATGATTTTGAAAAGGCGGGCCCGATGGAGTGGACGCCAGAAGCCGAAGCAGCATTGCAAGATTTGAAGAGGTACCTCTCCTCCGTGCCAATACTAGTTGCGCCTAGGCCACAGGAACCGTTGCTGTTGTACCTGGCGGCAACGAACCAGGTGGTCAGCGCCGCACTAGTGGCACAGAGAGAAATTGATGATGAGGTAATAGCAGCGACAGAGCCCGATGCCACCGATGCCGAGACGACGCAGCGAATTGAAGTGGCGCCGAAGAAGAAAATGATGCAGCACCCGGTCTACTTTGTTAGTTCCCTCCTGCAGGGGGCTAGATCAAGGTACTCCGGTGTGCAGAAACTGCTCTTCGGCCTTCTTATGGCCTCGAGGAAGCTGCGTCACTACTTCCAGGCACACGAAATCACTATCGTCACTCGCCTCCCTCTGTGGCGGATATTGCACAATCCAGACGCAACGGGAAGGATCGTAGAGTGGGCACTGGAACTGTCCAGCTTTGGCCTCAAGTTTGAGAGTACCTCAACGATTCAAAGCCGAGTCCTGGCGGAGTTTGTTGCAGAATGGACTACGACGCCTAACGAAGAAACCTAAGAGACTGCTCTCCCCAGCAAGAAGGCAAGTTGCGACTAGATCATGTACTTTGATGGAGCTTTCTCCTTACAGGGTGTCGGGGTTGGCGTACTTCTTGTCGCGCCCACCGGAGAGCACCTCAAGTACGTGATCCAGATGCACTTCCCCAGGGAGGTGTCAAGAAACAATATGGCTGAGTACGAAGGGCTGCTTGCCGGTCTTAGGATCGCGGTGGACCTCGGAATCAAGAAACTCATCGTCAAAGGCGACTCGCAACTTGTCGTCAAACAAGTCAACAAGGATTACCAGAGCCCGTTGATGAAGGCCTACGTCAATGAAGTGAGAAAGCTGGAAGAGTGTTTTGACGGTATACAGGCAGAATACGTTCCCCGAGCGGAGAATGATATTGCCGATTACCTGTCGAAATGCGCTGCCCTCAAGCTACCTGTGGAACTAGGTACCTTTATGCTTTGGCTAACTCAGCCATCCGTTGATCCATCAACAGAGCAGAACAAGAGGAGAAAATCAAGGCCCGGCAAGTACTTTCCCGCCGAGCTCCCCGAAGCCGCCGGCAAGGATGTTGCCAGAGACACTGAGCCCGCCGCGGGACGGCTAGCTCTGACAGAGCATCAAGCTCTTGCCATGGAGACAGCCGCTTCGATAGCGGAGGAAATGCCTTTAGTCCTCGCCGTCGAGCCCAGGCTCCAACATGGGCACAACATACCGTCCGATTCCTCCAAACAGGGGAACTTCCTGAGGAGCAGGAAGAAGTGGAAAAAGTAGCCCGTTGCTCTACTATGTACCAGTTCGTCGATGACGTCCTGTATAGAAAGAGGCCGAACGGCGTGAAATTGAAGTGTATCCCTCGAGAGGAAGGACTGGGGCTGTTGGCAGAGATACATGGAGGCATATGTGGATCCCACATCGGGTCAAGGGCCCTTGTCGGCAAAGCGTTTCGGCAAGGCTTCTTCTGGCCCACCGACCTCCAGGATGCGACGACACTAGTCACCAAGTGTGAAGCGTGTCAGTTTCATTCAAAGAAGCTTCATCAGCCAGCTCAAGCCCTTCAAACCATTCCTCTCTCCTGGCCTTTCTTGGTCTGGGGGCTCGACATACTGGGCCCTTTCCCCCGCGCTGTCGGGGGCTTTGACTACTCATACGTTGCAATTGACCAGTTCACAAAGTGGCCAGAAGTGGAAGCAGTGAGGAAGGTCAAAGCTGTAACACCCTCGATGCGACTATAGCTCCCACGTGTCGAGGCACGACTTAGAGACATAATCGCATTGAAGGCATATGTCGCAAGTTAGGCAATCTTCACAACATCCCATGTAATATGAATAATAAAGGGGAGAACATAGTTGGCTTACACTCGCCACGTCAATCAAGTACATAAATAACATTACATCATCCAAAACACTCATGGCCCGACTACGGCGCCAAAATAGAAGAAAACCCAACATGCGACAACGGTCCCAATCACCCCAACTGGGCACCACTACTGATCATCGGGAAAGGAAACGTAGTATCGTTGAGAGTCTTCGTCGAACTCCCACTTGAGCTCGTAGTCGTCACCTGGAGCGGAATCACCTGGACCTGCATCTGGAGTTATAGTATCTGTGAGCCACAGGGACTCAGCAATCTCGCACCCTCGCGATCAAGACTATTTAAGCTTATAGGAAGGGTAAGGCAAATACATGTGGAGCTGCAGAAAGCGACTAGCATATATGGTGGCTATCTTATTCGCAAAAGAGAGCGAGAAGAGGAGGCAAAGCGCGAGCGTGAAAAACTAGAGGAACAACCTGCGCAAGCATTACTCCAACACCGTGTCCACTTCCCGGACTCCGCCGAGAAGAGGCCATCATGGTAACACACTCAGTTGATTCATTTTAATTAATTAAGGTTCAAGTTATCTACAACCGGACATTAACAAATTCCCATCTGCCCATAACCGCGGGCACGACTTTCGAAAGTTCAAACCCTGCAGGGGAGTCCCAACTTAGCCCATGACAAGCTCTCACAGTCAACGAAGGAATAGACCTCCTCCCAAGACGTTCCGATCAGACTCGGTATCTCGGTAACTCAAGACACTTCGACAGGTTAAAACAAGACCAGCAACACCGCCCGAATGTGCCGACAAATCCCGATAGGAGCTGCACATATCTCTTTCTCAGGGCACACTCAGATGAGCGCTCCATGCAACTAAAACCAAACCTCGAGTTTCCCCGAGGGGGTGCTGCACAGGACTCTAGTTTGGACCAACACTCAAAGGAGCACTGGCCCGGGGGGGGTTTAAAATAAGATGACCCACGGGCTCCGGAAACCCGAGGGAAAAAGAGGCTAGGTGGCAAATGGTAAGACCAAGGTTGGGCATTGCTGGAAAAGCATTAAACAAGGCGAACTATCAAGGGGTTCCCATTATAACCCAACCACGTAAGGAACGCAAAATCCGGGAACATAACACCGATATGACGGAAACTAGGGCGGCAAGAGTGGAACAAAACACAAGGCGAGAGGCCGAGCCTTCCACCCTTCACCAAGTATATAGATGCATTAAGATAACATGGCAATATAATGATATCCCAAAAGGTAAATAAAAGATGTTCCAACAAGGAACGGCCTCCAATCTTCACCTGCAACTAGCAACGCTATAAGAGGGGCTGAGCAAAGCGGTAACATAGCCAATTCAACGGTTTGCTAGGACAATGGTGGGTTAGAGGTTTGACATGGCAATTTGGGAGGCTGACAAGCAAAAGGTAGGCATCGTAGCATTCGCATAGCAAAAGAGCGAGCAAACTAGCATAGCAAAGATAGTAGTGATTTCGAGGGTATGATCATCTTGCCTGCACAGTTGTCAGAGTTGACTGGATCCTCACAAGCAAACTCAACGGGCTCCTCGGTAGAGAACTCATCTCCCGGCTCTACCCAAACAATACAAACAAGTAACAAGGACACAATCAACCTCGTGCAAGGATCAAGCGATATGATGCAATGATGATATGCTATGCGGGATGCGATGCGGGATGCAAAATGCAAGATATGACAGGAAATGCATGAAGCTGGACTCAACTTGGAATTCCAAGGGTGCCACTGGAAAGATGAGATGAAATCGCTTGAAAACGATATAAAGAACGCCGGAATCGGAGTTATGGTTTGGAAATGGCAAGCGTTTCAAAAATGACACCGATCTGCGATTAACAGCAAGTAGGCAACTAAATGCAACGAAATGAACATGCTACATCACCCAAACATGAAAACAAAATACATGGAAGGGATGCACACAAGATGCTTAACAAAAGTCTAGCACTGTGCTACGGCCAAATCATCCATTAGGAAGTTCAAACAAGCATGGCAAAAACGCAAATGCAAAACAGATTTCAGACTTAGTGAAATTAACACTTGTCTGAAATCTCAGATCACGAAGCCCACTTCGGAGCAGCAAAATAACATGATACGTGACTTGATTAAGACAAGTAAGAACATGTCATGGAGCTACTCAACAAGCTTAACAAAAGACCCAAAGTGACCTGGGGCCAAAAGGGTTCACAAAATATACTAACGGGCATACGAACATAGCTAAAACACAATCAGTTTTCAGACTTAGAGAAAACTGAGACATGCTGAAATATAACTCACGAAGGCATGTAAACAAGCTCGATGCACTCACTACGGTGCAAGTCATGGCAAGGCAAGCATACATCCATTAAGAAGGTACAAAATTCTAGCTAGACATGGCAAGAACAATGGCATAGCATGCACGGATCAACTACAACAGCATCGGCAAAATCGCAAACAAGTTGACGATCTGCCCAGATTCACAATGAAGCAAAAGTAGAGCTCGATTGACTCAATCTAGGGTGCTCCATAATTGCAAGTAAAGACATGGATGGATAGATCATAACATGATTAACAAAACTCCTTTACTGATCATCCTCAAAAGAGGCACGGATCACTAGGAAACAAGCTGAACATATGGCACCATGAACTAAATAATTCCAGACTTAGTGAAAACTACTAAGTCCCTGAAAACTGATTTACCGGGTGCCTCACTTTGCAAGCTTGCACAAGTCACCACATACATCCTAAAAATGCATGGGTTGCAACTCTGGAAAGAAGACAAAATCCTTAACAAAACATATGAAGGACTCACAGGCATATCATGCACACAATAATCATGGCAAAAATGACAAAAGTCTAAGATGAACTAGCAGATCTGACAATCAACTCACAAAGCCTCCTTCTAATAGCATTTCGGGCATCAAGATGAACTCAAATGCAAATGATGCAATGGAATGAAATGATGTACTCGTCGAGGCGAACATTTTGATATGCTATATGCCCAAATTGGAGCTACGGATGCAAAGTTACGGAGCCTCGAACAGGGGCACTTGGACTAAAATTCTAAGGACTTTGTGAAAAAAACTACCCAGATCTGGATCTAGGGTTTCGGATCACTGTAGCAACCGGGTCGGGGCACGCCTCCCGAGGCGACTCCGGCGAAGACGAGGACGGCGGCCGGCGGGGGCGACGTCCGTTGGCCGGGGCGGCGGCGCCGGGGGCCGCGGTGGCCGGAGCCGG
>NC_041386.1:414377158-414386812 GCF_002162155.2 Triticum dicoccoides | reverse complement strand
CGGGCCAGGCGACGCCGGCGAGCTCCGCGGCGGCTCGGGGCGGCGACAGCGGCTGCGGCGGCACGGCGACGAGGGTGGCGAAGGGCGGCATCAGGAGCCGGGCGGCAGCGGCGATGGCGGCGATGGCGGCTCCGGCCGCCGGAGTTGGACGAGGCGGCGGGGATGGTAGCGAAGGGCGGCGGCGCGTGGATGGGCTCGCGGGGGCCCCTCCTGGGCCTCCCGGGCCGGCGGCGGGTGAGGAACGCGGTGGCCATGTGGCGGCTCGCCACTGGCTGCGGGCAGCGGCGGAGGTCGGGTCGGACACGTCCGGCCCGGCAAATTTTGTCTGGCGGCGGCATGGGGAATGGATCTAGGGTTTCGGAGAGGGGGAGAGATCCGAATTTCGGGGGGTCTATTTATAGGCATGGGGGGAGCTAGGAGAGTCCAAATGAGGTGCGGTTTTCGGCCACGCGATCGTGATCGAATGCTCTAGGACATGGAGCAGAGTTTGGTGGGTTTTGGGCCAAATTGGAGGGGTGTTGGGCTGCAACACACACGAGGCCTTTTCGGTCCCTCGGTTAACCGTTGGAGTATCAAACGAAGTCCAAATGATACGAAACTTGACAGGCGGTCTACCCTTAGTAAACCAAGGCCGCTTGGCAAGTCTCGGTCCAATCCGGAAATGTTTAATTTCCACACACGAAAGAAAGCTAGAAATGGCCACCGGAGGAGAACGAAGCGCCGGAATGCAAAACGGACAACGGGGAAAATGCTCGAATGCATGAGATGAACACGTATGCAAATGCAATGCACATGATGACATGATATGAGATGCATGACAAAGAAAACAACACACGGAGACAAAGACCCGAACCCGAGAAATAAATATAACTTAACGCCGGAAACGGTAAGAGTTGGAGTACAAATTGGGAAAGTTACATCCGGGGTGTTACAACACTACACCACTACGAAAGGATCTCGTCCCGAGATCTAGGACTGAAAGAACGCCGGGTACTCAGAACGGAGGTGGTCCTCGCGTTCCCAGGTAGCTTCACGGTCGGAATGGTGTGACCACTTGACTTTCAGAAATTTGATTGACTTGTTGCGAGTCTTGCGTTCAGTCTCTTCAAGAATAGCAAGTGGGTGCTCACGATAAGAGAGATCTTCTTGGAGCTCAATGTCCTCGAAGTTGACGGTGCGGTCAGGAGTCTTGAAGCACTTTCGAAGCTGAGTGACATGGCACACGTCATGAACATTTGCAAAGTTTGAAGGAAGCTCGAGTTGATAGGCGAGGTCGCCTCTCTTGCTGACAATCTTGAAAGGTCCCACGTATCTAGGAGCAAGCTTCCCTTTGATACCGAAGCGTCGAGTACCTTTCATAGAAGAGACACGGAGGTAAACATGATCTCCGATCTCGAAAGCCAAATCACGGTGCTTACTATCATAATAGCTCTTCTGGCGGGATTGGGCTGCTTTGAGGTTATCACGAATGACTTTGCACATATCTTCTGCTTCTGTGATTAAGTCATTACCCAAAAGCTGACGTTCACCAGTTTTAGACCAGTTGAGAGGGGTACGGCACTTCCTGCCATACAGAATTTCAAATGGGGCCTTGCCCGAACTTGCTTGAAAACTATTGTTGTAGGAGAATTCAGCATAAGGAAGACAATCCTCCCACTTCATGCCGAAGGAGATCACACAAGCCCTGAGCATATCTTCAAGAATCTGGTTGACACGCTCGACTTGACCGCTTGTTTGAGGATGGAAAGCAGTACTGAAGCGGATGTTGGTGCCCATGGCCTTCTGAAAAGAATCCCAAAACTTGGAGGTAAAGATGCTGCCACGGTCTGAAGATATCACTTGAGGAATACCATGCAGAGAGATAATTCAAGAGGTATAGAGTTCCGCCAATTGAGCTACAGTGATCGACTCTTTGATAGGCAGAAAGTGAGCCACTTTGGTGAGTTTGTCGATGACAACGAATATAGCATCATTGCCACGCTTGGACTTTGGAAACCCAGTCACGAAGTCCATTTCAATGTGGTCAAACTTCCATTCTGGAATGGCAAGAGGTTGGAGGAGACCTGCTGGCCTTTGGTGTTCTGCCTTCACTCTTCTGCAGACATCACATTCATTCACGAATTGAGCGATCTCGCGCTTCATTCGAGTCCACCAATAAGCTTGCTTGAGGTCCTGATACATCTTCGTGCTCCTAGGGTGAATGGAGAGGAGAGAATTGTGAGCCTCGTTCATGATCACTTTACGGAGGTCACCTTTGGGCAAAACAATACGATCCTCGAAGAAGAGAGTGTCCTTGTCATCAAGGCGGTAGCACTTGTACTTGGACTGACTCTTGGCAATCCCAATCTTCACCTTTTTCACCATAGCATCAAGAAGTTGGGCTTGGCGAATCTGGTCTTCTAAGGTAGGAGAGACTTGAAGGTTGGCGAGGAAACCTTGAGGAACAACTTGCAGATTAAGTTTGCGGAAAGCTTCACAAAGCTCGGGTTGATAAGGCTTAAGAATCAGACTGTTGCAATACGCTTTCCTGCTCAAAGCGTCAGCAATCACATTAGCCTTGCCTGGAGTGTACTCAATACTCGGATTATACTCTTGAATCATTTCGACCCATCGAGTTTTCCTGAGGTTGAGATTAGGCTAAGTGAAGATATACTTGAGACTCTTGTGATCAGTGAAAATATCCACTTTTCTTCCCAATAGAAGATGTCTCCAAGTCAAAAGAGCATGCACAACTGCCGTCAACTCGAGATCATGAGTGGGGTAGTTCTTCTCATTAGGCTTCAACTGGCGAGAGGTATAAGCAACAACTTTCTTCTCTTGCATTAAAACTGCACCGAGACCTTGGAGAGAGGCATCACAAAAGACCTCGTACGGCTTGGATTCATCAGGCGGAGTCAAAACTGGAGCAGTGGTCAACTTCTCTTTCAAAGTGTTGAAAGCAATATCACACTCCGGAGACCAAACGTACTTGACGTGCTTCTGGAGAAGGTTAGAGAGAGGCTTCGCGATCTTGGAAAAGTTTTCAACGAATCTTTGGCAATAGCTTGCGAGACCAAGAAAACTGCGGAGTTGCTTCACGTTCTGAGGAGGTTCCCAATTCACAATTGCAGACACCTTCTCAGGATTCATGGCAATGCCCTTGGCAGAGATGATATGACCAAGATAAAGAACCTCATCGAGCCAAAATTCACACTTGGAGAACTTGGCGTAGAACTGATGTTCCCTGAGCTTATCAAGAACCAAACGCAAGGGCTTAGCATGATCTTCCTTGTTCTTCGAGAAAACCAGAATGTCGTCGAGATAGACCAAAACGAAGTCATTGGTGTAGGCATTGAAGATGAAATTCATCATGCGAGAGGAACGTCGGAGGAGCGTTGGCGTGGCCAAAAGACATGACAGTGTATTCATATGAACCAAAGCTTGTTCTGAATGCTGTCTTGGGAATATCTTCTTCACGAATGCGAATTTGGTGATAACCCATACGGAGATCAAGCTTGGAGAATACTTGGGCACCTTTGAGTTGTTCGAACAGCTCATTGATGTTGGGAAGTGGGTATTTGTTCTTGATGGTCTTCTTGTTCACTGGACGGTAATCAACACAAAGTAGGTCCGTTCCATCCTTCTTCTTCACAAAAAGAACACCACAACCCCACGGAGAAGAACTAGGCCGGATAAGACCCATTTTCTCTGGCATATCGAGTTGCTTCTTCAGCTCCTTCAACTCTTCAGGTCCGAGCTTGTAAGGACGTTTGCACATAGGTTCCGTGCCAGGCTCAAGTTCAATAACGAATTCAACTGGTCGGTGCGGAGGCATTCCTGGGAGCTCTTCTAGAAAGACGTCTTGATATTCGCAAACGACTGGAATTTGAGAGATGGCATCCAATTCACCCTTTTCATTAAGAGAAAACAGACGGATAGTATTATCCCGAGCAGCAAAGATAATTACATCCTCAGACGAATGAGTCAATTGAATCTGCCTGGCAGCACAATCAAAATGTGCCTTGTGCTTAGAAAGCCAATCCATTCTGAGAATAAGATCAATATCCAAGTTACCAAGAACAATTGAGGAAGAAAGGAACTTGTAGTCACCCAATGTGATAGTAACCTCAGGGACGCAGGTGTTAGCTGTCATCTGCTTGCCCGGTGACACAATTTGCAAGGAACTTTGCAGATACTAATAATCACACTCATACTTTGATGGAAAAGGTTTGGAAATGAAGCAATGCGATGCACCCATGTCAAAAAGAACTTTTGCAGGAATATCATTAACAGGAAGGTTACCCATGATCACATCTGGTGAGTCCTCTGCCTGAGCTGCATTCACCATATTGACCTTGGCGAACTTGGGGTTATGCTTGACAACAGCTGTACTTGCCGATCTGATAGGAGGAGGAGGAGGAAGACGCCTCTGGTTGAGACACTTGTTGGCATAGTGACCCTTCTGTTGGCACTTGTTGCACGTGACCTCTGAAAGCAAACGGTGATACGGAGCACTCGATCTTGGAGCTTGAGACGAAGTCTTGTTCTGAAAGCCAGGGTTGGGTGGGTGGGAAGAACCACTGCCACCTTTGCTCTTCTGCTGATACGGCCGACGGAACGGAGGAGGAGGAAGCCAAAACTTCTGCTGCTTGGCCACTTGAGTAGAGGAAGAAGGAGTAACATCTCTGACTCGCTTCTTGGAAGCATCACACCTCAACTGAGCAGCCTCTTGCTTCAGTGCCATGTTGTAGACCTCATCGTATCTCAAGGGCTCAAAGAGAACAAGAGCGAGCTGGATATCTTCTCTGAGACCACCCCTGAACTGGTATATCATGCTCTTCTCATCAGGGACGTCCTGCTTGGCAAAGCGGGTGAGCTTCTGGAACAACTTGTTGTAGTCATAGACAGACAAAGAGCCTTGCTTCAGATTGCGGAATTCCTCACGCTTGCTTTCAACCACGCTCTGCGGAATATGATGAGCTTGGAAATATCGAGGGAAATCATCCCAAGTGATAACACGTCCACCTCTGGAGTCCTTGTACTACTGGAACCATTCTGCAGCTTGATCTTTGAGTTGGAAGGAAGCGAACTTGACAAAGTCCTCAGGCCTGACGTTACTGCACTCGAAATGCTTACACAGATCCACAAGCCAATCATCAACATCGGTTCCTCAACACAATTGCTGAAAGTCTTTGGCCCATTAGCAAGGAACTGGTTGAGTGTAGCAAAGTGACTCTGATTGTTGCCTTGATTCCCTTGACTGCCTTGATTGCGCTCTTGAAGAATTTGCATGATCAGCTATGTGTTTGCATTGGTTGCGGCCATCACAGCTTGCCATGCCTCTGGAGGAGGTGGAGGTGGTGGCGGATCTTGATTCTGGTTCTGACTGGTGCTCCTAGCGGGAGCCATCCTGAAGAGGTTGACCACCATTAGCACATAGACAGATAAATGAAGCTAAAACCAACGGAATGAAAATTGCAACATAAAGTCTTCACATCCGAACAAAATGAACGAATGCATTCCTCTTGAATTGGTCACATATCCCTAAATTGCGAAGCCACGTAGAATTAAGGTAGAGAAATAAATCAACAAGGTACGGATCAAGAACGAATATTCGGTAAGAAATCCCAATCTCAAACCAATATCCGTGGAAGAAGAACTAGAGCTACTAGAATTCCCACCTATGAAACTCCCGAAACTTTCCGGTTATGCAATCAGGTGTTGGGGATACAGGGGAAGCATAATATCTCACCCAAACTAGCAAATCCTACATCCAGCTGTATCCATCCTTCAACACATAACCAAGAAACCTTCGGAAACCATCTACCTCAACCTTCGAAAAGCATCCGTTATACAAGTTATGGCGATACTCCCGAACTCCCGCCCCAGTACTGGGTGGCGTCGAGGTTATCTCACCAACGAACTGCATAAAAGAGATTTTCGATGTCGGCGAACATATCTCAAGTATTCCAGAATTGCAACGATAAAATTATGATGACAACACCTCAGATCTCAGCTCCCCGGGACACTTCCACTAAACCCCAGACAGGAGGCACCAAGACAATGTTCTCATCATAAGCCAACGGAATGATTCCAAGATACTCGCGTGATCCTAAAATTTTTTTTAGTGAAATTTGAGAAGAGAAGAGTCAAAACTCTACGTCAGGATGCCTTACCAGAGCGATGAGGAGACTGGGAAGTAAAAAGAATTCCTAAACTCTCCGATATATAATTCCTAAATACTCAAAACATTTTTCTAGACACAACTCGGCCGCTAAAAACGATCAAGCAATGGGGCTCCTAAGGTCGGGGAAGGCTCTGATTACCAATTTGTAACACCCTCGATGCGACTATAGCTCCCACGTGTCGAGGCACGACTTAGAGACATAATCGCATTGAAGGCATATGTCGCAAGTTAGGCAATCTTCACAACATCCCATGTAATATGAATAATAAAGGGGAGAACATAGTTGGCTTACACTCGCCACGTCAATCAAGTACATAAATAACATTACATCATCCAAAACACTCATGGCCCGACTACGGCGCCAAAATAGAAGAAAACCCAACATGCGACAACGGTCCCAATCACCCCAACTGGGCACCACTACTGATCATCGGGAAAGGAAACGTAGTATCGTTGAGAGTCTTCGTCGAACTCCCACTTGAGCTCGTAGTCGTCACCTGGAGCGGAATCACCTGGACCTGCATCTGGAGTTATAGTATCTGTGAGCCACAGGGACTCAGCAATCTCGCACCCTCGCGATCAAGACTATTTAAGCTTATAGGAAGGGTAAGGCAAATACATGTGGAGCTGCAGAAAGCGACTAGCATATATGGTGGCTATCTTATTCGCAAAAGAGAGCGAGAAGAGGAGGCAAAGCGCGAGCGTGAAAAACTAGAGGAACAACCTGCGCAAGCATTACTCCAACACCGTGTCCACTTCCCGGACTCCGCCGAGAAGAGGCCATCATGGTAACACACTCAGTTGATTCATTTTAATTAATTAAGGTTCAAGTTATCTACAACCGGACATTAACAAATTCCCATCTGCCCATAACCGCGGGCACGACTTTCGAAAGTTCAAACCCTGCAGGGGAGTCCCAACTTAGCCCATGACAAGCTCTCACAGTCAACGAAGGAATAGACCTCCTCCCAAGACGTTCCGATCAGACTCGGTATCTCGGTAACTCAAGACACTTCGACAGGTTAAAACAAGACCAGCAACACCGCCCGAATGTGCCGACAAATCCCGATAGGAGCTGCACATATCTCTTTCTCAGGGCACACTCAGATGAGCGCTCCATGCAACTAAAACCAAACCTCGAGTTTCCCCGAGGGGGTGCTGCACAGGACTCTAGTTTGGACCAACACTCAAAGGAGCACTGGCCCGGGGGGGGGTTTAAAATAAGATGACCCACGGGCTCCGGAAACCCGAGGGAAAAAGAGGCTAGGTGGCAAATGGTAAGACCAAGGTTGGGCATTGCTGGAAAAGCATTAAACAAGGCGAACTATCAAGGGGTTCCCATTATAACCCAACCACGTAAGGAACGCAAAATCCGGGAACATAACACCGATATGACGGAAACTAGGGCGGCAAGAGTGGAACAAAACACAAGGCGAGAGGCCGAGCCTTCCACCCTTCACCAAGTATATAGATGCATTAAGATAACATGGCAATATAATGATATCCCAAAAGGTAAATAAAAGATGTTCCAACAAGGAACGGCCTCCAATCTTCACCTACAACTAGCAACGCTATAAGAGGGGCTGAGCAAAGCGGTAACATAGCCAATTCAACGGTTTGCTAGGACAATGGTGGGTTAGAGGTTTGACATGGCAATTTGGGAGGCTGACAAGCAAAAGGTAGGCATCATAGCATTCGCATAGCAAAAGAGCGAGCAAACTAGCATAGCAAAGATAGTAGTGATTTCGAGGGTATGATCATCTTGCCTGCACAGTTGCCAGAGTTGACTGGATCCTCACAAGCAAACTCAATGGGCTCCTCGGTAGCGAACTCGTCTCCCGGCTCTACCCAAAAAAGACAAACAAGCAACAAGGACACAATCAACCACGTGCAAGGATCAAGCGATATGATGCAATGATGATATGCTATGCGGGATGCGATGCGGGATGCAAAATGCAAGATATGACAGAAAATGCATGAAGCTGGACTCAACTTGGAATTCCAAGGGTGCCACTGGAAAGATAAGATGAAATCGCTTGAAAATGATATAAAGACCGCCGGAATCGGAGTTATGGTTTGGAAATGGCAAGCGTTTCAAAAATGACACCGGTCTGCGATTAACAGCAAGTAGGCAACTAAATGCAACGAAATGAACATGCTACAGCACCCAAACATGACAACAAAATACATGGAAGGGATGCACACAAGATGCTTAACAAAAGTCTAGCACTGAGCTACGGCCAAATCATCCATTAGGAGGTTCAAACAAGCATGGCAAAAACGCAAATGCAAAACAGATTTCAGACTTAGTGAAATTAACGCTTGTCTGAAATCTCAGATCACGAAGCCCTCTTCGGAGCAGCAAAACAACATGATACATGACCTGATTAAGACAAGTAAGAACATGGCATGGAGCTACTCAACAAGCTTAACAAAAGACCCAAAGTGACCTGGGGCCAAAAGGGTTCACAAAATATACTAACGGGCACACGAACATAGCTAAAACACAATCAGTTTTCAGACTTGAGAACTGAGACATGCTGAAATATAACTCACGAAGGCATGTAAACGAGCTCGATGCACTCACTACGGTGCAAGTCATGGCAAGGCAAGCATACATCCATTAAGAAGGCACAAAATTCTAGCTAGACATGGCAAGAACAATGGCATAGCATGCACGGATCAACTACAATAGCATCGGCAAAATCGCAAACAAGTTGACGATCTGCCTAGATTCACAACGAAGCAAAAGTAGAGCTCGATTGACTCCAGCTAGGGTGCTCCATAATTGCAAGTAAAGACATGGATGGATAGATCATAACATGACTAACAAAACTCCTTTACTGATCATCCTCAAAAGAGGCACGGATCACTAGGAAACAAGCTGAACATATGGCATCATGAACTAAATAATCCCAGACTTAGTGAAAACTACTAAGTCCCTGAAAACTGATTTACCGGGTGCCTCACTTTGCAAGCTTGCACAAGTCACCACACACATCCTAAAAATGCATGGGTTGCACCTTTGGAAAGAAGACAAAATCCTTAACAAAACATATGAAGGACTCACACGCATATCATGCACACAATAATCATGGCAAAAATGACAAAAGTCTAAGATGAACTAGCAGATCTGACAATTAACTCACGAAGCCTCCTTCTAACAGCATTTCGGGCATCAAGATGAACTCAAATGCAAATGATTCAATGGAATCAAATGATGTACTCGTCGAGGCAAACATTCTGATATGCTATATGCCCAAATCGGAGTTACGGATGCAAAGTTACGGAGCCTCGAACAGGGGCACTTGGACTAAAATTCTGAGGACTTGGTGAAAAAAACTACCCAGATCTAGATCTAGGGTTTCAGATCATTATAGCAACCGGGTCAGGGCGCGCCTCCCGAGGCGACTCCGGCGAAGACAAGGACGGCGGCCGGCGGGGGCGACGTCCGGGGGCCGGGGCGGCGGCGCAGGGGGCCGCGGTGG
>NC_041386.1:414278796-414376700 GCF_002162155.2 Triticum dicoccoides | reverse complement strand
GCGATGGCGGCTCCGGCCGCCGGAGTTGGAAGAGGCGGCGGGGATGGCAGCGAAGGGCGGCGGCGCGTGGATGGGCTCGCGGGGGGCCCTCCTGGGCCTCCCGGGCCGGCGGCGGGTGAGGGACGCGGCGGCCACGTGGCGGCTGGCCACTGGCTGCGGGCGGCGGCGGAGGTCGGGTCGGACACGTCCGGCCCGGCAAATTTTGTCCGGCAGCGGCGTGGGGAATGGATCTAGGGTTTCGGAGAGGGGAAGAGATCCGAATTTCGGGGGGTCTATTTATAGGCATAGGGGGAGCTAGGAGAGTCCAAATGAGGTGCGGTTTTCGGCCACGCGATCGTGATCGAACTCTCTAGGACATGGAGCAGAGTTTGGTGGGTTTTGGGCCAAATTGGAGGGGTGTTGGGCTGCAACACACATGAGGCCTTTTCGGTCCCTCGGTTAACCGTTGGAGTGTCAAACGAAGTCCAAATGATACGAAACTTGACAGGCGGTCTACCGGTAGTAAACCAAGGCCGCTTGGCAAGTCTTGGTCCAATCAGGAAATGTTTAATTCCCACACACGAAAGAAAGCTAGAAATGGCCACCGGAGGAGAACGAAGCGCCGGAATGCAAAACGGACAACGGGGAAAATGCTCGAATGCATGAGATGAACATGTATGCAAATGCAATGCACATGATGACATGATATGAGATGCATGACAAAGAAAACAACACACGGAGACAAAGACCCGAACCCGAGAAATAAATATAACTTAACGCCGGAAATGGCAAGATTTGGAGTACAAATTGGGAAAGTTACATCCGGGGTGTTACTACAGCATAGTTAGCCATCAAGTTCTTCAAAGGACTGGTGTGACGTTTTGGTGTACCCAATAGGGTTATCACCGACAACGGAACGCAGTTCACAAGCCACATCTTCATGCAATATATTCAAGACCTCGGCAGCAAGGTCTGTTTCGCTTCCGTTGCTCACCCACGAAGCAATGGTCAAGCTGAAAGGGAAAATGCTGAAGTACCGCGAGGCCTGAGGACAAAGACCTTTGACAGACTACACAAGAGTGGAAGGCGCTGGATTGATGAATTGCCAGCGGTTCTTTGGTCAATCAGAACGACACCAAATCGAGCCACCGGCCGGACACCCTTTGCCCTGGTATACGGGGCAGAAGCAGTTCTCCCCACGGAACTCATATACGGGTCACCTCGAGTACTCGCTTATGACGAGCTTGAGCAAGAGCAATTGCGGCAAGATGACGCAACGCTCCTTGAGGAAGATCGTCTTCGGGCGGCTGTGAGAGCAGCGTGCTACCAGCAAGCCTTGCGCCGCTACCATAGCCGCAAGGTTCATGCCCGAAGCTTTGAGGCAGGCGACCTTGTTCTTCGGCGCGTTCAATCGGCCAAGAATTCCAACAAGTTGACGCCAAAGTGGGAAGGCCCTTATCGGGTAATATGAGTCACCAGGCCCAGCGCAGTCCGCCTGGTGACCGAAGATGCTGTTCCGGTGAGTAACACTTGGAACATTGAGCATCTTCGCAAGTTTTACCCATGAGGCGCGGCTTGCCGGGCCCCCCGGCAAGCCACCTTTTGTACGAGCCTTGCCGATGATGCATGTAACCCTTTGTACAAAGCCAGGCGCAGACCCTGAGCATAAATAAATGAAGCGCTGGCGCCCTAAGTTATAGCATGCATGCTAGGTCGAGTCTCGTCCTTGGTTAGGGTTGATAGTGCTTAGCGGCGACTAACCCCTAGCTTAGAGGTCGAGTGTGCGTCTCTTTGTCTTTCTTTTGTCTTCTTTGGTCCACAGGACACACAGATATCCGTGTCGAACCACTTGGGGAGAAAAAAGAGGAACAGACCAGCATCTAGCCCCCGGCAAGCCAGTATTGCCGGGGGCTGCAAGAGCAAAGATTCACCCACGGCGAACCAGGGTTGCCGGGGACTGCAGCTTCAGATAAGTTCTTCATCCCTTATCATGCATTCCATTATGGATTGAGGTATGTGAAACCTCGTTTTCCCCTAAGCTACCGTGCTCCCCTAACTCTAGTCCCTAGGGCTCGTTCCTGGGGCCAAGTTTGGTCGTAGTCGCGGCAGCGAAAGGATGAAACAAGGAGCCTGAACCCGCCTCATCCCTGCCTCCGCCAAAGGCGTGAGGAAGGTCGAGCAAAGTGGGGAGACGGCAAGGCCTGTTGCCGGGCAAAGAAATGTTTATCTTGAAGGTATCAAGGATTTACTCCTTGTCATGGGTTCCACCCGCAAACAAATGACCCGACAAGCATCCCTTTTTCATTAAAAAACATTCCACTCAGGTACAGTCCATAGGGAATGAAAAACATGAATGATGGGATTACAAGTTTTAAATTCAACAAAGGCACGAAGGCTGACAAACTAAAAAGAGATAAGGTGCCCGTAATCCCTTTCTTGTCCCTCTCCTTAGGAGGCAGGTCAAGGAGGCGAAAAGGACAAAAGGAGCGCCTAGGCGAGCTACGGGTGGCAGAAGACACCAAGAGAACATCTTGGTGGCTGTCCAAAGGCTGGATGGTGATGGCGGCACCGGAAGCAGAGCTCGAAGACGAGGCGACAGGACGTCACCATGCGTCGAAGGCATCGGTGCCCGCGTACTCTGACTTGACGGCCTTGCCGCCCGCCCTCTTCCTCTTCCGCAGCCTCCCAATGCCAGCCGCCCAAGGAGACGACCCCGAGAAGTTCAGAGCGCCGGCGACACGGATGATGGGGTCGCCGGTGCCGCACGGAGCGGCACTCGACACCTAGTCAGACCCGTCATCCTGCCGCCTACTACCCTCGTCGTCACTGCCGCTGTCCTCCTCGTCACTCCCGCCCGAGGAGGAGTCTTCACTATCAGAAGAGCTCTCCACGCAGCACCTTGCACAGGTCCCAAAGAGCCCAAAGACCTTGATGGAGAGAAGGCCGCCCTCCATCAGCTTAAAATGGAGAGTGAGCCCCTCCGTCAAGCGGTGGATATGAGCAAACGTCTTCCATCCCCGACAAAGATACATCACGTGAGGGGCGGGGAAGTCGACGCGGACCCGCGTGCCACTGATCCCGCAGCCCCTCATGTGCAGCCGCAATGACCCCGATGGATCCAGCTCCATCTCCCGCGCAAATGGAGTCGGGAGACGAAGGCGACGGCGCGGCGGCCGGCGCAGCCTGACGAAAAACTCACAGGGGTCATCCCCAACATGGCCCTCCATTGGAGGAGGAGCTGCTGGCGGAGGCGAGGCCGGCGCGCCGCCCCGTCCTCCTCTTCCCCGAGCGCCCCGGCCTCGCCCACGACCTCGCCACCTCCCCCTTCCCCTCGCGGCTGACTCTGCCACCGCAGGCGCAGGAGAAGGCAGGACGCGTTGTCGAGCGGCGACCCTCGCCGCCACTGTTGAAGGACCGGGATTCCCTCTCTCCATGACAGATGGAAGGGAGGAGCAGAAGATGAAGGAAGAAGAAGATGAAATAATGCGGGACGCCATCCCCCCTCCTGCTCTTTATAAAGGATCGGGGTTGGGGCTCGGCCGCCTCGCTCGGCCAATCAAGATACGGAAGGCGCAGGGAGCCAAGACCGACCCGCCGCCCCAACCAGCGACGGCCCGGTTTCCCGCCTCCACCATTTGCCACCCCAGGCGCATGGGAGACATGTGGCGGACGTGCAGAACCGAGGGTGCGGGTGAGACGAACACTCCCCACCCCGTGATCGTGGGGAGTGGACGTCTTGAAGACCGCGCCTTAGCCTCAATCAGTAAATGGGCCACGCCTCCACGCCTCCCTCCGTCTATGGGGAAGGCGCGAACCGCCCCTTTACTACGATGTGAAGCATGCCTGCGGGAACCAACCCCACGCATGCCGCCACGTCACACGCACCTCCCCACGCCGCGCCACACGCGGGAATCGTGGGAAGCGCAGCGCGCGAAGAATCTTACCGCGGTAAAAACCGCCCCGCCTGCCCGCGCACCGTTTTCGGGCCTAGCCCAACAACGCGTTGCGCTTATGTGTGGCCCAGGCCCGGGGGCTCCTGTCGGTGTACAAAAAGAGGGGTACACTTTTTTTGTACCCCTATAACTGTGCACGGGCAGTCTGAGCCGCGGATACCACCACACCAAGCAAGGCAAGGGAGGTGAGCCAGGGTAAGACCGAAGCTCAAGAGAACTAGAACGACGCCAAGGCCAAGACCACGAAGAGCAAAGGGGACAAAGCGGACTCCCCCGGCAAGATCCTTGCCGGGAGACAGTTCTAGCAGCCCCGGCAAGACCCTTGCCGCGGCGACTCGTCCCGCGCCTACGGAGCAAATCACCCTTGAGTCCACTGCCCCCAAAGGGCAAGGATTCGGGAGACATCCCCGTGGGGGCATGCAGATCTTTGTGAAGACATTCAAGATCAGATACGCACTAAGGAAACGACAACCCTTGGCGGGATCCCAGCCGAGGAAGACCACAAGGCCCCCAGCAAGCGCCTTGCCGGGGATGACAGCAGGCGCCTCGGCAAGACCCTTGCCGGGGCCCCGGCAAGGCCCTTACCGAGGACACACGCAGGGCCACCATCAGGCCCACGCCGACTAAACCTCCACCACCGCATGCATGCAGCTGCCGACCCAACCAGCTGGACAGGCACCTGCATGGCGGCATGCAGATCTTCGTGAAGACCCACCACTGTGCCACCTCAGCTGCCTGCCTACCTACATGGCATCGCAGGCATCACTGGCCAGGGCGCGTGTCGACAGAAGAAAGAGCGGCGACGGACGAGACAGGTTTCTCCCTCGTCCCCGATAAAGCAAGGACATCTAAGCAAGACACATTAAATGTGCCTTGTCATCTGATGCGAGGGATAACCTCGCAGCACTGTACCCTTTCCACCTCCCGTGTGCCACTGTGGCAACCCCTTTTTTCTATAAAAGGAGGCCCGAGGCAACCAAAGGAAGGATTCGGCTTTTTGGAGCTCCTCACGCCCCATAGCTAGCTCAAGAACACAGATATACAATCCACCAAAGCAGGAGTAGGGTTTTACGCATCCTCGCGGCCCGAACCTTGATAAACGAATCGTGTGCTACCTGTTTGATCCGCTCTTCTCACGACCCCGCGCCCCGCTAACCACAGTAGGGATTCTTGTGATCCATAGGTGTCGTTCCCACCGACACGAGGGATCATCCGTCGTCTTATTTAACACATTCCACTTGTAAGCCCAAGTGGGGAGCCGTAGTGGGTCATCTTTGTCGTCCCAATCCTCGTACTTCACGGTCTTCGGTCGTCCAACCGGCAAATGCTCCCAGCTCCATATGGAAAGCGTGAGCAGACATCCACCAATACCTCTAGATGGCCTACAAAAAGCTTCGTCCAACTGCACATAAAAGAGAACATGGTTGAATTAATAGCAAGATCGCATTGATAATGTAGCAATGAAGTGAAAAGGAAACAACTTCATACCTATCTATACAAGTAAGCAAGTGTCGCCGAACTCCAACTCCATTTGCTATCGAAGACGGTCAACGCCTTCAGCCACATCCATGGAGCATTCTTTCCTATGCCATCAGCAAACATAGTCCTGGATATCACGTACCACATGTAGACACGAGCATATGTCTTGAACGTGTCCTCATTAGCTTCCTCAGGGCAAGTACCAAAGTGCCCAGTAATCCACATGAAAGGAGCACCGGTTGCGACTCTTTACTTCTTCTTGTTTTCTGCTTCTGGTTCCCGAGGCTCCGGAGGAACCATACCGATAAGGGCATGCATATTCGTGTGCCACCCATCAGAATCGGTGTTCATACATAGAGGATTCCCATTGATAGGAAGACCGGTGATCATAGCAATATCTTGGAGCGTCACGGTCATCTCCCTCGACCAAAGATGGAAACTGTGTGTATCCGGCCTCCAATGATCAATAAGCGCGGTGAGTGCTGGAGCATTGTTGGGTGGCGTCGACCGCCTAACCAACTGAATGAAAGGGAGAAGTCCTGTCTCCCTTACATACGGTGTGTATCGCTCATCATAGCGCATCCACCCAACGGTGACCCCGTGAGACCGAAGCTTCAGAGGTGCAAGCTCCTACAAACAAACAATTCATAACATTATGTATGGGGCATTTGTGTTTGAAATAAACACGAAATTCATAACACCGGCCACTTTCATTATTACCCGCTGCTCCACCGACATAGCGTACGACCGGTGTTGTTTGTCCCAGTGATCATCGAGAAACCAAACCATCCTAACAATTTGAAAGAAAGCTTTCTTGTCAACACGATTATCTTTTGAATACAAATAAACTAAAGTACGCCTAGTAGATGGAAAATTCAAAGCATATGTATCCAAAGCATTCTTGTCAGTACAAATATAATTTCAACACAAATAAACTAAACTAGGCCTACTTCATGCAAGATTCAATACAAATATCTTTTCCATATAAATAACATGTCAACCTATGTATCCAAACCATATCTTTTCAATAAAATCAACTAAACTAGGGTTGAAAAATTAGGTATCTAATACATGCAAGATTCTAATACATGCAACATTCTAATCTAACAAGGGTTCCCCAAATCTAATACATGCAAGATTCAAACAAGGGTTCCCCAAATCTTCAAACATTCTATGGATAGAAAGAAGGGGATCGGAGGAAAGTACCTTCTAGGATGGATTGGTGAAGGAATCCACGGACCAAATCATCAAATCTAAAGGATTTGGGAAAGGGGGTGAGAGGGGGAGAGGAGATGGCCGCCGCCACCGCAGTTCTGTAACTGGCAATGGATGGGGTGGGTTGGGGACGGCTAGCGCGCGGGCTGCATCTAAGTCACAATACAGCGCCTGAGGGCTAGGCGTTGCACATTACATGTGTGGCGCCTAGCTCGGAGGCGCTGCACTGCTGGGTGCGGGGCCCAGGGCTGCCAAGGTGGACTGGCGTCCAACGCCCCCGAGCTAGGCGTTGCACCGTAGGGTGTGGCACCTGCGTGGCGGGCGCTACACAAAATGGTCAGCGGCGTGAAATACTTTCACGGGCAGTTCATTATGTGATTTGATTTTGTCTTGAGGTCAAAATTGTGAATTTTTCCATGAAGACCACCCCCTGCCAGTGGGTCTCGCTCATCAACTTCTATGCGTTGACCTCATGGGCCCGCTGACGTGGATAAGTGGACAAGCATTTCCCAGAATATGTTTTCCTCTGGTGAAAGCGTACTCTCTTATTCTTCGGCCAGAAGTGCGCTTTCATTTCATTGAAAGCGTATTTCCTCGAGTGCGTGTTCTGTTTTTCAGTCAGGGGCCAGTTTATGAAGATTTTATTTACAGATAGGTCCCTGGCAGTCAAACCATCATATCTTTTCACTCCCAACTCCAAATCAGGTGATTCCAAAGCCCAATTCTTCATCCCGTCGAGCATGTTCCGATTGAATCATTTTCACCATGTTATAACATTATGAACATGACCATTATGCCCTTGCCCTTATTCAGCCCCTCCGAGAGAGATCGTTTTCCGGCGATTCTTTCCACGAGCTTCTCGCACTTCTTTCCGGTGAAGTGTAACATCCCAAATTTTCAATTTGGAATGTTATACATAGATCATTCATGAATATCATATTTTATTGCATTTTAGTTCTGCAATTCTCGAAATCCTAAGGAACTCAAGGACCCTCGGAGAGAGTTGGGGATTTCCCGGTTTTCATAATTGGTTTTTTATCAAATAATAAAACGAGGATTTGTGATTTTGATTATTTTTCTCTTCAACAATATTTAATATTAATATATGAGAGGAGATAATATGACTTCTCCAAAATAATTGAAATATTGGAGGAAAATATTAAAATCATTTATTTGATTTTACTTGGATTTTATTTGCATTAGAAAAATTGCACATTTTCAAAATTGCATTTTAGGGCCAAGAAAATGTTCATCTCGTTCTAAATATTCTATTTAGACGGTGAAAATTTGTTTTGGCATTTTTAGATTTTTATTTTATTTTCTAGGATTTATTTTCGGTTTGGCGGAATTATTTAAAAAAACCGCGCCTAGGCCGACTGGGCCGAAGCCCAGCCGCCGGCCCAACTCCCACCGCCGCCGTCTCCTGCGCGGAGCCGGGCGCGCCGCCGCCGCCGACTTGGACCGGAGTCTGAGCCGGACTCCTCCTCCCTGCCGCCTTGCCCCATCCTCCAAGCCACCCCGCCCCGCCCCTTTATAAGTCGCCCCGACCCCCGCCACCCCCACCACAAGCCGCCGCCGCCGCAGCCCGCACCCAAGCCGAGCCGTCGCCGTCGTCGCCTCCCGCGCCTCGCCGCCGTCGCAGCTTTGCCGCGCCGCGCTGTCGTCGCCCCGTCGCCGAGCCCCGCCTCACCGGAGCCTCGCCGGAGAGGTAACGCGTCGTTCTGCCGCCGCCCAGTATTTTTTTAAAGTAAACCGATTCGGTTTTTTTAGAAAAAAAACCCTAGTTCATTTTTTTCGGTTCGCCAGGTTTTCCCGGTTCTTCTATTTAGCGGACGTTCTTCCGTACGTTCGTTTCAACGAACGTATTTCGCTCGTTAGTTACAGATAATGAACGCTCATTCGTTAGTCAGTTCGTCAGTTTTCTTTTTATCGGATTTTTTCGCAATTTTTCTCGATCGTGATTTCTGATCCGATTTTCGTTTCGGTTTATATTTTCACTCGTTAGTCGAAATCGGGCGATTCAAGTGCCTAGATCTTCGTCTCGAGACCCTCTTTCCGCTGAACCAACTTGAACAAGATTTTGGTACTGTAAAATTTAACCTTAGTTTAGATTAGTTAACGGATCTTGTTTCCTTTGCTGTTTGAGTTTCGTTGCTCCGTTTGATTTGATTCTTTTTGCAAACCGGAGTTCTTAAGTTGAACTTTGCGGTCAATTCTTCTTATTTGAGTTTTAACCGTGTTTCTGTGATTGTTGCTTATGTATGCTATTGTTTGTTTGTGATAGAATTCCTGGAGTGCGAAGCGTGTTATTTGGAGTCTTTAGGTTTCGCGGATCGTCAGCAAGGCAAGTAACACTTTGAATATACCCCTTTATCACCCAGTTTTTATGCATTAGTTACAATCCTCAAACATTGCATGATTAGGATGTCATTAACATGTGGGTTGGGAAGTAGTTGATGAGCTAGAACCTATTGCCCTGTTACATTCAAACCCTGGGAGTTACTTTTATGCGTTGCTTATATTGCTATGCTATGCTCGTAGACATAGTTTGGGTGAGTGAAATCCATGACAGATGTGAGATTGTTAATTAATGGTACAACTTAAGGTGGCAACTTAAATACACATCTGGGTGGATTGAGGCACCTGGAGTACCCTGTGTTGCCTGTATTTTTTTGGAAATCTCGGAGTACACGTGTGATCTTCCTATGGACCGCCACCCAGGCTCAAAGGGAACTGAGATTATTCATGCTAGAAACTTCCATGTGCATCCACAAGCTATTATGGGCTCTAGCATAGTTGAGTAAGTTACCTGAAGCTCTTGAAGAGGTAGATCAGCAGGTAGTGGGTTTGTAGGTTTCGTATGGTCTACCCGGAGTAGAGAATTAATGTTTTTGAAAGACTGTGTCTCGGTCATCCGTTTCTCAAACACCCCGTAGTGAGAGAAAACCGACGGAGGAGATCGAGTCTTGTGGGGAAAAGTGTGCAAACCCCTGCAGAGTGTACAAACTAATCATGGTTAGCCGTGTCCCCGGTTATGGACAATCTTG
Source organism: Triticum dicoccoides (assembly GCF_002162155.2). Taxonomy (NCBI): domain Eukaryota; kingdom Viridiplantae; phylum Streptophyta; class Magnoliopsida; order Poales; family Poaceae; genus Triticum; species Triticum dicoccoides. The sequence goes on along the minus strand of NC_041386.1, from coordinate 414,367,027 downwards.
AGTATCTAGTACTTGGAGTATCTTAAGTATCTCATCACTCTTAATTAATATTGTTGGGTTGTTAATCACTTTAATTGGGATTGAGTTGGAGGAACCTTCTCAATGATGTTTCAACTACCATGATAGTAAATTTTAAAAAACTATTCCTTTGTTGTAGGGAAAAATTTGCTTTTCGCAAAAATTGTAACCATAGAGCTTTCCACCAGCCAAATATGCATGTAGTGATAGCATTATTCTGTTCTTGCTCTAGTGTGTTACTTTGCCAGCATATTCCATGTGCTGACCCGTTTTTGGGCTGCAACATATTATGCTGCAGACTTTTCAGACAAGGAGTAAGGTTCGTTAGGTCGTTGCCGTGTAGCTCAGCTATGCCGTTGGAGTTGATGGACTCACTTTATCTTCCAAGCCTTCCCCTGTTATCGTATTAGATGGCCTTAAGCCATATTTATTGTAATAAGTTCTCTTTTGAGACATCTGATGTAATAAGTGTGTGATTGCTACTCTGTTATAAATCCTTCGAGTACTGTGTGTGTCAGCATTACCGATCCAGGGATGACACTGAAGCACAGAGACTTGACCGTCTGAGGTCGGGTCGCTACAAAGATGGTATCAGAGCACATGCTGAGTGTAGGACACGACCACTAAGCTAAAGCCCTAGATCACTATTATCTTCTCATTTCTGACTCCTCTCCATTTTCCACTCTTTAGGATGGCGGACGCAAGGAACAAGTTTGCACAACCGGATGAAGACGCACTTTTTGGACGACACTTGAAGGAAGTCACTAGATACCTGAACACAAGAATACCAAGCTTCACCGGGACTTACAATGCCACTTTACCAGAATGGGAGCGATGGATGATTCAAGTTCAAGTTCTAGGAAGGACCTTCATGCCAATCACTAAACCTATAGAATTTTCCTTCGACGCACCAACCTGGAGTTTAGGAAAGAGTATGGCAGCTCACATCACCATGGGACGCATTGGAGAAGTATATCACAAGGATCTTAAGGACATTATCTACCAGATCTATGGGCGTCGAGACGAGCAATGGGAGGTGATCAGCACTAGGAAGGATAGATCAATTGCAGCTTTCATCTAGGAACTAAACCAACACATTCGACGCCAGGAGAATCAGATGTGCGCGGACATGATAGATTTGAAGAAGGCGAAGACAGGGATCATCGAGCTGGAAGAAGAACTTAAGTCTGCATGCGATGGATATGAGGAGGAAATTGCAACACTACTAGAGAAGAATGACGACCTGATTAAGAAGATCGGAATATTCATGGGAGACCCCACTCCAGTGGAAGAAGATGAAGAACCCAAGGAGATTCGTCTGGAGGACTACATCATCATCGATGACACCAACTCCGACCCTAGTGATGATGACTTTGAATACGAAGTTGGAGCAGATATCATGGAGTCTTCCACCGATCAAAATTTCTAGATGACCACGCAATGATTAGTAGTATTTCCCCATGTATTTAGTAGTAGTTGAGCACTTTTGCGATAGTTCGACCACTTGTATGCCCTTGCTTGATTGATTGAGTGAAATGATTTTGTTTGTCTCATGTGCATATGGGTAGTGCCTTCTCATTAGACCTCATTCTATTCTAATCTCTTCCATCTAAACCCATCAGATGCCTCCGAGACGTGACACTGGTTTTGCCTTCCCGCCGGAGCTCACTCAGTTGATCCAGCAGCAGAACACCTTGATGCAATTGCTAGTTCAGAACCAGGGCAACAACAACAACAACAACCCGCCGCCAGTGGACAACCTAGCCCGTTTTCTAAGGTTACAACCGCCGGTGTTTTCCAGTAGCACCGAGACTATAGTAGCAGATGATTGGCTCCGCATGATTGGAAGGGAGTTAATCACTGTAGGATGCACTGATGCTGAGAAGGTGCGTTTTGCCGCACATCAGTTGGATGGACCAGCAGCATCATGGTGGGAGAATTACACTGTCACCTACCCCATAGCCACGGTGACATGGGACCACTTTCAGCAAGCTTTCCGCACAACCGATGTCTCAACTGGAGCCATGAATCTGAAGAAGCGTGAGTTTCGTGATTTTCTCTAGGGGAACCGTACGGTGGCTCAGTACGTGGATGAGTTTAGCAAGCTATCTCTCTATGCCCCTGACGATGTGGCCACAGATGCCGCGAAGCAGGAGAAGTTTATGGAAGGGCTGAATGATGATATGAGTATGCAGTTGATGGTAGCAACCTTCAACAACTACCAGGAGTTGGTAGATAAGGCTCTTATGATTGAAGGGAAGCCGCAGTAGATTGAGAGCCATAAGAGGAAGTATGGACAAGGGAGGTATAACTCAGGAGCTCAGCAGAAGCCTCGCCTAACCCAGAACTTGGGAGGACTTGTACATAACCATGGAGGTCATAACCACACCGGAGGAGGATCGCATAACCACAATGGTACTAAGAATGGGAATGGGAACGGAGCCAATAACAATCAGAACCACCCCAATCCAGCCACACCCGCCAAAAGGGATCTAAGTCACGTTACTTGCTTCAAGTGCGGGAAGACTGGACACTATGCCATGGAGGGCCCTGAAGGAAAGAATGGAAACAGAAATGGGAGCGCTGGGAAGAAGCCCAATCCATTCAACAAAGGACAAGTGAACCACGTTAACGTGGAGGAGGTTGAAGAGCAGCCGGACACGGTAATAGGTAAGTTTTTGGTTAAGTCATTTACCGCTCTTGTTCTTTTTGATACTGGTGCATCGCATTCATACATATCAAGGGGATTCGTGGATAAGTTTAAACTACCAACCCAAACCCTTACGACCCCTCTCTTAGTGAGTTCACCCAGAGCAAAGTATATGGCTAGTCGATGGTGTGACCAGATACCCCTAACCATTGGTGCCCATGTTTTTCCGTCCGACCTAATTATCTTGGAGTCACAAGGATTGGATGTGATATTAGGCATGGACTGGATTTCCAAGTATGGAGGAAGTATTGACTGTGCTAGTAAGACGATTTATCTCACCACCCCGGAGGGAAAAAGGATTAAGTATGTATCTAGGCATGTGCCTAGGAGGAGCCAAGTGAATACCCTCACGGGAGTTGTTCAGGAGGAAGTGCCTGTAGTGAGGGATTACCCGGATGTTTTCCCAGAGGAATTACCAAGCATGCCACCGGATCGAGACATCGAGTTTTTGATAGAAGTATTGCCAAGGACAGGGCCAATATCCAAGAGACCCTATCGGATGCCCGCGAATGATCTGGAAGAGATTAAGAAACAGATCAAGGAGTTATTGGAGAAAGGTTACATTCGAAGAAGTTCATCACCTTGGGGAGCCCCAGTTCTTTTGGTTGAGAAGAAGGATAAATCCCTAAGAATGGCTGTTGATTATCGGACCTTGAATGAAGTGACAATCAAGAACAAGTACCCACTGCCGATGATCAATGATCTGTTTGATCAGCTGCAAGGAGCTAAGGTGTTTTCGAAGATCGATTTGCAATCGGGATACCATCAGTTGAACATTCGAGAGAAAGATATACCAAAGACAGCATTCACCATGCCTTACGGATTATATGAGTATATGGTCATGTCATTTGGACTGACTAACGCCCTTGCCTATTTCATGAGCATGATGAACAAGGTATTCATGGAATATTTGGACAAGTTTGTTGTGGTGTTTATTGATGATATTATGGTATACTCGAAGATTGAAGAGGAGCACAAGGAGCATTTGCGTTTAGTTCTCGAGAAACTCAGGGAACATCAGTTGTATGCCAAGTTCAGCAAATGCGAGTTTTGGTTAAAGGAAGTCGGATTCCTTGGACATGTTATATCAGGAGAAGGTATAGCAGTAGACCCCAGCAAGGTTCAGTCAGTCACTGAATGGTTAGCACCCACTTCAGTTAGCGAGATCCACAGTTTTCTTGGACTCGCGGGATACTATTGGAGATTCATTGAGAATTTTTCCAAGATTGCGAAGCCAATGACGGAGTTATTGATGAAGGATACCCAGTTTAAATGGACAGAAGATTGCGAGGCAAGTTTCCAGGAGTTGAAGAAACGTTTGACTACAGCCCCAGTGCTGACACTGCCAGATATACATAAGGATTTCCAAGTGTATTGAGAAGCCTCTCGCTTAGGACTTGGATGTGTGCTTATGCAGGACGGAAGAGTTGTTTCGTATGCCTCGCGACAACTAAAACCTCACGAGTTGAATTATGCCACACATTATTTGGATTTAGCAGTCGTAGTGCATGCATTGAAAACATGGAGACATTACCTCATTGGAAACCGTTGTGATGTGTACACGGATCATAAGAGTTTGAAGTACATCTTCACATAGAAGGAACTGAACCTTAGGCAAAGGAGATGGTTGGAGCTCATAAAGGATTATGAAATGAAGCTGCACTATCATCCAGGAAAGGCCAATGTCGTAGCAGACGCTTTGAGCCGGAAGAGTTATGCTAATATCCTTGAAGGTAAGGGATTGCCGAAGGAGTTAGCAGATGATATCATGGAACTTCGATTGGAGATTGTTCCAAGAGGTTTTGTTGCAACAATGGAGGTTCAGTCAACGCTGTTGGGTAAGATTCGGGAAGCTCAGAAGGATGATAAAGAGATTGCCGAGATAAAGGAGAAGATGAGCAAAGGAAAGTCCAAAGGTTTTCGTGAGGATGAGCACGACACCTTATAGTTTGAGGACCGAGTTTATGTGCCCAACAACGCAGAAATCAGGAAGTTAATACTTCAGGAGGCTCATGACTCACCATACTTGATACACCCCGAAAACACCAAAATGTATTTGGATTTGAAGGAACGTTTTTGGTGGACAGGGATGAAGAAGGATATTACTGAGTACATAGCCGTATGTGATGTATGTCAGAGAGTGAAGGCAGAGCATCAAAAGCCAGCAGGATTGTTACAGCCTATGCCGATACCCGAATGGATGTGGGATAAACTTGGCATGGACTTTATCACCAGATTGCCCAGGACCAAATCAGGATATGATTCCATATGGGTAGAAGTTGATCGCTTGACCAAAGTGGCTCACTTTATCCCAGTGAAAACCACTTATACCAATGCGAAGTTGGCCAAGATATATATGTCCAGGATCGTATGTCTGCATGGAGTTCCGACGACCATCGTATCAGATAGAGGAACCCAGTTTACCTCAAAGTTTTTGCATCAGTTACACCAGACCTTGGGAACAAGACTGGAGTTCAGTACAGCATTTCACCCGCAGACGGATGGACAGACAGAGAGAGTCAATGAGATTCTGGAGGACATGTTGAGAGCCTGTGTGCTAGATTATGGATCTAGTTGGGATGACAATTTGGCTTACGTAGAGTTCTCATACAACAATAGCTACCAAGCCAGTTGAAGATGGCACCGTTCAGAGCCATGTACGGACGAAGGTGCAGAACACCGTTAATGTGGGATGAAGTAGGAGACCGATAGTTGTTTGGACCAGACTTGATCAAGGAGTCTGAAGAGAAGGTTAAGCTGATTCGTGATAGGCTGAAGATTGCTCAGTCCAGGCAGAAGAGTTATGCAGACTCGAAGCGCAAGGAGGTAACCTACGAAATTGGAGACAGAGCATATCTGCGAGTATCCCCCTAGCGAGGAGTGAAACATTTTGGAGTTAAAGGAAAGTTAGCCCGAAGATTTGTAGGACTGTATCGTGTTTTGGAACGGATTGGAGAAGTTGCCTACAAGTTGGAGTTACCTGAGGGACTGTCGGGAGTTCATGACGTGTTCCACGTTTCCCAGTTGAAGAAGTGTCATGTTGAGATGGCCGATATACCATTAAGAGATACAGTACCCTTGGAGGCGATTCAGTTGGACAGTGATTTGACTTATGAGGAAAAGCCAGTTAAGATTCTTGAATTTGCTAGCCGAATCACCCACAACAAGGTTATCAAGTTTTCCAAAGTTCAGTGGAGCCACCATACCGAGGATGAAGCCACCTGGGAACGAGATGATGATCTAAGAAAAGACCACCCACACCTATTTTCTAGCCAACCTGAATCTCGAGGGCGAGATTCATCTTAAGGGGGGTAGGTTTGTAACATCCCAAATTTTCAATTTGGAATGTTATACATAGATCATTCATGCATATCTTATTTTATTGCATTTATGTTCCGGAATCCTTGAAATCCTAAGCAACTCAAGGACCCTCGGAGAGAGTTGGGCATTTCCCGGTTTTCATATTTGGTTTTTATCAAATAATGAAACGAGGATTTTTTATTTTGATTATTTTTCTCTTCAACAATATTTCATATTAACATATGAGAGGAGATAATATGACTTCTACAAAATAATTGAAATATTGGAGGAAAAATATTAAAATCATTTATTTGATTTTACTTGGATTTTATTTGTATTAGAAAAATTGCACATTTTCAAAATTGCATTTTAGGGCCAAGAAAATGTTCATCTCGTTCTAAATATTCTATTTAGACGGCGAAAATTTGTTTTGGCATTTTTATATTTTTATTTTATTTTCTAGGATTTATTTTTGGTTTGGCGGAATTATTTAAAAAAACCGCACCTAGGCCGACTGGGCCGAAGCCCAGCCGCCGGCCCAACTCCCACCGCCGCCGTCTCCCGCGCGGAGCCGCGCGCGCCGCCGCCGCCGACTCGGACCGGAGTCCGAGCCGAACTCCTCCTCCCCGCCGCCTTGCCCCCTCCTCCAAGCCACCCCGCCCCGCCCCTTTATAAGTCGCCCCGACCCCCGCCACCCCCACCACAAGCCACCGCCGCCACAACCCGCACCCAAGCCGAGCCCCGCTGCCCCGCAAGCCCGCCGCCGAGCCCCGCCTCGCCGGAGCCTCGCCGGAGAGGTAACGCGTCGTTTCGCCGCCACCTAGTATTTTAAAAGAAAACCGATTCAGTTTTTTAAGGAAAAAACCCTAGTTCGTTTTTTTTCGGTTCGCCGGTTTTTCCCGGTTCTTCTATTTAGCGGATGTTCATCCGTACGTTCGTTTAAATGAATGGTATTCGCTCGTTTGTTACAGATAATGAACGCTCGTTCATTAGTCAGTTCGTTAGTTTTCTTTTTATCGGATTTTTCCGTGATTTTTCTCGATCCCGATTTCTGATCTGATTTTCATTTCGGTTTATCTTTTCCCTCGTTAGTCGGAATCAGGCGATTCAAATGCCTAGATCTTCGTCTCGAGACCCTCTTTCCGCTTAACCAACTTGAAAAAGATTTTGGTACTGTAAAATTTGACCTTAGTTCAGATTAGTAAACAGATCTTGTTTCCTTCGCCGTTTGAGTTTCGTTGCTCCGTTTGATTTGATTCTTTTTGCAAACCGGAGTTCTTAAGTTGAACTTTCCGATCAATTCTTCCTATTTGAGTTTTGTTCGTGTTTCTTTGATTTTTGCTTATGTATGCTATTGTTTGTTTGCGATAGAATTCCCGGAGTGCGAAGCGTGTTATTTGGAGTCTCTAGGTTTCACGGATCATCAGCAAGGCAAGTAACACTTTGATCATACCCCTTTATCACCCAGTTTTATGCATTAGTTCCAATCCTCAAACATTGCATGGTTAGGATGTCATTAACATGTGGGTTGGGAAGTAGTTGATGAGGTATAACCTATTGCCCTGTTACATTCAAACCCTGGGAATTACTTCTATGCGTTGCTTATATTGCTATGTTATGCTCGTAGACGTGGTTTGGGTGAGTGAAATCCATGACAGATGTGAGATTGTTAATTAGTAGTTTGACTTAAGGTGGCAACTTAAATACACATCTGGGTGGATTGAGGCACATGGAGTACCAAGTGTTGCCTGTATTTTTTTGGAAAAATCCCGGAGTACCCGTGTGATCTTCCTATGGACCGCCACCCAGGGTCAAAGGGAACTGAGATTATTCATGCTAAAACTTCCGTGTGCAGCCACAAGCTATTATGGGCTCTAGCATAGCTGGGTAAGTTATGTGATGCTCTTGAAGAGGTAGATCAGCAGGTAGTGGGTTTGTAGGTTTGGTATGGTCTACCCGGAGTAGACAGTTAATGTTTCCGAAAGACTGTGTCTCGGTCATCCATTTCTCAAACACCCTGTAGTGCGAGAAAACCAATGGAAGGAGATCGAGTCTTGTGGGGAAAAGTGCGCAAACCTCTGCAGAGTGTACAAACTAATCATGGTTAGACGTGTCCTCGGTTATGGACAATCTTGAGTATCTAGTACTTGGAGTATCTTAAGTATCTCATCACTCTTAATTAATATTGTTGGGTTGTTAATCACTTTAATTGGGATTGAGTTGGAGGAACCTTCTCAATGATGTTTCAACTACCATGATAGTAAATTTAAAAAAACTATTCCTTTGTTGTAGGGAAAAATTGGCTTTTCACAAAAACTGTAACCATAGAGCTTTCCACCAGCCAAATATGCATGTAGTAATAGCATTATTCTGTTCTTGCTCTACTATGTTACTTTGCCAGCATATTCCATGTGCTGACCCGTTTTCGGGCTGCAACGTATTATGTTGCAGACTTTTCAGATGAGGAGTAAGGTTCGTTAGGTCGTTGCCGTGCAGCTTAGCTATGCCGTTGGAGTTAATGGACTCACTTTATCTTCCAAGCCTTCCGATGTTATCGTATTAGATGGCCTTAAGCCATATTTATTCTAATAAGTTCTCTTTTGAGACATCCGATGTGATAAGTGTGTGATTGCTACTCTGTTATAAATCCTTCGAGTACTGTGTGTGTCAGCATTACCGATCCACGGATGACACTGAAGCACAGAGACTTGTCGTTTGAGGTCGGGTCGCTACATGAAGTCATCCCTCCCAGGAAAGCCACACCCTCCATTTGCATGATTGTAATGCAATAATATGGTTTATTTAATTTAAATTGCTTAGACTATTGTATTATCTACAAATGAATTATCCATGGCATTTCTTGGAGTTATCTTGATCTTGCTACTGCCATGGTATTGCTTGGATTCCTAGGACTAATACTTTGCAGATGGTGGATGACAGGTGGCCATTGGATTAATAGTGGCTATGATTATTAGTTTATCATGATAGGATTTGATATTATGCTTTGGAGTATTATTTTGGGTTTAATGCTATCATGCGGATCTTAGGTTAATATCTTGATATTGTTATTGGATTAGTAGCATCATAGTCTTTGGATTCAGCATGATCTTAGAAGTATGCTACCCTTGGGATTTATTATTAGGTGATTATATTACCCTATGGATCATTTGTTTAATATTTCTATAACTTGGATCACAGGTTGATAGATGATATCAGAGTATCAGTTATCATAGATCTATCTTGGGGATAAATTCCATCATTTAGTTGGTCAGGTGCCACCGAACCAGGCTTTTCCAGTGCAACCACATTTGCCTTAATGGGGATGCCCTAATGCGTCTATTGTTATGCCTCTCGCTGGTGCCTCCAACCAGGGAAGGTTATACGTGTGCGTTACCCTGATCAGGTAAATCGGTATAAGCCTTGTGTGCCCGTAGTTGTAGGGCCCTTTGTCCCCGTTTGGAACTGTGTATGTTTTGCCATGACGGTGGCTGTTGGATGTCCAGAGTAGCATCAGGGCCACGCATGATTGAGCCCAAAGGGGAGTTGGTCGGAGTGGCCGGGAGAGTGTGATGGCAGTAGATCGGTTTTCTCGGAGCGCTGTTCGTCCACCCGAATGGGACCACGAGGCCATGGGTTCTGTGATGTGGGTATAGTGTGCTAACCTCTACAGAGTGTGTGTTTAATCTATTGACAGCCGCGTCTTTGGTCATGGGCACAAGTTCGTACTAGGTCACACCATTCGATCAACACTCACATGATGGAATGACTTATAGGTGATTTATATGTTGATATATTTGAGAGGTGCAGTTTGGCAGGATGTCGATGATGATGTTGGGATGATCTCGAGGATGCACATCCAGTTTGTGATGTGGTCACGCGGTGATCACGTGGAGGTATTGATCACGAGGTGATCGAGGTGATTAATTTGCTTGGCCGGATAGCCAAGAGTGAGATGGTTCTTGAGATAGACAAGAGATAGATGATCGTTGGACGAGTACAGACCCCTTCCGTCCGCTTGATAATAATGAGGTCGCGACATTCGTGTCCTATTACATGGTTACCAAGTACGTCCTCGCCTCCGAGCTAGTCAAGGATGCTACCTAGCTAAGCCAACACTTGGTGTAGCTATGTTGACACCAACTCTTCCACACATAGATTCGTCTTTGTGCACACCATCACAGCATGTCAGATCGTAGTAACGGAGATCCCCCGAGATTTGTGTGCTTAAGTAGGCATGCATATTGTGTGAATAGCAGTAATATGTGACTTTGTTTGTGTGTGAGTTGATTGTTTTTGTGTGCTTTTGTTTAGTTGAGTTGTTTCTTTTGCTTATTTCTTTTGGTCCCTTGGTGTTACCTTATTTCCCCTTACGGAAGTCGCTCATCAATCGACACCGGACCCGAAAAAGCAATATGGATTTCAAATAGTTGGAAGAAGCTCAGCTAAACACATCAAGTCCACATCAGTATTTAATCCTCACACCTTAATGGAAAAGTCAGCCAGAAGACAAGTCAGGTGCAAGATCAAAGATATATTTTTAGTCAAAGGTATGGATCATATACAAAGTTTTGGTTCAACAATGAATGGTGCTTGAAATATGTTATACTCCGAAAGAAAGCCAGAATGTGCTATTATCAAGGAAGACAGCCAAACAATATTTCTCATGCAAGTAACCATCCCAAAATATTATGGGTATGTATGGCTTTTAGTATGCATATCACGGTATGAAGCTTTGGATATGATAAACTCAGTCTTCATCCACATGCTATTGGAAGAAGCTTATGGTGCAAAGCTCCTCAATTTTTCGTCAATACAATATATGGATAGATTCCGGTCCAAGATACTCAGCCTTCCATAGCAAGATACCTCGGTAAAGGCTTCTGACATAAGGAATTGAATCTTTCTCAACAAGTAACCAGAGGAGAAGCTTCTCAGGTACGGAACCCAGACTTGTCCAACACGCCACTGCGGCAAAAGTTTCAAGCATAAAGTATCGAGTCTTCTTCGGCAAGCTACTCGGATGGCTTCCCACATAAGACACCAAGACTGCGTCAGTACAACACTACGCACCATCATCAGGTATTACACTATGAGTTGGTAGTATATGACAGCGCAATTCAAGAATCAGATCCGCAACATTTTGGTTAGAAGTATCACTCAGTCAAGACATATGCCTACCCCAAGAATCGAGTGTTCGGTTGCATATGATTCTTAGATATATGGTGGGCATGCATCCCCGGTCATATCAGTCACTCATATGAGATACGACAATGATCAAGCAGATATACCTAAGAAAGGTAAGGATTCAACAACCTGATGAGTCATGCCAATGAAGATAAGTAGAGACATATCTCATGTAATGCAAGGATCGACAATTTCTAGAGCTGACAACGCAGAATCAATAGTCTTGACAATGGCTACCAAATTCATTATTCCCGCACCCGACAAGGTGATATCCCAAACTCTTGTCATCATCTTGTATGAACGACCTCAACAATGAGCTCTGTACAGCTACAAGCCCCGAGTATATATATGTCATATATGTGCGGACCCTTGTCAGAAAGCAAGCAAAAGGAATAATGCCAAAATATTTCACTAACCACATCCATGGTCGTACGAAGAATCAAGGACATATGTGGCCAAGCTATTTCAGTATGGTACCCTGACAAAGAAAATCATGATCGTCAAAGGGTGATACTGACAACAAAGGCATGATGATTTTTGCGTGACCATTAGGGTCCGGATACCGAAGTCAGTTGGAAGCCATGATGCCATATGGATCCACAAAGACATACCCTTAGAGGCCTACTATGTTCTACAAGGACTTCATATCCCGCTGACCCGTGTGCCCCCAAAGCACCTACCCCAACTGGTTAGTGCAGAATATCGAGTCTGTTCTGTCAGATTCCAAGATTCCTTTGCAACCTCAGCAGTTTGAATTCAACGACAGTGTAAAACATCTCACAACCTATTACCACAAATGGGTACACCGATAACATGGGTAAATCAAAAGCCGAACAATCTGTTCAAACTAGGTATACTCGCTGGTGGAACCAAGAACACAAACATCTTGTCATGAAAAGTATCTTCCCGCCAACACCCCTGTCAGGCCAGTCTCAAGATGCTAATGTTTGAGGTATGCTACAGCTATAAATCCATACCCCTTTTATATTGCTCACGATAGAAGGCAGTCAAATATTTGGTCCATGTCGCATGCTCGAGCCAAAGAAACAAAACAAGATAAGTCAGCACCACCTATGAGCAGTCAGATCCTGTTAGGAGAATGGCCATGATTCTCAGCATTTATTGAACCCAGAAGACATGCATTTTTTTGAGCAAACCACATGGCAGAAGTAAAAAGGTTTTCATGACCAAAGGGAAATTTATGCTCGGATTCATTGGATATCACCACAGATATGAGAGAATCAACGTTAGCAAAAGGATTTGGGACATGAGGAAAAACCTGTCAGAATTTCGAAAGGTGAATCAAACCACCCCAAAGCAAGGTAAGTAGATCATATGAAATTCCTGAAGGAACAATAAGCAAAGGAAAATAGATACCCGAATTGGAAACAGTGCCCTCAAGTCATACTTGTTCCCTGGGTAACCAAATCTCGAGGACGAGATTTCTTTAAGGGGGGAGGTTTGTAACAACCTGGTTTTTATCCCTTTCTTTTTCTTTTTGATTTATTTAGTTTTTGCTCTGATTTTATTTTTGGATTGGATTTGTGGACTTGAAACCAGGGAGATCATGCTCATTTCTTCTCCCAAGTGGCTCATCATTCTCAAAACTTTCCCAAGATCATGTCATTTCTATTCTAGCCAACCCTAAAATTCTTTTTCTCAATAATACTCCTTTTTCTATTAAAGGAATAACCCTATTTGACCTATATTTATGTCACTCCCAAAATTTCCAAATAATTCTTATAAATTGTTTATATCATATAAGCCCCAAATATGTCCAAACTTTCATGTCTTGGCCCCAAAATAATTCCCCAATATTATTTCTTCATTTCTGTCGAGAGTGGTCTTTTGTGAAGGAAGTGCCACCTATCCTTTCTTGTTTGCTCCCAAAATTTTTGGGTATGATCTTACATCCAAATATTTGCCTCATGCCAAACTTTAGCTCCATTTGCCTAGTGACACTTCCTCAGTGATCTTTCCAAGTTTCTGTCAGACAGAAGCCTTGTTGAAGGAAGTACTAGCTAGGAGTACCCAAATGAGTTGAAATTTTGCATGCCTCTTCATGTGCTCATATAATCACTCTACATCAATTTTCAGCCTCATCCAATCAACCATGAGAGCACACCTTCAAATCTTTGATTCTGTTTATATTTTCAGGTTGTAAAGCAAGTATAGTTTATATTTCTTCATTAATTCTGAAAAATTAAAATATCGTGATCCTACCCATATAAATACTCTCCACCAAATTTGGGATCATTTCAACAATCCATTTTCTCTCCAAAATTATTACAAGTTTCTGGACAGAGAGGATCTCTGTGAAAAAAGTACCATTTTGGCAAGTCCATTTGGTATGAATTTTTACAAGATCATTATATGTCCAAATCATTAGGCATTTTCAAAGTTCAGCTCAAGTGGCTACTCCATGTGAGTGCCCCATCCTGATCAAGTTTTTGGACCCAATTGGCAGTTGCAAAGCAACTCTGTTGTTTCTTGGTCCATTTATTCTCTAATTCTACAAGATGATAGTCCTTCTTAACCTAAACACCCCAGACATCATATTTCGCCTCTAGCCCCTCTTTGTTGAGCACAGCATCGCAGCCAAGTTTACTACAACAAACTTTCATCGATGCCTCACTTTGCTACAGAGCCTCTTCTCTCGCGTTTTCACTTCCCATAGTCTCCAGGATGGAAGGACAACATGCTAGACATAGTTTTCCTACCTCTTGTGACCTCTCTTTGCCTTGTCCCATGATGACTACGAGTCTGGCACGACTGGTCACGCGCTCTGGCAGTTGCGGCCATGCTCTGTGCCACTGACCGCGTCGAGTAGCATTGCTCCGGCTGTGTCCGCGCGTCCGTGGTTGCTGACCTGACTCCCTGCTACCTCACAACGCTCTCTGACCCTGTTGCACCTCCGGCAGTTTCCTCGTCGGCGCTTGCCGCCGCGCACCCACAGGCGCATTGTGGCCGACATGGCTCTGTCTGCGCCCCGTTTTTTCTTCCCCTGTCCCTGGCATCGTCTAGTGCTCCGTGACCCTCATGTGCCCTCTCCCGTCGTCCCCGTCCTCCCCGTGTAGCTAAACGCCATCGCCAGAGCTGGCTAGCGCGCCCTTGGCGGCACCCGAGGCTGTGACCCTCCTCCCCGCCTATTTAACTGGCTCCCACCCTCGCCCCTCCTCACCAGCCACTCCCTATCACTCCCAGTAGCCACCCGGACCTCTCAAATCATCGCCCAAGCTCCTCCTGCCCCTTCCATGGTCGGAACCTCGCCACCGGCCTTTGCTCAAATCCGAGCAAGCCGGACCTCCTCTCCTCCTCATTTCATCTCCAGAGTAGCACCTCGGCCATGGCAGAGCTCTCCCACCTCTCCTCGTCTCTTCCCCACCACCGTAGCAACCGGCTCTACCTCCCCCGAAGCTCCTGTCCGCCGACGTTGAGCCCATCGTTGTCTCAATCCACTCCACCAGCCGTGGATGGGAATGATGACGCGGCTCTTCCCCCAGGTCACTCCGGTGGATGGAGCGTCGCCGGAGGTGGCCGGTGGCGCCAGGACGGCCCCTGGCGCCGAGCCCTCTGCTCTGCCCCGTCGGGCATGAGAAGAAGACGAAGATGACCCCCTGCCAGTGGGTCCCGCTCATCAGCCTCTGCGCGTTGACCCCGCGGGCCCACTGACGTGGATACGTGGACACACATTTCAGGGAATACATTTTCTTCGCGGAATACGTTTTCTTCGGCCAAAAATGCATTTTGACTTCAATGAAAGCGTATTTTCTCGAGTGCGCGTTTTGTTTTTCAGTCACGGGCCAGTTTGTGAAGATTTTTTTTACACATAGGTCACTAGCAGTCAAACCATCATATCTTTTCACTCCCAACTCCAAATCAAGTGATTCCAAAGCCAAATTCTTCGTCTCGTCGAGCCCGTTTTGATGGAATCATTTTCTCCATGTTATAAAATTTTGAAATTCCGAAGTAATTCGAGCTGTAATTGTACGTACATGTAAAGAGTTCAAATGCGAATAACCATTATGCCCTTGCCCTTATTCAGCCCCTCCAAGAGAGAACGCTTTCTGGTGATTCTTTCCGTGAGCTTCTCGCACTTCTTTCTGGTGAATCCATCCCTCCCAGGAAAGCCACACCCTCCATTTGCAAGATTGCAATGCAATGATATGGTTAATTTAATTTAAATTTCTTAAAATATTGCATTGGCTACAAATGAATTATCCATGGCATTTCTTGGAGTTATCTTGATCTTGCTACTGCCATGGTATTGCTTGGATTCCTAGGACTAATGCTTTGCAGATGGTGGATGACATGTGGCCATTGGATTAATAGTGGCTATGATTATTATTTTATCATGATAGTATTTCTATTGTGATTTGGAGTATTATTTTGCATTTGATGCTATCATGTGGATCTTAGGTTAATATCTTGATATTGTTATTGGATTAGTAGCATCATAGTCTTTGGATTCAACATGATCTTAGTAGTATGCTACCCTTGGGGTTTATTATCAGGTGATTATATTACCCTATGGATCATTTGTTTAATATTTCTATAACTTGGATCACAGGTTGATAGATGATATCGGAGTATCAGTTATCACAGATCTATCTTGGGGATAAATTTCGTCATTTAGTTGGTTAGGTGCCACTGAACCAGGCTTTTCCAGTGCAACCACATTTGCCTTTATGGGGAGGCCCTAATGCGGTCTATTGTTATGACTCTCAACGGTGCCTCCAACTAGGGAAGGTTATACGCGTGCGCTACCCTGATCAGGTAGGCCAGTATAAGCCTTGTGTGCCCGTAGTTTTAGGGCCCTTTGTCCCCGTTTGGGACTGTGTATGTTTTGCCACGACGGTGGTTGTTGGATGTCCAAAGTGGCATCGGGGCCACCTATGACTGAGCCCAAAGGGGAGTTGGTCGAAGTGGCTGAGAGAGTGCAATGGCAGTAAATCGGTTTTGTCAGAACACCGTTGGTCCACCCAAATGGGAGCACGAGGCCATGGGTTCTGTGATGTGGGTATAATATTCTAACCTCTGTAGAGTTTGTGTTTAATATAGCGGTAGCCGCGTCCTCAGTCGTGGGCACAAGTTTGTACTAGGTCATACCGTTCGATCAACACTCACATGATGGAATGACCTATAGGTGATTTATATGTTGATATATTTGAGAGGTGCAGTTTGGCAGGATGTCGATTTTATGTTAGGATCATCTCGAGGATGATCATTCAGTTTGTGATGTGGTCACGCAGTGATTGCGTGGAGGTATTGATCACAAGGTGATCGAGGTGATTTATTTGCTTGGCCGGATAGCCAAGAGTGAGATGGTTCTTGAGATGGTGGTTTAGCAGTAATTCTAGTAGTATCATATTATGATTAGTAGTTGCTTCCTCGTAATAGTTGTTGATAACTTAACCTGTTAATGCTATGTTATTGTCTTGCCTTGATGCTTTTGGTTGTTGTGAGCTTGCAAGTACATTCAATGTACTGACCTGGTGTGTCATGCCAAATTGCAGGTGATGCCGTGATTGATGGTTTGTCAAGGTTTCCGTTCGTGCGAGCTAGATTGTGTCCCAGCCAGAGCCCTGCAGAGTGGAGTTCGTCATTGTTTTGCTGCTAGAAGTATTCTTCTTCTATGAGTTGTTCCACTGCTAGCATAGAGCTTCTTTAGCAGGCGTAGTGTCACCGTGCTGATGTGATCCTTTGTAACATCAGACCCTTGTACCTCATCCTTTGTAATAAAGAGCTAATTTGTTCTATGCCGAGAAGTGTCATATTCTAGAAGACTTACCTCGATATCTGGGCTAGAATACGGGGCGCTTCGGTCTCTCCCTGAGCCAGGGTGCCACACACATGGTATCATATTTTCCATCCAAGGCTCTTAGGATCTTCTTGTTGATGAATTTTTCGGTCATCTCTTCGCTTCCTAACCGGCAATCTCATTTGTTGACTTTGCACTTGTTAGTGACTCCTTCACCATCCTTCATCTTGAACTTGTCAAGTTGACTTTGAAGCACACCCAATTTGGATTCCTTGACGGACTCGGTACCTTCGTGCATATCAACCAAAGTATCCCAAATTTCCTTTGCATTCTCAAGGCGGTTGATTTTTTTGAATTCTTCGGGGCACAATCCGTTGAAGAGAATATCGCAAGATTGAGCATTGTATTGCAACATATTCATTTCTTCTACGAACACTTCATGGTCTGGTTCTTTTCCATCCTCGAAGAAATCACCTTGCAAGCCAATGCGCACAATAGCCCAAACGGCGAGGTTATGACCAAGAATATGCATTTTCATCTTATGCTTCCAACTAGCAAAATTTGTACCATCAAAGTAAGGACCTCTACGGTGATAATTTTCCTCGCTAGACGCCATACTCTTCTAGGTTGTGAAACCAAGGCTATGCACCAAAACTATGGAAATCAAGGAAAACAGAGACCAAAGCTCTAATACCACTTGTAGGATCGAAACTAGGTCTAGGGGTGATTAGACTACTTGACCAACTAAAGATCTAACCTTTTCCCAATTCTAGTTATGGGAAGATTGTAGCAACTTAGCACAAGTCAAGCAGTCAACCTACACATGCAATTCTAAGAGTGTAACAGTGGAAAGTAAAACATTGCATATGTAGGTAAAGGGAAGGGTTTGGAGAGTGCAAACGCAATGATGACACAGAGGTTTTTGTCGTGGTTCCGATAGGTGGTGCTATTGTACATCCACGTTGGTGGAGACTTCAACCCACGAAGGGTAACGATTGTGAGAGTCCACGGAGGGCTCCACCCACGAAGGGTCCACGAAGAAGCAACCTTGTCTATCCCACCATGATCATCGCCCATAAGGACTTGCCTCACTCGGGTAGATCTTCATGAAGTAGATAGGCGATCTCCTTGCCCTTACAAACTTCTTGGTTCAACTCCACAATCTTTTCGGAGGCTCCCAAGCGACACCTAAACAATCTAGGAGACACCACTCTCCAAAAGGTAATAGATGGTGTGTTGATGATGAACTCCTTGCTCTTGTGCTTCAAATGATAGTCTCCCCAACACTCAACACTCTCTCAAAGATTTGGATATGGTGGAAAGATGATTTGAGTTGAAAGCAACTTGGGGAAGGCTATAAATCAAGAATCTTGTGGTTGGATTGGAATCTCTTGATCCCAACTCATGAGTAGGTGGTTCTTTCTCAAAAAATGTAGGTTGGAAGTGTAGGCATGTTCTGATGGCTCTCTCTGAAATGGAGAAGGGGGTGGAGGGGTATATATAGACTTCACACAAAATCCAAGCTTTACACACATTTGACCCAACTTGGTCAGACCGAATTGAAGAACTCAGTGCGACCGATTTAGTTCAAAATGTGAACGTTAGGAATCTCGGTGGGACCAACTGGAACAACTCGATCAGACCGATGTGTCATAATCCCCAAGTGCAAGGAATCATCGTAGCAATTTCCAAAGGTGGAAGTTATAAGTATGGAGTGTCTAACCCACAAGGAGCTAAAAGTAAGATCAATATTCTCTCAAGTCTTATCTGCCACTAATACGACTCTACGTACACCGAACGTTTGCTTCAAACTAGAAACGAGAAATAAAACTACGTAATGGGTATGAAGAGGATAACTTTGTATGGTATCGGAGAGATAAAATATATAAGTAGGGGTTGTTATCATAAAGTTAGAATATATTACTAAATATTATAAATAGCGAGTGTGGAATAATGATGGGTCGGTGTGTGGAATTATCCTAGGAAATCGTTAACAAGACCGGTAGTCGTCATTTCAATTTCAAATGAGGGAGAGGAATAAGCTAACATACTTTCTCTTCTTGGATCATATGCACTTATGATTGGAACTCTAGCAAGCATCCGCAACTACTAAAGATCATTAAGGTAAAACCCAACCATAGCATTAAAGCATCAAGTCCCCTTTATCCCATACGCAACAACCCCCTTACTCGGGTTTATGCTTCTGTCACTCAAGCAACCCACTATAAGCGAATCATGAACGTATTGCAACACCCTATAGCAGGAATCCCTCATGCTTGTGCGACACGGAGGGCACAATACGACAGCACCAAAAAAAACATACAACTCATACCAATCTAGATCATCAATAACCCCAAAGACAAAGGATATCTACTCAAAACATCATAGGATGGCAACACATCATTGGATCATAATATGTGGCATAAAGCACCATGTTCAAGTAGGGATTACAGTAGGGTGCGGGAGAGTGGACCGCGTAAAAGAGATGAGGATGGTGATGTTGATGAAGACGATCACCGCGGTGATGATTCCCCGCCCGATGGCACTCCAGCGCCACCAAGAGAGAGGAGGAGAGGTTCTCCCCCTTGTGCTTCCTCCTCCATGGCCTCCCCCCTAGATAGGGAGAGGTTCTCCCTCTGGATCTTGGCCTTCATGGCGATGTTGGCCCCTCTGGGATCGTCCTCCATGGCCTCCGGTGATGATGGCACCCTCCGGCAGGGTGCCAGAGAGGGCCTAGATTGATTTCTCGTATTTACAGAGGCTTGCGGCGATGGAACATCTGATCTAGGTTATTTTCTGGAGGTTTGGGGATTTATAGGAGAGGTTGGCGTCAAGAACAAGTCAGGGGGGCCCCACTGGAAGTCTACGAGGCACAATGGCGCGCCCTAGGGGGGTGGGCATGCCCTCCACCCTCGTGGGGCCCACAGGCCTCCCCTCTGGTAACTCTTCGTTCTAGTATTTTTTATATTTTCCAAAAAAAAATCCGTTGATTTTCATCGCATTCCGAGAACTTTTACTTCTGCAACAACACCACGCTAGTTCTGTTGAAAACAACGTCAGTTTGGGTTAGTTCTAATCAAATCATACCAAAATCATACAAAACTATTGTAAACATGGCATGAATACTTCATAAATTATAGATACGTTGGAGATGTATCAGCATCCCCAAGCTTAATTCCTACTTGTCCTCGAGTAGGTAAATGATAAAATAAATAATTTATGAAGTGTGAATGCTAGCAAGTGCATAAGTTTGATAAATGATAGTTCCCATCAGTTTTTCTAGCATCATTATATATCATAATAGTAGCTCAACTCATAAAACTTCTCATGATCAAGTAACAAGCTATTCACATGTTAAAGTATAGATCATAAACTTTCTTGAAAACTAAGAAACCGTGCTCTTAGTCATCAAACAATTGCAATTCATCTTATTTTCGGGAAGGGTCTATGTAAGAGCTTTGATTCAGCAAACTCCACATACTCAACTATCATTTAGTCTTTCACAATTGCTAACACTCATGTGATATTTATGGGTTCAAAGTTTTAATCGGACACAGAGAAAGATAAGGGCTTATAGTTTCGCCTCCCAACCTTTTACCTCAAGGGTAATGTCAACAATAATAATTTATGAGAACCTACATCCAAGTGTGTATATATATATCCAGATTGCTCCAACACAAAGTTCTTGCCAAAGGAAAAAGTGAAAAAAAGGAAAGGTGATGATCACCATGACTCTTGTATAAGGGTAGAACATAAAAGTAAAATATAGGCCCTTCGCAGAGGGAAGCAGAGGTTGTCATGCGCTTTTATGGTTGGATGCACAAAATCTTAATGCAAAAGAATGTCACTTTATATTGCCGCTTGTGATAAAGACGTTTATTATGTAGTCTGTCGCTTTTATTTCTTCCCTATCACAAGTTCATATAAAGCTTATTTTCTTCGCACTAATAGATCATACATATTTAAAGAGCAATTTTTTATTGCATGCACCGATGACAACTTACTTGAAGAATCTTACTCAATCCATAGGTAGGTATGATGGACTCTCATGGCAAAACTGGGTTAAGGAATGTTTGGAAGCACAAGTAGTATCTCTACTTGGTGCAAAGAATTTGGCTAACATGAGAGGGAAAGGCAAGCTCAACATGTTGGATGATCCAAGACAATATAACATTTCGATATAGGAAAACATAACCCATTAAGTTGTCTTCCTTGTCCAGCATCAACTTTTTAGCATGTCATATTTTAATGAGTTCTCAAAATTAAAAAAGATATCCAAGATAGTATATTTATATGTGAAATCTCTCTTCCTTCAATATTCTTTCATGAATTGTTCAAGTGACCAATTCTGCGTTTGCTAACTTACAATAAGTTTACAACCTATACTTATTATGTGTGAAGTCATTACTCCCCATGGTATAAGCATATGAAACACATATAAATTCAGATTTATGATATTCAATTCATTCAACCATTTACTCATACGATATACGTGAAGCACGTGAGTAAATGACAAACTACTCCAAAAAGATATAAGTGAAGAACACTGAGTAGTCAAATAATTAACTAGCCATGGGAGGATTATTTTTCATTCAAGATTTCAGATCCAATGATTTTATTCAAACAGAAAGTAAAATTTAAAATACGCTCCAAGCAAAACACATACCATGTGACGAATAAAAATATAGCTCCGAGTAAGGTATACCGATAGTTTTGAAGACGAAAGAGGGGATGCCTTCCGGCGCATCCCCAAGCTTAGGCGGTTGAGTCTTCCTTGAATATTACCTTGGGTTGCCTTGGGCATCCCAAAGCTTAGGATCTTTCCACTCCTTATTCTCCTCATATCGATATCTCACCCAAAGCTTGAAAACTTCAATCACACAAAACTTAACGGAACTTTGTGAGATAGGTTAGTATGATAAAGAGTAAACCTTCAATTTGGTACTGTCAAAGACAAGATTCATAATTTTTCTCACACAATGCCTACTGTACCATATCATTTCTACAATTTATATTGAGAAATATAAGCCACAGAAAATAGAAAACAAGCAAACTATGCAATGAACACAGAATCTGTCAGAAACAGAATAGTCTGTAATGATCTGAACAACAACCATACTTCTACTACTCCAAAAATTATGAAATAAATTGGTGGACGTGAGGAATTTGTCTATTAATCTTATGAAAAAAAATCAACTCAATAGCACTCTTCTGTAAAAAAACTGACATCTAATCTCGTGAGTGCAGAGTTTAAGTTTTTTATAGCAAGATCACATTAACTTTCACCCAAGTCTTCCCAAAGGTCTTACTTGGCACTTTATTGAAACAAAAGCTATAATACATGATTATTATAGTAGCTTAATCATGTGAACACACACAAAAATAAGGGTAAATATTTGGTTGTCTCCCAACAAGCGCTTTTCTTTAATGCCTTTTAGCTAGGCATGATGATTTCAATGATGCTCACATAAAAGATAAGAACTGAAACATAAAGAGAGCATCATGAAGAATATGACTAGCACATTTAAACCTAACCCACTTCCTATGCCTAGGGATTTTTGAGAGCACACAAGTTATAGGAACAAGGATCAACTAGCGTAGGAAGGCAAAACAAGGATAACTTCAAAACTTTAAGCTCATAGAGAGTAAACTTGATATTATTACAACTCCTACAAGCATATATTCCTCCCTCATAATAATTTTCAGTAGCATAATGAATGAATTCAACAATATATCCATCACATAAAGCATTCTTTTCATGATCTACAAGCATAGAAATTTTTCTACTCTTCACATAAGCAAAATTCTTCTCATTCAGAACAATGGGAGCAAACTCAATAGAATAATAGTCATATGAGGCATAATCCAATTGAAAATTAAAATCATGATGACAAGTTTCACGGTTAACATTATTCTTTATAGCATACATGTCATCACAATAATAATCATAGATAGCAGCTTTATTCTCACAATCAATTGGAACCTCTTCCGAAATAGTGGAGTCATTACTAACTAAAGTTGACACTCTTCCAAATCCACTTTCGATTATAGTATTACTCATACTCCAAAAGATATAAGTGAAGTTCATGGAGCATTCTAAAATTAATATAGGCTAACCAATATCAAGCTCAAAGTATGTAAGTGAAGCACACGAAGCATTCTATAAAACCATACTCAAAAGATTTAAGTGAAGCACAAAGAGCAATTCTATAATATCATACTTAAAAGATATAAGTGAAGCACAAGAAGCATTCTATAAATCAATGAAGGGCTATCTCAT
The DNA here is from genome assembly GCF_002162155.2 of Triticum dicoccoides. Taxonomy (NCBI): domain Eukaryota; kingdom Viridiplantae; phylum Streptophyta; class Magnoliopsida; order Poales; family Poaceae; genus Triticum; species Triticum dicoccoides. Next base: position 414,343,774 of record NC_041386.1, on the reverse strand, counting down.
ACTAGCATGGTTCTTACAGGAAAAAGAAAAACACAAAGGACACAAATCATTTGAACAAAACAAAAACCAAGGTATACCAATAATTGTTGAAGAAGAAAGATGGGATGCCAACCGGGGCATCCCCAAGCTTAGATGCTTGAGTATCCTTGAGATATTTACTTGGGATGCCTTGGACATCCCCAAGCTTGAACTCTTGCCTCTCTTTATTCTTCTCATATTGATAGCTCCTCGATCTTCGAACACTTCATCCACACAAAACTTTAACAAAAACTTTGTGATATCCGTTAGTATAATAAAGAAAATCACTACCTTTAGGTACTGTTGCAAACTCATTCCAATTTCATATTAAAACTATATCTACTGTATTCCAACTTCACCATGGTTCATACGCCCCAATACTATCCATAGATTCATCAAAATAAGTGAACAACAAATAGAAAATAGAATTTGTCAAAAACAGCACAGTCTGTAGTAATCTGGAAATTTAGTGTACTTCTGTAACTCCAAAAATTCCAAAAATTAGGAAAAATAAAAACACATTTACAGAAGTAATGTGCAAAAAGTTTCAGACCCCTTAGACTTTCCACTAAAAAATGTAAATTCACGCGCTATGGCCAAAGTTTCTGTTTTTGTACTACACAAAGTAAACAAGCAATCTAATCATCCTAAAACCAAAACTTGGCACATTATTTTTATAATACAATGGATATATACAAGGGGATAATTATTTTCAGAGAAACTTTCATGATTTTTTTACATTGTTTCCATGAGCATGAACACAAGTGTCCAAGGTCGACCCTCACTTCTCCAATGCATAACCTTTCAATCACTTCTCTTATTGAAAAACTTTTTAGGCATGAGAGGCAAGTAAATTTTATTTTATTTTTTGTATTTCCATTATTTTAAAAAATGTATGTTTCACCCACAACTAAACATAAACAAAAAGGAAAACAATCTACTTAGTGAAGAAAGCAAACAAGAACACACGAGAATATCAACCCCACGCTATTGCCCCCCAACAACGGTGCCAGAAAAGAGTTGATAATCCCCAAGTGCACGGAATCATCGTAGCAATTCCCAAAGGTGGAAGTGATAAGTATGGATTGTCGAACCCACAAGGAGCTAAAGGTAAGATCAATATTCTCTCAAGTCCTATATGCCACTGATATGACTTTACGTACACCAAACGTTTGCTTCCAACTAGAAACGAGAAGTAAAACTATGTTGTGGGTATGAAGAGGATAACTTTGCATGGTATCGAAGAGATAAAATATAAAATTAGGGGTTGCTATCATAAAGTTAGAATATATTACTAAATACTATGAATAGCGAGTGTGGAATAATGATGGGCCGGTGTGTGGAATTATCCTAGGCAATCGTTAACAAGACCGGTAGTCGTCATTGCAATTTCATACGAGGGAGAGGCATAAGCTAACATACTTTCTCTTCTTGGATCATATGCACTTATGATTGGAACTCTAGAAAGCATCCACAACTACTAATGATCATTAAGGTAAAACCCAACCATAGCATTAAAGCATCAAGTCCCCTTTATCCCATACGCAACAACCTCCTTACTCGGGTTTATGCTTCTGTCACTCAAGCAACCCACTATAAGTGAATCATGAATGTATTGCAACACCCTACAACGGGAATCCCTCACTCTTGCGCGACACGGAGGGCACAATAGGACAACACAGAAATAAAACATACAACTCATACCAATCTAGATCATCAATCAACCCAAAGACAAAGGATATCTACTCAAAACATCATAGGAAGGCAACACATCGTTTGATCATAATATGTGGCATAAAGCACCATGTTCAAGTAGGGATTACAGCGGGGTGTTGGAAATATGCCCTAGAGGCAATAATAAAAGCATTATTATTATATTTCCTTGTTCATGATAATTGTCTTTATTCATGCTATAATTGTGTTATCCGGAAATCGTAATACATGTGTGAATAAGAGACACCAACATGTCCCTAGTGAGCCTCTAGTTGACTAGCTCGTTGATCAACAGATAGTCATGGTTTCCTGACTATGGACACTGGATGTCATTGATAACGAGATCACATCATTGGGAGAATGATGTGATGGACAAGACCCAATCCTAAACATAGCACAAGATCGTATAGTTCGTTTGCTAGAGTTTTCTAATGTCAAGTATCTATTCCTTTGACCATGAGATCGTGTAACTCCCGGATACCGTAGGAGTGCTTTGGGTATGCCAAACGTCACAACGTAACTGGGTGACTATAAAGGTAGACTACGGGTATCTCCGAAAGTGTCTGTTGGGTGACATGGATCAAGACTGGGATTTGTCACTCCGTATGACGGAGAGGTATCACTGGGCCCACTCGGTAATGCATCATCATAATGAGCTCAGAGTGACCAAGTGTCTGGTCACGGGATCATGCATTACGGTACGAGTAAAGTGACTTGCCGGTAACGAGATTGAACGAGGTATTAGGATACCGACGATCGAATCTCGGGCAAGTAACATATCAATAGACAAAGGGAATAGCGTACGGGATTGATTAAATCCTCGACATCGTGGTTCATCCGATGAGATCATCGTGGAGCATGTGGGAGCCAACATGGGTATCCAGATCCCGCTGTTGGTTATTGACCGGAGAGTCGTCTCGGTCATGTCTGCTTGTCTCCCGAACCCGTAGGGTCTACACACTTAAGGTTCGGTGACGCTAGGGTTATGAAGATATGTATATGCAGAAACCCGAATGTTGTTCGGAGTCCCGGATGAGATCTCGGACGTCACGAGGAGTTCCGGAATGGTCCGGAGGTAAAGAATTATATATAGGAAGTGCTATTTCGGGCATCGGGACATGTTTCGGGGTTATCGGTATTGTACCGGGACCACCGGAAGGGTCCCGGGGGTCCACCGGGTGGGGCCACCTGTCCCGGGGGGGCACATGGGCTGTAGGGAGTGCGCCTTGTCCTAGATGGGCCAAGGGCACCAGCCCCTATAGGCCCATGCGCCTAGGGTTTCCACCATGGAAGAGTCCATGTGGTGGAAGGCACCCCTAGGTGCCTTGGGGGGGAGGGAAACCTCCCCTTGGCCGCCGCCCCCCCTAGTAGATCTCATCTACTAGGGCCGGCGCCCCCCCTGGCACCCCTATATATAGTGGGGGGGAGAGGAGGGATTTCACACCAGCCCCTGGCGCCTCCATCTCCCCCCGTTACGTCTCTCCCTCGTAGTCTCGGCGAAGCCCTGCTGCTGTGACGCCCTACATCCACCACCACGCCGTCGTGCTGCTGGATCTTCATCAACCTCTCCTCCCCCCTTGCTGGATCAAGGAGGAGACGTCTCCCGTCCCGTACGTGTGTTGAACGCGGAGGTGTCGTCCGTTCGGCGCTGGTCATCGGTGATTTGGATCACGTCGAGTACGACTACATCATCACCGTTCTTTTGAACGCTTCCGTGCGTGATCTACAAAGGTATGTAGATGCATCTAATCACTCGTTGCTAGATGAACTCCTAGATGATCTTGGTGAAACGAGTAGGAAAATTTTTGTTTTCTGCTACGTTCCCCAACAGTGGCATCATGAGCTAGGTCTATGCGTAGTTCTTCTTGCGCGAGTAGAACACAATTTGTTGTGGGCGTAGATTTGTCAACTTTCTTGCCGTTACTAGTCCTTTCTTGCTTCAGCGGTATTGTGGGATGAAGCGGCCCGGACCAACCTTACACGTATGCTTACGTGAGACCGGTTCCACCGACTAACATGCACTAGTTGCATAAGGTGGCTGGCGGGTGTCTGTCTCTCCTACTTTAGTTGGAGCGGAATCGATGAACAGGGTCCTTATGAAGGGTAAATAGAAGTTGACAAATCACGTTGTGGCTTTAACGTAGGTAAGAAAACGTTCTTGCTAGAACCCTAATTCAGCCACGTAAAACTTGCAACAACAATTAGAGGATGTCTAACTTGTTTTTGCAGCAAGTGGTTTGTGATATGATATGACCAAAGTTGTGATGAATGATGAATGATCTATATGTGATGTATGAGATGTTCATGCTATTGTAATAGGAATCACGACTTGCATGTCGATGAGTATGACAACCGGCAGGAGCCATAGGAGTTGTCTTTATTCTTTTATATGACCTGTGTGTCATCAAGAAATGCCATGTAAATTACTTTACTTTATTGCTAAACGCGTTAGCCATAGTAGTAGAAGTAATAGTTGGCGAGCAACTTCATGGAGACATGATGATGGAGATCATGATGATGGAGATCATGGTGTCAAGCCGGTGACAAGATGATCATGGAGCCCCAAGATGGAGATCAAAGGAGCTACGTGATATTGGCCATATCATGTCACGTTTATTATTTGATTGCATGTGATGTTTATCATGTTTTGCATCTTGTTTACTTAGAACGACGGTAGTAAATAAGATGATCCCTCACAATAATTTCAAGAAGTGTTCCCCCTAACTGTGCACCATTGCGACAGTTCGCTGTTTCAAAACACCACGTGATGATCGGGTGTTTTATTCAGACGTTCACATACAACGGGTGTAAGACAGATTTACACATGCAAACACTTAGGTTGACTTGACGAGCCTAGCATGTACAGACATGGCCTCGGAACACAGAAGACCGAAAGGTCGAGCATGAGTCGTATAGTAGATACGATCAACATGAAGATGTTCACCGATGTTGACTAGTCCGTCTCACATGATCATCGGACACGGTCTAGTTAACTCGGATCATGTAATACTTAGATGACTGGAGGGATGTCTAATCTAAGTGGGAGTTCATTAATAATTTGATTAGTTGAACTTAATTATCATGAACTTAGTCTAAATATTTTACAATATGTCTTGTAGATTAAATGGCCAACGTAGTCCTCAACTTCAACGCGTTCCTAGAGAAAACCAAGCTGAAAGACGATGGCAGCAACTATACGGACTGGGTCCGGAACCTGAGGATCATCCTCATAGCTGCCAAGAAAGATTATGTCCTACAAGCACCGCTTGGTGACGCACCCGTTCTCCCTGCAGAACAAGATGTTATGAACGCTTGGCAGGCACGTTCTGATGACTACTCCCTCATTCAGTGCGGCATGCTTTACAGCCTAGAGCCGGGGCTCCAAAAGCGTTTTGAGAGACATGGAGCATATGAGATGTTCGAAGAGCTGAAAATGGTTTTCCAAGCTCATGCCCGGGTCGAGAGATATGAAGTCTCCGACAAATTATTCAGCTGTAAGATGGAGGAAAACAGTTCTGTCAGTGAGCACATACTCACTATGTCTGGGTTGCATAACCGCTTGACTCAGCTGGGAGTTAATCTCCCAGATGATGCGGTCATTGACAGAATCCTCCAGTCGCTTCCACCAAGCTACAAGAGCTTTGTGATGAACTTCAATATGCAGGGGATGGAAAAGACCATTCCTGAAGTATTTGCTATGCTGAAATCAGCAGAGGTAGAAGTCAGGAAGGAACATCAAGTGTTGATGGTCAATAAAACCACTAAGTTCAAGAAAGGCAAGGGTAAAAAGAACTTCAAGAAGGACGGCAAGGAGGTTGCCGCGCCCGGCAAGCAAGCTGCCGGGAAGAAGCCAAAGAATGGACCCAAGCCCGAGACTGAGTGCTTTTATTGCAAGGGAAGCGGTCACTGGAAGCGGAACTGCCCTAAGTACTTAGCGGATAAGAAGGCCGGCAAAACCAAAGGTATATGTGATATACATGTAATTGATGTGTACCTTACTAGTGCCCGTGGTGGCTCCTGGGTATTTGATACCGGTGCAGTTGCTCACATTTGTAACTCAAAGCAGGGGCTGCGGAATAAGCGGAAACTGGCAAAGGACGAGGTGACGATGCGCGTCGGGAATGGTTCCAAGGTCAATGTGATCGCCGTCGGCACGCTACCTCTGCATCTCCCTTCGGGATTAGTTTTAAACCTTAATAATTGTTATTTAGTGCCAGCTTTGAGCATGAACATTGTATCGGGATCTCGTTTAATTCGAGATGGCTACTCTTTTAAATCTGAGAATAATGGTTGTTCCATTTTTATGAGAGATATGTTTTATGGTCATGCTCCTATGGTGAATGGTTTATTCTTTATGAATCTCGAATGTGATGCTACACATGTTCATAATGTGAGTACCAAAAGAAGTAAGGTTGATAATGATAGTCCCACATACCTGTGGCACTGCCGCCTTGATCACATAGGTGTCAAACGCATGAAGAAGCTCCATGCTGATGGACTTTTAGAGTCTCTTGATTATGAGTCATTTGACACATGCGAACCATGCCTTATGGGTGAAATGACCAAGACTCCATTCTCAGGAACAATGGAGCGAGCAACCGACTTATTGGAAATCATACATACCGATGTGTGCGGTCCAATGAGTGTTGAGGCTCGCGGTGGCTATCGTTATGTTCTCACCCTCACTGATGATTTAAGTAGGTATGGGTATATCTACTTAATGAAACACAAGTCTGAAACCTTTGAAAAGTTCAAGGAATTTCAGAGTGAGGTTGAAAATCAACGTGACAGGAAAATCAAGTTTCTGCGATCAGATCGTGGAGGAGAATACTTGAGTCACGAGTTTGGCACACACTTAAGAAAATGTGGAATAGTTTCACAACTCACGCCGCCAGGAACACCTCAGCGTAATGGTGTGTCCGAACGTCGTAATCGCACTCTATTAGATATGGTGCGATCTATGATGTCTCTTACTGATTTACCGCTTTCCTTTTGGGGCTATGCTTTAGAGACTGCCGCATTCACTTTAAATAGGGCTCCGTCGAAATCCGTTGAGACGACACCGTATGAATTATGGTTTGGGAAGAAACCTAAGCTGTCGTTTCTAAAAGTTTGGGGATGCGATGCTTATGTCAAGAAACTTCAACCTGAAAAGCTCGAACCCAAGTCGGAAAAATGCGTCTTCATAGGATACCCAAAAGAAACTATTGGGTACACCTTCTACCTCAGATCCGAAGGCAAGATCTTTGTTGCCAAGAATGGGTCCTTTCTGGAGAAAGAGTTTCTCTCGAAAGGAGTAAGTGGGAGGAAAGTAGAGCTTGATGAAGTATTACCTCTTGAACCGGAAAATGGCGCAACTCAAGAAAATGTTCCTGAGGTGCCTGCACCGACTAGAGAGGAAGTTAATGATCAAGATACTTCTGATCAAGCCCCTACTGAAATTCGAAGGTCCACAAGGACACGTTCCGCACCAGAGTGGTACGGCAACCCTGTCTTGGAAATCATGCTGTTAGACAACGGTGAACCTTCGAACTATGAAGAAGCGATGGCGGGCCCGGATTCCGAAAAATGGCTAGAAGCCATGAAATCCGAGATAGGATCCATGTATGAAAACGAAGTATGGACTTTGACTGACTTGCCCATTGAGCGGCGAGCCATAGAAAATAAATGGATCTTTAAGAAGAAGACAGACGCGGATGGTAATGTGACCATCTATAAAGCTCGGCTTGTCGCTAAGGGTTATCGACAAGTTCAAGGGGTTGACTACGATGAGACTTTCTCACCGGTAGCGAAGCTGAAGTCCGTCCGAATCATGTTAGCAATTGCCGCATTCTATGATTACGAAATATGGCAAATGGACGTCAAAACGGCATTCCTTAATGGTTTCCTTAAGGAAGAATTGTATATGATGCAGCCGAAGGTTTTGTCGATCCTAAGAATGCTGACAATGTGTGCAAGCTCCAACGCTCGATTTATGGGCTGGTGCAAGCATCTCGGAGTTGGAACATTCGCTTTGATGAGATGATCAAAGCGTTTGGGTTTACACAGACTTATGGAGAAGCCTGCGTTTACAAGAAAGTGAGTGGGAGATCTGTAGCATTTCTCATATTATATGTAGATGACATACTTTTGATGGGAAATGATATAGAACTCTTGGACAGCATCAAGGCCTACTTGAATAAAAGTTTTTCAATGAAGGACCTTGGAGAAGCTGCTTATATATTAGGCATCAAAATCTATAGAGATAGATCGAGACGCCTCATAGGTCTTTCACAAAGCACATACCTTGATAAGATATTGAAGAAGTTCAATATGGATCAATCCAAGAAGGGGTTCTTGCCTGTGTTACAAGGTATGAAATTGAGCTCAGCTCAATGTCCGACCACGGCAGAAGATATAGAAGAGATGAGCGTCATCCCCTATGCCTCAGCCATAGGTTCTATTATGTATGCCATGTTGTGTACTAGACCTGATGTTAACCTTGCCGTCAGTTTGGTAGGAAGGTACCAAAGTAATCCCGGCAAGGAACACTGGACAGCGGTCAAGAATATCCTGAAGTACCTGAAAAGGACTAAGGAAATGTTTCTCGTTTATGGAGGTGACGAAGAGCTCGTCGTAAAGGGTTACGTCGACGCTAGCTTCGACACAGATCTGGATGACTCTAAGTCACAAACCGGATACGTGTATATTTTGAATGGTGGGGCAGTAAGCTGGTGCAGTTGCAAGCAAAGCGTCGTGGCGGGATCTACATGTGAAGCGGAGTACATGGCAGCCTCGGAGGCAGCACATGAAGCAATATGGGTGAAGGAGTTCATCACCCACCTAGGAGTCATACCCAATGCGTCGGGGCCAATCAAGCTCTTCTGTGACAACACTGGAGCTATTGCACTTGCCAAGGAGCCCAGGTTTCACAAGAAGACAAGGCACATCAAGCGTCGCTTCAACTCCATTCGTGAAAATGTTCAAGATGGAGACATAGAGATTTGTAAAGTACATACGGACCTGAATATAGCAGATCCGTTGACTAAACCTCTCCCTAGAGCAAAACATGATCAACACCAGCATTCCATGGGTGTTCGATTCATCACAATGTTACTAGATTATTGACTCTAGTGCAAGTGGGAGACTGTTGGAAATATGCCCTAGAGGCAATAATAAAAGCATTATTATTATATTTCCTTGTTCATGATAATTGTCTTTATTCATGCTATAATTGTGTTATCCGGAAATCGTAATACATGTGTGAATAACAGACACCAACATGTCCCTAGTGAGCCTCTAGTTGACTAGCTCGTTGATCAACAGATAGTCATGGTTTCCTGACTATGGACACTGGATGTCATTGATAACGAGATCACATCATTGGGAGAATGATGTGATGGACAAGACCCAATCCTAAACATAGCACAAGATCGTATAGTTCGTTTGCTAGAGTTTTCTAATGTCAAGTATCTATTCCTTTGACCATGAGATCGTGTAACTCCCGGATACCGTAGGAGTGCTTTGGGTATGCCAAACGTCACAACGTAACTGGGTGACTATAAAGGTAGACTACGGGTATCTCCGAAAGTGTCTGTTGGGTGACATGGATCAAGACTGGGATTTGTCACTCCGTATGACGGAGAGGTATCACTGGGCCCACTCGGTAATGCATCATCATAATGAGCTCAGAGTGACCAAGTGTCTGGTCACGGGATCATGCATTACGGTACGAGTAAAGTGACTTGCCGGTAACGAGATTGAACGAGGTATTGGGATACCGACGATCGAATCTCGGGCAAGTAACATAGCGATAGACAAAGGGAATAGCGTACGGGATTGATTAAATCCTCAACATCGTGGTTCATCCGATGAGATCATCGTGGAGCATGTGGGAGCCAACATGGGTATCCAGATCCCGCTGTTGGTTATTGACCGGAGAGTCGTCTCGGTCATGTCTGCTTGTCTCCCGAACCCGTAGGGTCTACACACTTAAGGTTCGGTGACGCTAGGGTTATGAAGATATGTATATGCAGAAACCCGAATGTTGTTCGGAGTCCCGGATGAGATCCCGGACGTCACGAGGAGTTCCGGAATGGTCCGGAGGTAAAGAATTATATATAGGAAGTGCTATTTCGGGCATCGGGACAAGTTTCGGGGTTATCGGTATTGTACCGGGACCCCCGGAAGGGTCCCGGGGGTCCACCGGGTGGGGCCACCTGTCCCGGGGGGCCACATGGGCTGTAGGGAGTGCGCCTTGGCCTAGATGGGCCAAGGGCACCAGCCCCTATAGGCCCATGCGCCTAGGGTTTCCACCATGGAAGAGTCCATGTGGTGGAAGGCACCCCTAGGTGCCTTGGGGGGGAGGGAAACCTCCCCTTGGCCGCCGCCCCCCCTAGTAGATCTCATCTACTAGGGCCGGCGCCCCCCTGGCACCCCTATATATAGTGGGGGGAGAGGAGGGATTTCACACCAGCCCCTGGCGCCTCCATCTCCCCCCGTTACGTCTCTCCCTCGTAGTCTCGGCGAAGCCCTGCTGCTGTGACGCCCTGCATCCACCACCACGCCGTCGTGCTGCTGGATCTTCATCAACCTCTCCTCCCCCCTTGCTGGATCAATAAGGAGGAGACGTCTCCCGTCCCGTACGTGTGTTGAACGCGGAGGTGCCGTCCGTTCGGCGCTGGTCATCGGTGATTTGGATCACGTCGAGTACGACTACATCATCACCGTTCTTTTGAACGCTTCCGTGCGCGATCTACAAAGGTATGTAGATGCATCTAATCACTCATTGCTAGATGAACTCCTAGATGATCTTGGTGAAACGAGTAGGAAAATTTTTGTTTTCTGCTACGTTCCCCAACACGGGGTGCGGGAGCGTGGACCGTGTAACACAGACGAGGATGGTGACGATGATGGTGATGTTGATGAAGATGATCACCGCGACGATGATTCCCCTCCCGATGGCACTCCGGCGCCACCAAGAGAGAGGAGGAGAGGTTCTCCCCCTTGTGCTTCCTCCTCCATGGCCTCCCCCCTGGATGGGGAGAGGTTCTCCCTCTGGATTTTGGCCTTCATGGCGATGTTGGCCCCTCCAGGGTCCTCCTCCATGGCCTCAGGTGATGATGGCCACCTCCGGTAGGGTGCCATAGAGGGCCTAGATTGATTTCTCATGGCTACAGAGGCTTGCGGCGGCGGAGTTTCCGATCTATGTTATTTTCTGGAGGTTTGGGGATTTATAGAAGAGGTTGGCGTCAAGAACAAGTCAGGGGGGCCCACTAGAAGTCCACGAGGCACAGGGGCATGCCCTCCACCCTCGTGGGGCCCACGGGCCACCCCTCCAGTAACTCTTCGTTCCAGTATTTTTATATTTTCTAGAAAAAATCTCCGTTGATTTTCATCGCATTCCGAGAACTTCTATTTCTGCACAAAAACAACACCACGGTAGTTCGGCTGAAAACAACATCAGTCTGGGTTAGTTCTAATCAAATCATACCAGAATCATATAAAACTACTGTAAACATGGCATCATTACTTCATGAATTATTGATACGTTGGAGATGTATCAATGTGCTAGGGTTAGGGAAAAACCTCATCTCGATGAAGCCGATTGCTTGAACTCGGTGAGACCTATTCCAGCAAAGAGCAAACAGAGGGTTGGTCAAGCAAACTCAGTGGGACCGATTGCACATTTTGGTGAGACCGAAATAATTACAATGGGCAACAAAGGGTTTGCAGGCCCATCTTGGTGAGACCGAGATCCGTATCAGTGTGACCGAAGTGTTAGGGTTTCTGGCAGTGGCTATGTCAAGTGAACTCGGTGGCGCCGGATAGATCAAATCGGTGGGGCCGAGTTTGACTTTGAGTTTTGGACATATTTGGAAATGAGAAAGTGGTTGAGGGCTTTGAAGCAATATCACTAAGCACTTGAAGCAATATCACTAAGCACTTGGACTTAATGTGGTCTTGGATCACTAAAATATAAAACCTCATCTCTAGTCCATGCCATGCCAATCATTGAACTTTCTGAAAAATTTGACTTGAATGGATATTAGTTCAATGAAATATATGTTGTTATGAATTATAAAAACTAGACGGGGATTAGTTGCACTTTCATATTGGTTATTGACTGGAGAGGTGTCTCGGTCATGTCTACATAGTTCTCGAACTCGTAGGGTCCGCACGCTTAACGTTCGTTGACGATATAGTGTTATATGAGTTATATGCTTTTGTGACAGAATGTTGTTCGGAGTCCTAGATGAGATCACGTACATGACAAGGAGCTCCGGAATGGTCCGGAGGTAAAGATTGATATATAGGACGATGGTATTCGGATACCGAAAGTGTTTCGGAGTGTACCGGGTAGTCATCAGAATACCGGAGGGGGTACCAGACACTCCCGGGAGGGTAATGGGCATATTGGGCCATTAGAGGGGAGAACACCAGCCCACAAGGGGCTGGCGCACCCACCCTATGGCAGCCGACCTAGTGGAAGAAAGGAAAGGGGGATTCGGCCTCCCCATTCCTTCCTCTCCCCCCTTTCCTTCCCCCCTCCGACAAATATGGCAGGGCGGCGCGGCCAAGGGCAGGAGCCCAAGTAGGATTCAGACCAACTTGGGGGGCCCCTTAGCCTCTCCCCTCTCCCTCCCACCTATATATATTTGGGAGGGGGGCGCCTAGCACAACCAGATCAATTGCTTAGCCATGTGCAACGCCCCCTTCCACCGTTTACACCCTCGGTCATATTCTCATAGTGCTTAGGTGAACCCATGCAGAGATAACTTCACCATCATCGTCACCACGCCATCGTGCTGCTGGAACTCATCCACTAATTTGTTGTCTTGCTGGATCAAGAAGGCGAGGACGTCATCGAGCTGAACATGTGCTGAACACGGAGGTGACGTATGTTCGGTACTTGATCGGTTGGAGCGCGAAGAAGTTCGACGACATCAACCGCGTTAACAAACTCTTCCGCTTATGGTCTATGAGGGTATGTAGACATACTCTCCCCTTTTGTTTCTATGCATCTCCTTGATAGATCTTGCATGCACGTAGAATTTTATTTGTTTTCCATGCAATGTTTCCCAAAAGTGGCACCCAAGCCAGGTCTATGCGTAGATGATATGCACGAGTAGAACACAAAGAGTTGTGGGTGGTCTCATGTACCACAAACTTCTTATTTTAATTCGGTGGTATTGTGGGATGAAGCAGCCCGGACCAACCTTACATGTCCACACACATGAGACCGGTTCCGTCAATAGACATGCAAATTGTTTTGCATAAAGGTGGCTAGCAGGTGTCTGTTTCTCCTACTTTAGTTGAATCGAATTCGGCTATGGCCAGTCCTTGAAGAAGGTTAAAACGGCAAACTTGATGAATCACCGTTATGGTTTTTGCGTAGTTAAGAATGGTTCTTCCTAGAAGCCCATAGCAGCCACATAAAAATTGCAACAACAAAGTAGAGGATGTCTAACTTGTTTTTGCAGGGCATGTTGTGATGTGATATACTTTGTTGTATGAGATGATCATGTTTTGTAATATTGACAACCGACAGGAGCCTTAGGGTTGTCTCTTGATTATTGTATGAAATGCAAGTGCCATGTAATTGCTTTACTTTATCGCTATGCGTTAGCAATAGTTGTAGAAGCAATAGTTGGCGAGACGACCTCGATGAAACGATGCTACGATGGAGATCAAGGTGTCAAGCCGGTGATGATGGAGATCATGATGATGCTTTGGAGATGGAGATCAAAAGCACCAGATGATGATTGCCATATCATGTCACATATTTTGATTGCATGTGATGTTTATCCTTTATGCATCTTATTTTTCTTAGAACGGTAGTAGCATTATAATGATCCCTTCACTAAATTTTAAGGTAAACGTGTTCTCCCCAAGTATGCACTGTTCCAAAAGTTCGTCGTTTCGAAGCACCACATGATGATCGGGTGTGATAGACTCTACGTTCACATACAATGGGTGTAAGACAGTTTTGAACATGCATAATACTTGGGTTAAACTTGACGAGCCTAGCATGTATAGACATGGTCTCGGAACACTAGAGACCGAAAGGTCGAACTTGAGTCATATAGTAGATATGATCAACATAGAGATGTTCACCATTGATTACTACCCCATCTCATGTGATGATCGGACATGGGTTAGTTGATTTGGATCATGTATCACTTAGATAAACTTGAGGGATGTTTATTTAAGTGGGAGTTCATTAGTAATTTGATTAAATGAACTTAATTTACCATGAATGTAGTCTTATAGTTTTGCATACCTATGTTGTAGATCAATGACCCGAGCTACCGTTCCCTTGAATTTTGATGCATTCCTACAGAAAGCTAAGTTAAAATATGATGGTAGCAACTAAATAGATTGGGTCTGTAACTTGAGGATTATCCTCATTGTTGCATAGAAGAATTATGTCCTTGATGCACCGCTGGGTAACAGACCTGCTATAGGAGCTGTAACAGATGTTATGAATGTCTGGCATGCTCGATCTGATGACTACTCGATAGTTCAGTGTGCCATGCTTTACGGCTTAGAACCGGGACTTCGAAGACGTTTTGAACATCATGGAGCACATGAGATGTTCCAAGAGTTAAAATTAATATTTCAAGCAAATGCTCGAGTTGAGAGATATGAAGTCTCCAACAATTTCTATAGCTGCAAGATGGAGGAGAATACTTCTGTCAGTGAACACATACTCAAAATGTTTGGGTATCATAACCACTTGACTCAGCTGGGAGTTGAACTTCCAGTTGATAGTGTTATTGACAGAGTTCTTCAATCACTGCCACCAAGCTACAAAGGCTTCATCATGAACTATAATATGCAACGGATGAATAAAACTATTCCTGAGCTCTTCGCAATGCTTAAGGCCGCGGAGGTAGAAATCAAGAAGGAGCATCAAGTGTTGATGGTTAACAAGACGACTAGTTTCAAGAAAAAGGGCAAGGGAAAGAAAGGGAACTTCAAGAAGAATGGTAGGCAAGTTGCCACTCCCAGGAAGAAACCCAAAGTGGACCCAAGCCTAAAAATGAGTGCTTCTACTGCAAAGGGACTGGTCACTGGAAACGGAACTACCCCAAACACTTGGCGGATAAGAATGATGCCAAAGTGAACAAAGGTATATTTGATATACATGTTATTGATGTGTACCTTACTAATGCTCATAGCAGCACCTGGGTATTTGATACAGGAGCTGCGGAATAAACAAATATTGGCTAAGGACGAGGTGACGGCGCGTCGGGAATGGTTCCAAGGTTGATGTAATCACCGTCGACACGCTACCTCTACATATACCTTCGGGATTAGTTTTAGATATGAATAATTGTTATTTGGTGCCAGCGTTGAGCATGAACATTATATCTAGATCTTGTTTATTATGAGACAGTTGTTCATTTAAATCAGAGAATAATGGTTGTTCTATTTATATGAGTAATATTTTTTATGGTCATGCACCCTTGATGAATGGTCTATTCTTGTTGAATCTCGATCGTAGTGATACACATATTCATAATATTGCAGCCAAAAGATGCAAAGTTGATAATGATAGTGCAACATATTTTTGGCACTGCCGTTTAGGTCATATTGGTGTAAAGCGCAAGAAGAAACTCCATGCGGATGGACTTTTGGAATCACTTGATTATGAATCATTTGATGCTTGCGAACCATGCCTCATGGGCAAGATGACTAAAACTCCGTTCTCCGGAACAATGGAGCGAGCTAATGACTTATTGGAATTAATACATACCGATTGATGCGGTCTGATGAGTTTTGAGGGTCAAGTTGAACTTAGCAATATAGAAATAAAATTAATTTTACAAAAAAAATGTCAATAGGTCCCAAAAGAATTGGTCTAAGAAATTAGATGATGCACTTTGGGCCTACAGAACAACATATAAAAATCCTATGGGTATGTCTCCTTATAAAATGGTTTATGGAAAAGCTTGTCATTTGCCTCTTGAGTTAGAACATAAAGCATATTGGGCAATTAAAGAACTCAAGTATGATTTCAAACTTGCCGATGAAAAAGAGGTTGTTTGATATTACCTCACTAGATGAATGGAGAACTCAAGCTTATGAAAATGCCAAATTATTTAAAGAAAAAGTTAAGAGATGGCATGATAAAAGAATCCAAAAGCGTGAGTTCAAAGTGGGTGAATATGTCCTTTTGTACAACTCTCGTTTCAGATTCTTTGCAGGAAAACTTCTCTCCAAATGGGAAGGACCTTATGTTATCGAAGAAGTTTATTGTTCTGGAGCTATCAAAAAAAATAATGCCAAAGGTACTAACCCGAAGGTTGTCAATGGGCAAAGAGTTAAACACTATATCTCAGGTACAGCTATTAGTGTTGAAAGCAATATTATTCAAACCATCACATCGGAGGAACACATAAAAGAAACCTTCTGGAACACTCCAGAATCATGAAAAAAGAGGAGGTATGTGATACGGTAAGTAAACAGACTCCGAAAAATCCTAAAAAATATTTTTTTGTCATTTTTGGAAAAATAACAAAAAATAGGAAAATAAGAAGAAACCAGAAAGGCAACCCTGGTGGGTACAAGACACCAGGGCGTGCCCAGGTGGGTTGTGCCCACCTCGGGTACCTTGCGGACTCCGTTTTTTCCCGTTTGCTTGTTCCCCAAGATAAAAAATCTTTATATACCCCCCGAACCTATTGACCACTGTATCGCAAAGAAATCTTCTATTCTTCTTTCTCGCTATTTTCCTGACATATCTGAAAAATATGTTGTCTCAAGATTCCCAGGAGGATTGCCCAGTTTCTTATCAGCCTTTACATAAAAAATCTTTAAGGACACCTATCCCTATATATGGTTCATCGATGAGGAAGATGAAGATGAAGATGAACCAGTCCCTCCTCATTTCAAGCAAGAAAGCATGGAATCATTATGCAAGAGGATAATAAAGCTTGAGATGGAGAACGATGGGTTAAGGATAGATAATTTTACCCTCTGACGTAAGCTGGAGAAAGAGAAGGACAAACCCACTACTTCATCACCACCACCTTCTTCATCACCAAAGGAGACTTGAGTATCGGGTGTGGGCACTCCCCTTGGCTGGTGTCAAGCTTGGGGGAGGTGCCCCGGGATTGTATCACCACCACAATCTTTTGCCTTTATTTATTTTAGTTAGATCCTTAGTTATCTTTTGCTTTAGTTGAATAAAAATTTATTCCAATCTTTCTTCGAGTGTTTGCTTAGTGTTCTTTCTATCCTTGTAATCATGTGTGAGATATATAATAAATATTAGTTTGAGTTTTGCTTTCTTTACTTACATGTACAATAAAAAGAAAGGGAAACAAATGAAAAAGATCATATGCTAATCTTATGGTGAGTGATGACATCACATAAGGAAGAGTATAAGTAGTAAAATTTATTGGAGATTGACAAACATAGCATTGGTCAAAGATGCAATTCATGAAAGAATTAACAAGGGAAGAGAAGATTCACATGCAAATACAATATCTTGGACATCTTTTATGATTGTGAGCCCCCATCAAAATTTTATATGCCAAAATTTTTTATGTTGGACAAGGAAGACAACATAATAATTTATGTTTGTTCATATTCACATAGAAGTTATATTGTCATAGATCCTTTAACATGTGGTGCTTGCCCTATCTTTGCTAGCCAAAAATTCCACACTTAGTAGAAATACTACTTGTGCATCCAAAAACCCATAAACCCAAATCTTGCTTTGAGAGTCCACCATACCTACCCATGGATTGAGTAAGATCCTTCAAGTAAGTTGTCATTGGTGCAATAAGGGAATAAAAATTGCTTCTAAATGTGTTAGATCATGCAGTGTAAGAGAAAATTGAGCATTGTACGAACTTCTGATGGCAAAATAATAGGCGACAGACTGCTTAATAAAGGTTGATATCACAAGGGGCAATATAGCATGACGTTCTTTTGCACTAAGAGATTGAGCATACAACCAAAAAGCGCATGGCAACCTCTGCTTCCCTCTGCGAATGGACTATCTTTTACTTTTATGTATTTACTTTTATGCAAGAGTCAAAGTATTCTTCCCTATTCCTCTTTATTTTATCTTTTGCAAGCATCATGTGGTGAGGAAAGATCTAGGCACATATATCCAGTTGAATATGGGTGGTAATGAGTTATTATTATTGACATCACCCTTGAGGTGAATACGCTGGGAGGCGAAACTATAAGCCCCTATCTTCCTATGTGTCTAGTTGAAACTTTTTGCTCATGGGGTATGCGGTGAGTGTTAGCAATTATATAAGACTATATGATGGTTGAGTATGTTGACTTGCCAAAAGGCTCCGATACAAGACCCTTCCTGACAAGATGATGAATTCTAGTTGCAAAGTTGAATGAGAACATTGTTTGTTGGTTTTCAATAGAGTTTATGCTTTATACTTCGATGTTGTGATGAATTATTACTTGTTCATGAGAAGTTTATGATAAAAGTTATGTGATAAAGTTTGCTGTTGTTATAATAATATGCATGATGCTTCTATGTCCGTATTTTGTTTTTATCGACACCTCTCTCTCTAAGCATGTGGACATGTTTTTGATTTCGGTTTTCGCTTGAGGACAAGCGAGGTCTAAGCTTGGGGGAGTTGATACGTCCATTTTGCATCATGTTTACCTACCATTATTTACTATGTTTTATTGCATAATAATGCCTTTTGGAGTAATTCTAATGCCTTTCTCTCATAATATGCAATGTTTACACAAGGAGGGAGAATGCCGGCAGCTGGAATTCTGGACCTGGAAAAGCTACGTCAAGAGTTACCTATTTTGCAAATCTCCAAATGAGCTGAAAATTTACGAAGAATTATTTTGCAATATATGAGAAATATTGGAGCAAATAACCACCAGAGGGGGCCCGCCTTTACTTACGTACTATACTTTGTGATAGCCATAGTGTTTCATGCTATATATCTTTCTATCACTTAGTTTTTTATCTTGCTTAGCATAAGTTGTTGGTGCAAATAGGTGAGCCTAGTTGTTGTAGGTTTTGTGCTTGATAAATAACTGCTAGGTTTATTCCGCATTTGTTCAAGACTCAGCCATAATTTTTTAAAGCGCATATTCAGCCCCCCCCCTCTAGGCAACATCCAAGATCTTTCTATTTCCCCTAGTGAGAACGAAGGTTATCGGACCAATAGGAGAACCACACATATCCTTGTCTTCAGCACCTACACACAAAAAAGCAAATACTTGCACCTAATGCAAGCAAGAGGGTTGTCAATCCCCTTGAACTCGTTACTTGAATGGATTAAATCTGGCAGTGGTAGATAGATAAAAAAAGTAAAATAAAAGGTACAAAATTGCAGCAAGGTATTTTGGGTTTTGGTAATATGATTAAAGTAGACCCGGGGCCATAGTTCTCACTAGAGGCTTATCTCTCGAAAAATTAGCATACGATGGGTGGAAAAATTACTGTTGGACAATTGATAGAAAAGCGCCTAGTTATGATGTTATTCATGGCAATGATCACATATTGTGACGCCCCTAATTCAATCGTAGACTAATCATACACTCAAATGTGTACGATCAAGATGAGGGACTCACGGAAAGATATCACAACACAACTCTAGACACAAATTAAAATAATACAAGCTTTATATTACAAGCCATGGGCCTCAAGGGCTCGAATACATAAGCTCGAATACACAAGAGTCAGCGGAAGCAACAATATCTGAGTACATACATAAGTTAGACAAGGCTTCCTTAAGAAGGCTAGCACAAAAGCAACAGTGATCGAAAAGGCAAGGCCTCCTACCTGGGAGCCTCCTAACTACTCTAGGTCGTCAGCAGCCGTCATGTAGTAGTAGGCACGCTCGGGGTAGTAGTAGTCATCAGTGGTGTCGTCTGGCTCCTGGGATCCATCATCTGGTCGCAACAATTGGGTATGGGGGGGAAGAGGTTGCAAAGCAACCATGAGTACTCATCCAAAGTACTTGCAAGACTTACATCAGATCTAAACTAAGTATCAATCTATATCAAAGGAATGGGTTGTATTTGTGGACTAAACTGCAGAATGCCAGAAGAGAAGGGGAAAGCCTAGCCTATCGAAGACTAGCATATTCAAGTAGCTCCAAGCATCTTGCAGCATCAGAAGAGATAAGAGTGGCATATTTTAATATTGGTAAGTATGTTGTAACATTGCCCAGAGATCACTTCCTCAACTCCCTACGAGGAACCAATCCCGGAGCCATCATATCCATTACATGCCTCAGCATCTAGTATCCAGTTCTAGTTGTATCGATCGGGATACAACTCCAAGTGTCTGTTACCGTAGGACAGGCTATCGATAGATGTTTTCTTCCCTACAGGGGTGCACAAACTTACCCACCACGCTCGATTAACTCCAGGCAGACACACTTTCCTGGGTCATGCCCGACCTCAGCCAAATGATACGCTGCAACCCGAACTAGGCTTAATAGAGAGGTCGGCACGCCACACTAAACCTATGCCCCCAGGGGTCTTGGGCCATCGCCCCGGGAACGCCTGCACGTTGCATGGGCGGCCAGTGAGCAGACCTAGCTGCGTGCATAACAAAGGCAGGTGCTTACGCAGTCCAACCCAGCATGCACCGTTCTGTCGCATGACGTCTAATAAGCTTCGACTCATGCATACGACACAGAACGCCCATACTATGCCGATGTGATGGTTAGTGCTATTAGGCCAGAGGCCCCTCGGATCAAATATCCAAATCGTAGTGGATTAGGAACGCGCGGTAACGAGCAGAGACCCACGATCATTGTGACCCCGTCGCCCCGTCTCGAGGACTCGCGGCAAGGGCTCAGAATTCCTGGCCACGCCCCGTAATTATACCGCGGGCACCTTCCATGTCAACCCGACTCCACATCACTCGCAATTAAGCTCGCCCGGGTACCCCTCAGGGCCGACCCATCTTTAGTAACATGGTTCAGTGTAAAGTCATAGTAACCATAGTAACCGTGTGTCTAAAACCAAGGGGAACCCTGAGGAATCACCCTCTATGGAATTCCACCTGATGTTATCGTCAAGGCAAACGAAGGATGAATCACCCTCGAGGTCCACTCTTGAGGAGTTGCACGACAGTGTCGTTATCGGGAGTGGAGAAGGAGGAATCACCCTCAATGACCATAACCGATGAACTAACCTACAAGGTTAACATCAGAAGTGCTGATGAGGTATCACCCTGGGCACTCGATAGTAACCCAGTAGTGTCGAGCAACTAAGGGGAAAGTGATGTGCGATGCCGGGGCCTGGTCTTCGATCCCGTTGATCGGGCCTTCTGATAAACCAGTGGGGCAGTCGGGACAAAGTGGGGGTCTCTGATGGGTCTCTACCCATCCTATACTAAACAGTTTAGGATAAGTAGGTAGGTAACAACAGCAGGTTACAATAAACAGGCTATGCAGCAGAAATAGGATAACAGTTGTAGCAGGAGATTCTAATGCAAGCATAAGAGAGAAGGGAATGGGCGATATCCGAATGCTCAAGGGGGGTTTGCTTGCCTGGAAGCTCTGCTGAAAAGGAAGAAGTGTCATCAGAGATGTAGTCGGTCATAGGGGCAGCATCGGTCTCGGGGTCTACCGGAGAGAAGAGGGGGAAGAAACAGTAAATATAAGCAAGCAAAGCATCATAAAGCATAACAAGACGATATGCAGAACTAGGGTCGACCTAACATAGTGCTGCACGAAATAGGTGAAGGGGGAATTCAACTGGGAATGTTTTCCCGGTTCTGGACCTTTGTCAGACAGATGACCGGAGGGGAATGTTCCATGTTAAGCATGCTAGGGCATGTGACAGATGAACTGACCACGCATTCGGATTCGTTGGATTTTTCTGAGCAACTTTCATGTAGAAAACATTTTCATTCGAGTTACGGTTTATTTTCTATGAATTTATAAAGTTTTAACAATATTAAGGGAAATCTCTGAAATTTTGCTAAGTCTAATAATTCGTCAGTTTTAAGCATCATTTAGCTGTTTTTCAAAGGCTACAACTATTGCTCTGTACATCCTATGATTTTGTGCCTTATATCAATTTTTTAGCATTTTATGTGAAATACATGTTAGTATCACTTTCATCCATATTAGAGTTCATTTGCTTGATCAACAACAGCTCTAAAGTAGCTATGAAAATAAAGCTGTTTTTTGGTTTTTCTGTTAACTGGGCATAGAACTTTGTGATTTTCATAGGATTTAATCTATGCATCTAACGAATTTGGTCCAATGGAAACATTTGAGCCTTGTCAAGTGTACTACCTTCTCATATACTTTTTAGTCTTTTTAACAGTAGTTTAACCACAGTTTAGAGGTTGTCTAGAGGGTTAGTTCTTGTAGATTTAGCAAAGCTAGCTACTGCTACAGTAATATTCAGTTAGTGTAGCAGGGCAGCAAAGGAGCAGCAGCAGAGGTGGGCGCGGCCACACTCTGCACACACAGCATGCACGCACACGAGCATGTCGGCAGCCACGGCGCTGGCCAGGGATGCAGCGCCCGAGTGGTAGCCGTAGCAGTGGCGGCGGTGATAGGAAGCAACGGCGGCAGCATGGGCCGCAATAGCAGAGGGAAGTAGCAGCATGGCAACAACACAGCAGGAGCGGCTAGCTGCAGCGGACAGGGACGGGTGAGCGGGCGGTGGGCTCGCGGAGTGAGGGCGACGGGCGAGGCCCGGTGAGGTCACGAGGGTGAGCAGGGGGCCGTGAGTGCTTGCACGCGGCAAATGCCGGCGGTGCGGGGTTGGCGTGACAAGCACCGTGCGGCAGCAGGCACGGGCTGCCAATGGAGCGCAGCAACATGGAAGGGGGCAACCGCAGCAGGGGAGCGAGGGCAGTGATACGTCTCCAACGTATCTACTTTTCCAAACACTCTTGCCCTTGTTTTGGACTCTAACTTGCATGATTTGAATGGAACTAACCCGAATTGACGTTGTTTTCAGCAGAATTGCCATGGTGTTATTTCTGTGCAGAAATAAAAGTTTTCGGAATGACCTAAAACTTCACGAAGAATATTTTGGGAATTTAAAAAAATACTGGCGAAAGAATCAACACCAGGGGGCCCACACCCTGTCCACGAGGGTGCAGGGCGCCACCCTGCCTCATGGGCCCCCTGAGGCTCCACCAACGTCAACTCCAACTTTATATATTCACGTTCGGGGAGAAAAAATTCGGAAAGAAGGATTCATCGCGTTTTACGATACGGAGCCGCCACCAAGCCCTAATCTCTCTCGGGAGGGCTAATCTGGAGTCCGTTCGGGGCTCCGAAGAGGGGAATCCATCGCCATCGTCATCATCAACCTTCCTCCATCACCAATTTCATGATGCTCACCGCCTAAGTGAGTAATTCCATCGTAGGCTTGCTGGACAGTGATAGGTTGGATGAGATTTATCATGTAATTGAGTTAGTTTTGTTAGGGTTTGATCCCTAGTATCCATTATGTTCTAAGACTGATGTTGCTATGACTTTGCTATCCTTAATGCTTGTCACTAGTGCCCGAGTGCCATGATTTCAGATCTGAACCTATTATCTTTTCATGAATATATGTGAGTTCTTGATCCTATCTTGCAAGTCAATAGTCACCTACTATGTGTTATGATCCGGTAACCCCGAAGTGACAATAATAGGGACCACTCCCGGTGATGACCATGGTTTGAGGAGTTCATTTATTCACTAAGTGTTAATGCTTTGGTCCGGTACTCTATTAAAAGGAGGCCTTAATATCCCTTAGTTTCCAATAGGACCTCGCTGCCACGGGAGGGTTGGACAAAAGATGTCATGCAAATTCTTTTCCATAAGCATGTATGAATATATTCGGAATACATGCCTACATTACATTGATGAATTGGAGCTAGTTCTGTGTCACCCTATGTTATAACTGTTGCATGCGGAATCGCATCCGACATATTATCCATCACTGATCCAATGCCTACGAGCTTTTCGCATATTGATATTTGCTTAGTTACTTTTTCGTTGCCACTGTTACAATCACTACAAAAACTACTACTATTACTTTTGCCACCGTTACCGCTACTTCCATATTACTTTGCTACTAAATACTTTGCTGCAGATATTAAGTCTTTCAGGTGCGGTTGAATTGACAACTCAACTGTTAATACTTGATAATATTCTTTGGCTCCCCTTGTGTCAAATCAATAAACTTGGGTTGAATACTCTACCCTTGAAAACTATTGCGATCCCCTATACTTGTGGGTTATCAAGACTATTTTCTGGCGCCGTTGCCGGGGAGCATAGCTCTATTCTTTGAGTCACTTGGGATTTATATCTGTTGATCACTATGAGGAACTTGAAAGATGAAAGAACCAAGATTTTTCTTTCAACTACAAGGGGAGGTAAGGAACTGCCATCTAGCTCTGCACTTGATTCACCTTCTGTTTTGAGTAAACTTGCGACACCTACTCCTGCTATTGATTCTGATATGTCGCATGTTATTGATGATGCCACTTCTGCTATGCATGATGCTTATGATGAAACTACTTCTATGCTTGATAATACTGTGCCACTAGGTGAATTTCTTGATGAACAACTTGCTAGGGTTAGAGAGAATGAAATTATTCAAACTGATAATATTGATGAAAGTGATGATGAAGATTCTCCCCCTAGATATGAATTGCCTGATGTGCCTGAGGCTTATGTTATGGATGAAGAAACTGCTAGAGATCTTTTAGCTTGCAAAGATATATATGATCTTAAGAAATTGTTAGCTAAGCTGAAAGAAAAATCTTTGAATGCTAGAATGAAATATGACCCTGGTTTTGCTACTTCACCTCTCTGTATTTCTGATAAGGATTATGATTTCTCTGTCAATCCTGAGATAATTATTTTGGTTGAATCTGATCCTTTTTCTGGCTATGAATCTGAAACTGTTGTGTCACATCTTACTAAATTGAATAATATAGCCACCATATTCACTAATGAGGAAAAAATTCGTTACTACTATATCCTTAAGTTATTTACGTTCTCATTAAAGGGTGATGCTAAAATATGGTTTAATTCTCTTGATCCTGGTTGTGTGCGTAGTCCCCAGGATAATTTATTACTTCTCTGCTAAATATTTCCCCGTTCATAAGAAACAAGCTGCCTTAAGGGAAATATATAATTTTGTGCAAATTGAAGAAGAGATTCTCCCACAAGCTTGGGAGAGGATTCTCCGATTACTTAATGCTTTGCATGATCATCCTCTCAAGAAAAATGAAATACTTGATATCATTAATAATGGACTAACCGATGCTTCCAGAGACCACCTGGATAGTTGTGATGGTTGTATTTTTAGGGAAAGAACTGTTGATCAAGTTGAATTGCTATTGAATAATATGGTGAGTAATGATAATGATTGGACACTTCCCGAACCAACTCCTAAGCCAACTCCAAAGAAAAGGGGTATTCTATTTCTCAGTCCTAAAGATATGCAAGAGGCAAAGAAATCTATGAAAGAAAAGGGTATTAAGGCTAAAGATGTTAAGAATTTACCACCTATTTAAGAGATACATGGTCTTGATAACCCTACACAGGTAGTAAAGGCAAATTCTCTCTATAGATTTGATAAGGGTGAAATACCATCTACTAAGTTTGCTAGCCAATGCTTGGATGAGTTTGATAATTTTATTGTTAAACAAGAAGACTTCAATGCTTATGTTGGTAGACAATTGAAACGTAATGCTTATATGATTGAACTCTTGAGTGATTATATGTCTAGAGTTAAAGGTGAACTTAAACTTATAAGT
This sequence comes from Triticum dicoccoides, assembly GCF_002162155.2. NCBI lineage: Eukaryota > Viridiplantae > Streptophyta > Magnoliopsida > Poales > Poaceae > Triticum > Triticum dicoccoides. Next base: position 414,318,318 of record NC_041386.1, on the reverse strand, counting down.
AAACATGCTTCTATGGTTACCACTCAAGTAGAACAAGTGCTTAAAGCTCAGAATGATTTGCCCAATGAATTAAATAATAAGAAAAATGATAATGTTGTTAGAGTTGTGACTAGGGGGGTAGAATGACTCAGGAACCTTTGTATCCCGAGGGCCACCCTAAGAGAGTTGAGCAAGATTCTCAGAGAACTAATATTGATACATCTAGTTCTTCTAGGAAGAAGAAAAAGAAAAATGATAGGACTTTGCATGCTTCTAGTGAACCTATTGTTGACACAACTGAGAATCCCAATGATATTTCTATTTCTGATGCTGAAACACAATCTGGTAATGAACATGAACCTAGTGATAATGTTAATGATGACGTTCATGCTGATGCTCAACCTAGCAATAACAATGATGTAGAGATTGGACCTATTGTTGATCATGATAACCCACAATCAAAGAATCAACGTATGATAAGAGAGACTTCGTTGCTGGGAAGCACGGTAAAGGAAGGGAACCATGGGTTTAGAAACCCATGCCTTTTCCTCCTAAACCATCCAAGAAAAAGGATGATGAGGATTTTGAGCACTTTGCTGAAATGATTAGACCTATCTTTTTGCGTATGCGTTTGACTGATATGCTTAAAAGGAATCCTTATGCTAAGTATATGAAAGATATTGTTACAAATAAAAGAAAGATACCGGAAGCTGAAATTTCCACCATGCTTGCCAATTATACTTTTAAAGGTGGAATACCTAAGAAACTAAGAGATCCAGGAGTACCAACTATACCATGCTCCATTAAAAGAAACTATGTTAAAACTGCTTTATGTGATATTGGAGTCGGTGTTAGTGTTATGCCTCTCTCTTTATATCATAGACTTGATTTGATTAAGTTGACACCTACTAAAATATCTTTGCAAATGGCTGATAAATCAACTACTATACCTGTTGGTATTTGTGAGGATGTGCATGTTGTGGTTGCTAATGTTACTATTTTAACGGACTTTGTTATTCTTGATATCCCTGAGGACGATAGTATATCTATTATTCTTGGTAGACCATTTTTGAATAATACAAGGGCTATTATTGATTGCAACAAACACAATGTCACTTTTCATGTTAATGGTAATGAGCATACAGTACACTTTCCGAGGAAACAACCTCAAGTCCACAGTATCAATTCTATTGGAAAAACTTCAACGATTACTATTGGAGGTTTTGAATTCCCTCTTCCTACTGTCAAGAAGAAATATGATATTCTTATTGTTGGGGATATGCATATCCCCATTGAGGTAACTTAGTGTTATTCGAAAATTCTCCGGTTTCATGTTATTCGGAAAGAGTTTGATAACAAGACTTGATCAACCTTGTTAGTGGATTCCTTTTGATGAGCATGAGATGGATGAAGCTAGAAAGCACAACTCTCTGTACCCCTTTTTTACTTTCTATTATTTAGATTAAATAAAGCAAAAATAGTATTTTCTGTCTGTTTTCCAAATTATCCTTGCAATAAAAAATACCCTGAAAATAAAAGTTCTCCAAATGTCCTGAAAATTATATATGATTTTTTGTAGAATATTTAAGAATATCTGGCACTGAGAACACACTAGGGGGGCACACCACCTGGCCATGAGGGTCCAGGGCGCGCCCACCCCCCTGGGGCGCGCCCCTGCCTCGTGGACCCCGCGTGGGCCCCCTCCACTTATTCCAGCACCCACACACTTCGTCTTCCTCCAGAACAAATCCTCCCATAGCTCAAACCCGTGTTATAGCTCATCTTGCTGCCATTTTCGATCTCCTTGCTCAAAGCTCCATTCACAAAACTACTTTGGGGATTGTTCTTCGGTATGTGACTCCTCCAATGGTCCAATTAGTTTTTGTTCTAGTGCTTTATTTGTTGCAAATTTTTGCTGCTTAGGTGACCCTGCTCTTGAGATAGCATGTCAAATTTATGTGGTTGAAAGTAGTTTTAATGCATGATATAGCCTCTAGGCACTTGTGGGAGTAGTTACTATCAATCTTGTTGAGTTTGGTTCACTTTTATTTTGAGTCACTAAAAATTTCAGAAATTTTTCAGAGAAAGAAAATGATGAAGAGATTGTTGAGGGGCTCTTCGAGCCGAAGCTCGAAGGATAAGCAAAGTGAAGAGAATAAGAAGCCCAAATATAATCTCCCTCGCACTATGGAGGTTCGGCCGTGCGATTGGCCTTGTGATGAGTTCTTGAGAGCTGCCGGGATTTACGAGGACTTTTATTATTTGGCTGAGAATGCAGGCCTCACCGATTTCCTCTGCGACCAGAGTGAACAGTATCTCCTCCTCACTAATATTTTCATGCAAATGTTTACTTTCATGCTAAGAAATCACCACCTTTAGTGGAATTTCACTTATATGATGAGGTTAAGGAGATGTCACTATATGATTTTTGTCGGGTATGTAAGATACCCTTTGCGGGCAGCATCGAGGAACCACATCATAATGATGTGGAGGGGTTTATTGATACGATTGCTGTAGGGGATATGAGGAAAGTTTCTGATGCAAGAATTACTAGCATACATTTTCCTGTTCTATGTTACTTTGCAATATTTGCTAGTAGATGCTTAATTGGCCGCGGGAACAGTGGAAATCTTAGTGCTCCTGATATTGTTATTTGCCACCATGCTTTGTTTCGTGATACCACTTTCAGTTTAGGCGCTATTGTTGCCAAACGATTAAGTCTGAACCATACAAAGGGCCCCATCTTCGGCGGCATCTTTTCTTTGCACCTTGCTGCACACTTTGAGATACCTATTAGGCATTATGAGAAAGAAGAAAAGTTGATGCCTCCTGTTTTTCTAGATTATAAGATTATGGTAGCACATGACTTTATTGTTAAAAATAAGAAGAAACTGCTTAAGTATAATTTGATTTTTGGCAAAACTCACTATGAGGTTATTACCTTGCCTGCGCCCTCTTTGTTAACATATTTTCAGGCACGTACCTCATCTTGTCGGAGGCCGTTTATGCATACTGGAGCCTGACACCAGCTCCAGAGCCTGAGCCGGAGCCACCCCTTGACCCTTATCGACAGTCTGTTTATCAGTAGGATCCGGAGGAGATCGCCAACCAGTGGCACCTAGAGGACACTCCTCCATACACTGGAGAGGGCAGCTTTGAGCCATGGCCCTAGACCAACTTAGGCCAAAAGCCTAAGCTTGGGGAGTACATATTTCTCACCGACATTACATTCATGTTCACACACTCATGCTAGTTGTTGGTGCTTTATGACCCACAAGTATAGGGGATCTATCGTAGTCCTTTCGATAAGTAAGAGTGTCGAACCCAACGAGGAGCAGAAGGAAATGATAAGGAGTTTTCAGCAAGGTATTCTCTGCAAGCACTGAAACAATAGGTAACAGAAAGTTTTGTGATAGGATAATTTGTAACGAGTAGCAAGTAATAAAAGTAAATAAGGTGAAGCAAGGTGGCCCAATCCTTTTTGTAGCAAAGGACAAGCCTGGACAAACTCTTATATGATGTAAAGCGCTCCCGAGGACACATGGGAATATCATCAAGCTAGGTTTCATCACGTTCATATGATTCGCGTTCGGTACTTTGATAATTTGGTATGTGGGTGGACCGGTGCTTGGGTACTTTCCTTACTTGGACAAGCATCCCACTTATTATTAACCTCTATTGCAAGAATCCGCAACTACAACAAAAGTATTAAGGTAAACCTAACCATAGAATGAAACATATGGATCCAAATCAGCCCCTTATGAAGCAATGCATAAACTAGGGTTTAAGCTTATGTCACTCTAGAAACCCATCATCTACTTATTACTTCCCAATCCCTTCCTCTAAGCCCAAATAATGGTGAAGTGTCATGTAGTCGACGTTCACATAACACCACTAGAGGAGAGACAACATACATCTCATCAAAATATCGAACGAATACCAAATTCACATGACTACTAATAGCAAGACTTCTCCCATGTCCTCAGGAACAAACGTAACTACTCACAAAGCATATTCATGTTCATAATCAGAGGGGAATTACTATGCATATAGGATCTGAACATATGATCTTCCACCAAATAAACCAACTAGCATCAACTACAAGGAGTAATTAACACTACTAGCAACCCAAAGGTACCAATCCCGGGCTTGGAGACAAGAACTAGATACAAGAGATGAACTAGGGTTTTGAGAGGAGATGGTGCTGGTGAAGATGTTGATGGAGATTGCCTCTCCCGATGAGAGGAGCATTGGTGATGACGATGGCGATGATTTCCCCCTCCCGAAGGGAAGTTTCCCCGGCCGAACAGCTCTGCTAGAGCCCTAGATTGGTTCCGCCAAGGTTCCGCCTCGTGGCGGCGAAGTCTCGTCCGGGAAGATGCATTATGATTTTTTCCTCATCGAAATACTCCATATAGCAGAAGATGGTCATCGGAGGGCTACCAGGGGCCCACGAGGTAGGGGGGCGCGCCCAGGGGGTAGGGCGCGCCCCCACCCTTGTGGGCAGGGTGTGGCCCCCCTGGTGAACTTCTTGCGCTCGATATTTATTATATATTCTGAAAATGTCTTCTGTGAAGTTTCAAGACTTTTGGAGCTGTGCAGAATAGGTCTCTAATATTTGCTCCTTTTCCAGCCCATAATCCCAGCTGCCGGCATTCTCCCTCTGTAACATCCCAAAATTCTAAATTTTGGAATGTTATATTAAATAAATAATTGTGATTGTTGTGTGGTTGATTGTGTGAAATTGAGTGGAAATAGAAACTTTTTTAAAAGTTGAATGAGAGGGAATAAAAGGACTTTCCCAGAACTTTTCATTTTGAATTTTGATCTCCATGAATTCAAATTCATTTCATCACAAAACCCTAGAGTGGAGATAGTATGACTTCTTCCATTTAAAGAAATGAAAAAAGGGGTTTTGAAGTAGATTTGAATTCCATTTGAACAATAGTCCAACTCAGAGACTTTATGCCACTCAAGGATTTTCATGAGAGAAGATAATAGGACTTCTTTAAAATATGTGAAATAGAGTGGGAAGTGATGAGGAGCACTTTTGAATTTCATTTGGTTCACTTTTGGAAAGTTTTTCGTTTTGAGTTTCAAAAACATTTCCATTCGTTCAAATAAAATAAAGAGAGAAGGAAATAGGACTCCTTCAAATATCAGAAAGAAAATATGGAAATGGATTATGAAACCAATAGAATTTATTTTAACAATATTTGAAATCATTTGCATCTCATGATTTATTGCATTTTGGAGTTTTCTGGGATATTCAAATATTATTTTCCACTCAAGAAAAATAAAGGAGAGAGGATAGAATGACTTCCTCAAACAAAAAGGAGCTGGAGAATTCATTATAATATTATTTGGTTTTTTGGAGTTTATTTGGTATTTATTTTCTTGGCAAAAAGTGTATTTACTGCATTAGATAAAAAAATTCAAAATTATATGTGCTGGGATTGATGTTCATTATTCTATATATTATCAATGCTGATTTTAGGAATTACTATGGAATTTTTATGAATTTGTTGGAGTTGTTTTTGACCTCACCATGTTTTTTGTAACAAAAAAACAAAACAAAAACACACGCACACCGCACTACCTGGACCGAGGCCACTTCGGCCCAGGGGCGCACCGACCGGCCCAGCCACAGGCCAGCTAGGCCAAGGCCCAGCTGTAGCGCTAGGGCAGCCAGCGGCAAGCGCCCTAGGGCCGCATGCATGAGCCGCCAGCTCCTCCCTTCGCTCGCTACCTGCTGCTGCCGCTGACGCATGGGGCCCGCCCATCGTCCCTAACCTCCCGCAGACCCCGCTGGATGAGCACACGCACGCCCGAACCTGTCGGCCGAAGCTCTAGGGATAGGGCTTATCCCTCGCTCCCTGAGCTCCTGACTGCGCCTATAAAACCCCCAAGACCCCTCTCTCTGTTCTGCCAATTTGCTCATCCTCTCGCACATCATAGGCGCCGCCTTCGTCAGTTGGATCTCACCGGCTGGAGCTCCATTCGCCGGAGGAGCTCGACGACCGTAAGCCACCCCGAGGCCTCAAACTCCGTCAAACTACTCCCCATGTTCTTCCGCACCTAGTTGACATCTCATTTTGCCCCTAGGTTCGCCAGAGACGCTGTCCCCACGACCCGCGTCCTCGCCGGAGCACGGAGACGCCGCACTTCACTCCGCCCGTCCGGGTCACCCCGATGCGCGCCGTCGCCACCACCGGACTGCCCACGTCATGCCCGTCCCATTCGTCTCCTCCCCAATGCCGAGGAGCACCGCCGCCACCGCCCGTCCGCCGCCTGACGCCAGCGCCGCCGCCCCTGTTCGCCGTCCTCACTCGCTGTAAGCTGCCCGCTTCTTCCCGTTCGTTTAGTTTTTTTGTGTTAGCTAGGTTTTGTTTTAGTTCGGTTAACCACGGTTTTAAATAAACCGTGCAGTTTAGTTAAAAAAAACCGGTCTCCGATTTTCATTTTTTTTGCCGCGGTAGCTGTTTTGCTTAGGTAGCGTCCGTTCGCCGAATAGCTTCCGCAGCGAATGCTGCTCGGCCAGTAGGAAGCTGCCACGTGGCCAGGGACATGGTCGCGAATAAAATTTTCACAGTCAAGTCCCTATAAATTTCAGTTTAGCCCCTAAACTTCAAATGGTTGTATCTTTTTAACTGTAACTCCAAATTCGACGAAACCAGCGGCAAAATGTTCGTCTCAAATAGCTTTATCCAGAAAACCAACTTTGAAAACTTTTGGCCAAATTCAAATTTGAACCTTATTCAGATTTGATTTCAAACTTCAATTGACCGTATCTCCTAAACCGTAGCTCCGATTGATGTGATTCTTTTTGCACCGTGTCACCGTTGCCAAACCCTATCACTTGGACCTATCTCACGATATTTTTTCACACATTAGGATCTGTCCATAGTAGTTTTACTCGTATGCCTAGTAGGCACTGTGGTCCACGTCACAATTTTTGGCACCCATGCCCTATGTTGTTTTGCACTTAGTATTTACTTTCGATAGTTAAGTCTGTTGTGTGTTCCTTTGGATTTTTCGAGTCTTTTCATGTTGCATGTTATTTGGTTCTTTGAAATGATTGCTTATGTGAATGCAATGTTTGACTTTATAGATTTTCATCGGAGAGTGACGAATAGTTCTATTGAGTAAATTTCTAAGAGTGATATAATCTTCATCAACTGTTACCAGGCAAGTTCACATTTGACCATTCTTCCAATCACCTATGTTTTATATTATGCACTTAGTCCTTTTGTGGTAGGATTGCATGGTAGGATTTATTGTTGCCAGATGGCTATGCCGTTACCTAGTAGTTCATTGGAGGTAGGTCTGATCTATACAACCTTGTCACCACCGTGTAAGTTTATTTCCGCCTCGCAAATGTAGACGTGGAATTGGGAAGTGTTCATGGTGAGACATGAGTGACAAAGTAGTAATCAGGAACAAGACTTGTAAATGAACTACCTGGGCAGAGGTTTGGTTTGAATGGTGGCGAAGTACAGTGGGAGCATGCATGGGAAATCCATGGTGGTGCACCACTAGTGGTCCGTCCGCCCAGGCTCAATGAGATCAATCGTATTCTCATGTCTAGAAGCTTACGTGTGCAGCCACAAGCCAATATGGGCTCTGGCTTAGTTGAGTAGTTAGTGTGACCCCTTCCGGGATGGGCTAGCAGATGTAGAATGATGTAGGTGTACCGGCCTATCCGTGGGTTAAGGGGGAACATTTTCGAAAGACTATGTCTCGGTCATCCTGTTCTCAAACGCCAGGCAGTGTGAGAACTTCAAGGGAGGCGATTGAGTCTTATGGGGAAAAGTGCACAAACCTCTGCAAAGTGTTAAAGCCTAATCGATTAGCCGTGTCCCCGGTTATGGACAACTTGAGCATCTAGTAGTGGAAATGCTGGGAGATCTCATCACTCTTAATTTAAACAGTTGGGTTTAAATGAAAATTTGGGAATGGATTGAGTTGGGTTTACCAACTCATCCTATGCTATACAGTAGTGGTAGAATGATATCTTTTATTCTAGGGAAAAACTAGCTTTATGCAAAAACTAAACTTAGAGCTTTCCATCAGCCAAATTGCATGTACAAATAGGTTCATTATTCTTATGATGTGACTTGCCAGTACATTCAATGTACTGACCTACGGGGCTGCAACGTCTTATGTTGCAGGAATTTTCTACGACGAGTAAGAGTTACGTTGTAGGGTTACGGTCTACACTCAACTTGCCGTTGGCGTTGATGGGACTCCACACCCGTTCGATTGTTTCCGATGAGACTTATGAGGTATATGTCAGTTTTACATTATTTATACATGTGATTGCACTTTGATATATACATTGATGTACTGTGTGTGCCAGCATACCGATCCAGGGATGGCACAGATACACAGAGACTTGGCCGTTTGAGGTCGGGTCGCTACAGATATGGTATCAGAGCACATGTTGACTGTAGGACGTGACCCTAGAAACTGGAAAGCCCTTAGGATTTCTCTTAAACTTTATTTTGAAAAAGGTCCTTTACCTCTCTTCTTTTCTGAGCTTTATCAAATCTTTCCTTTTACCTCAAATAGTTAGACAATACCCCGTTCACTTTGGACCACACGGAGAATGAACTGAAGCCACTCCGAGAATGACAAGATATCAGACTTCACCATATATTAGAAGACTTGAAGCTACAATAGTCGAAGCCTCCGAAGAATTGAAGAATTTGAAGACACTGAAGAATTCCAAGATTTATATGAACTTTAGAGGACCAAATCGCTGTTGTATACTTACGTTAGATGCGATGTTTGTGAGCTGTCATTGTTTGATGTTTTTCCTAACAGCCACAAATAAAACTTATTTTCAAAACTATATTGTGTGTATTGTGTGTATCTCTCTATCCCTCTTATCTCATCCCGAAACCCTTGGAACCAATAGATGATGAATGAAGATGGACTTGCATTCTCTGAACCGATCACTCAGTTGGAGGCAGAGCTATGGATTCAAAACATGGAGAATCACTTCAGGAGCAATTTGGTTGCAAGGAAGTATGATGTTCAATACGCTCTTCAGTACTTTACAAAAAGTGCTGCAACCTGGTGAAAAATGCATCAGGCCATACAAGGATGTAACGGAGCAAAAACTTGGGAGGAATTCAAGATGACTCTACTGAGGTCTCGTCTTATTCAGAAGCCCTATGGCAATAAAATGAAGAAACCTTGTGCATGCAAGATTTGTGGTGAGATAGGACATACCCATGAAGAACACAAGGATGGATGCCCTCATTGTGAAGGAAATCACCAAGGTGAAGAATGTCCAACTAGGCAGGTTACTTGTTTCTTGTGTGAAGGAACTACGCACTACCCTGCCCAGTGTCATATTTATCCCAAGGTACAAGAAATTACCAAGCAGCAAAAGGAAGCAGTGAAAGAAGCCCTCGGGGAAAGTTTAAAAGAACCTGTGATGAAAGAAGATGCTAACGACCCTGATGGAGAAAGACTAAACAGATTTTACTTCAATGCTTGCTATTCATGTGGAGAAGAAGGACATTTTTCACAGTATTGCACGAAGGAAAGCCAAGAGTATCTAGGAAACTTCCCGACGGAAGAAGTGGAGTTTGATCGACAAGAGATAGAGGAATTGATCGGAACAAATAAGTCGAGGAAGAGAAAGAGCATGTATCCCCAGAATAACCCAATTTCTGCAGAAAAGGACATGAGTCAAATCACTTGTTACAGGTGCAAGGATTTAGGTCATTACGCTAGCAAATGCCCAACAAGGAAGCCAAGAACCCAAGGAGCCAAGATAACCACCAGGAAGCCCCTGGATTTGTCTGAAGTCATTTGTTTATGCTGCAAAGGAGTAGGACATTTTGCGAGAGAATGTTCAGACCCGAGGAGAGCTTGAGCAGAGTAGTTCAGATCTTGATATGGGAATAAAGCATGTAATAAATATGGGATGCACTTTTATTTTTGTTGGGGATGTTGAGTTGAGTTGTGAAATGGGAATTGTAATGGTTCGTGAAGCAATAAAAGTTGATGTGGTTGGAATCTCATATGAGGTGTCATGAGTTGTTTGTTGATTGTGAGTACCTCTCTCGCTATATCACCTAGACTAAAACCTCGAACCCATGGACAAGCTGACCCCAACTTTTCCCAGAAAAACAACCACATTTCACCTAAGGAAATACATATAGTATCCTGAGTACCCCTTCTATCTTATGCCTGCAGATGACAACCCTTTACGAGTCTTTTCTGAAGGGCCCAGAAACGATCATGACCCTGACCAGTGATCAGGATTACCCGAAGATCCTGAAGGACATGATGAAGCATATTCAACTTGAAGGAGATGCAGTTTACAAGGGTTATCCTTTCATGGAGAAGGGAGTTGAACTCTGGTATGTGGAGGTACACCTCCACTGTGTGAAGGGAGTTTGCCCAAAGACTATGGGGCAATACTTTTTCATTTCTCGAGTACCACGAGCAAGATTCTTTGACTCTATTCGTGAAGTTGCTATGGAAGCCATGCGTCAGATTGGAGAAATACTAGAAGCAAGACTCCGTCACACTCAAGAATACCTGAGGGAGGTGCATGTAGAGATGATGGAGATGAAGCTAATGGCCACCACGATGAAGCAAAACGTCGATGATTTGAAGGATCGCATTGCACAATTCTAGTGGGACTGAAGTATCTTCAAGAAGGACAAATGAATAAAGATGGAAGTAATGCTTGACCATACCAAACTATGTGGGTGGCAGCTTTTGTAATAGAGTACTTTTGCAATTTGAGTTTTGAGTAGTGGTTAAGGATGTAATAAAAGATTTGATATGAAGAGAGTATGAATTATGGATGAACCAGTGCATTTTTTTTTGCGATACTTGTCTGTGTGAACACTTGACCAATGGAAAAGGAAATGTATTCCATAGAGTGGATTTTGGACAAATGAGTTGGAGTTTGGTTTTAGTTATGATGGTTACCCCGAGAGTATGAAGTAATGAAGTACTATTGGATTTAAATGAGATGTAATGTTGGAATATGGAACAATAGTAACTCCAAGGATGAGTTAAAGATATACAAGTGTTGAAGTGGGCCATAACCCACAGGACCCAGGATTTGATAAGGAAACAAGCACAATCTTGTTGAAGAAAAGAATTCTGAAGGAAGCTGTGATTTCATCAGCATACGGTTCATAGGAGGTTACGTAAACCCGAGAGTTGTGAAGAAATGATAGAGGTTTATTTTTTTGGCTTGCAGAACCAATGGATTACCCAAACCCAGTTCATGGGGAAGAGAAGTTCTGCAATGCTTGTGAGGATGCCCAAGTGTTAGAATACGTGATTCACTATCTGCGTATGTGGTAATGATTCAAGTACGGGATGGATTGGCCCCCATACCGGAGACTTCTATCATGAACTATCATATGTTGATGGAAAATCAGAGAGCTTGAAAACCCTAGAAGAGTGTCGACACGACAAATCAAAAGCCTTAGAATGGCAGGATGATGGAAACCCTGTACAGGCACCTTTTGCCAATCGTAGTTTATGCGGTGAGGTTTAACCCAGACCCATTTCCTGCAGGAGAAACCAAAAATTGTTGACCACCATCAGATTTTCGATAGTTGTTTAGCATTGATGATAGACCTATCACCTAAGAAGACTCAGTCTCGGGAGGATCTTATTTGTATGAAAGGACTCAAGTTTTTGAGGAAAAAAATGGTTATGCCCTTACCGGAAGAACACCAACGAAGGAGCGATCCCGGAGAATATGAGAAGACTGACACTGTCAACACAAAGGATGGAGTACATGAGTTTTGTTGGAACCGTAACCATGCTTCTAAGGGTGGTAGCACCCCATACCTTGTGTTGATGAATGGATTTTCAAGGAGACCCCCCCCCCCAATCTAACCTTCTTTCTAGCCTCTCCGAATCTCGAGGACGAGATTCATTTTAAGGGTGGTAGTTTGTAACATTCCAAAATTCTAAATTTTGGAATGTTATATTAAATAAATAATTGTGATTGTTGTGTGGTCGATTGTGTGAAATTGAGTGGAAATAGAAACTTTTTTGAAAGTTGAATGAGAGGGAATAAAAGGACTTTCCCAAAACTTTTCATTTTGAATTTTGATCTCCATGAATTCAAATTCATTTCATCACAAAACCCTAGAGTGGAGATAGTATGACTTCTTCCATTTAAAGAAATGAAAAAAGGGGTTTTGAAGTAGATTTGAATTCCATTTGAACAATAGTCCAACTCAGAGACTTTATGCCACTCAAGGATTTTCATGAGAGAAGATAATAGGACTTCTTTAAAATATATGAAATAGAGTGGGAAGTGATGAGGAGCACTTTTGAATTTCATTTGGTTCACTTTTGGAAAGTTTTTCGTTTTGAGTTTCAAAAACATTTCCATTCATTCAAATAAAATAAAGAGAGAAGGAAATAGGACTCCTTCAAATATCAGAAAGAAAATATGGAAATGGATTATGAAACCAATAGAAGTTATTTTAACAATATTTGAAATCATTTGCATCTCATGATTTATTGCATTTTGGAGTTTTCTGGGATATTCAAATATTATTTTCCACTCAAGAAAAATAAAGGAGAGAGGATAGAATGACTTCCTCAAACAAAAAGGAGCTGGAGAATTCATTATAATATTATTTGGTTTTTTGGAGTTTATTTGGTATTTATTTTCTTGGCAAAAAGTGCATTTACTACATTAGATTAAAAAAATTCAAAATTATATGTGCTGGGATTAATGTTCATTATTCTATATATTATCAATGGTGATTTTAGGAATTACTATGGAATTTTTATGAATTCGTTGGAGTTGTTTTTGACCTCACCATGTTTTCTGTAAACAAAAACAAAAAAAACACGCACGCACACCGCACTACCTGGACCGAGGCCACTTCGGCCCAGGGGCGCACCGACCGGCCCAGCCACGGGCCAGCTAGGCCAAGGCCCAGCTGTAGTGCTAGGGCAGCCAGCGGCAAGCGCCCTAGGGCCGCATGCACGAGCCGCCAGCTCCTCCCTTCGCTCACTACGTGCTGCTGCCGCTGACGCATGGGGCCCGCCCATCGTCCCTAACCTCCCGCAGACCCCGCTGGATGAGCACACGCATGCCCGAACCTGCCGGCCGAAGCTCTAGGGATGATCCCTCGCTCCCCGAGCTCCTGACTACGCCTATAAAACCCCCAAGACCCCCTCTCTCCGTTCTGCCAATTCGCTCGTCCTCTCGCACATCACAGGCGCCGCCTTCGTCAGTTGGATCTCGCCGGCTGGAGCTCCATTCGCCGGAGGAGCTCGACGACCGTAAGCCACCCCGAGGCCTCAAACTCCGTTAAACTACTCCCCATGTTCTTCCGCACCTAGTTGACATCTCATTTTGCCCCTAGGTTCGCCAGAGACGCTGTCCCCACGACCCGCGTCCTCGCCGGAGCACGGAGACGCCGCACTTCGCTCCGCCCATCCGGGTCACCCCGATGCGCGCCATCGCCACCACCGGACTGCCCACGTCGTGCCCGTCCCGTTCGTCTCCTCCCCCAATGCCGAGGAGCACCGCCGCCACCGCCCGTCCGCCGCCTGACGCCAGCGCCGCCGCCCCTGTTCGCCGTCCTCGCTCGCTGTAAGCCGCCCGCTTCTTCCCGTTCGTTTAGTTTTTTTTGTATTAGCTAGGTTTTGTTTTAGTTCGGTTAACCACGGTTTTAAATAAACCGTGCGGTTTAGTTAAAAAAACCGGTCTTCGGTTTTCATTTTTTTTGCCGCGGTAGCTGTTTTGCTTAGGTAGCGGCCGTTCACCGAATAGCTTCCGCAGCGAATGATGCTGGGCTAGTAGGAAGCCGCCACGTGGCCAGGGACCTGGTCGCGAATAAAATTTTCACAGTCAAGTCCCTGTAAATTTCAGTTTAGCCCCTAAACTTCAAATGGTTGTATCTTTTTAACTGTAACTCCAAATTCGATGAAACCAGCGGCAAAATGTTCATCTCGAATAGCTTTATCCAGAAAACCAACTTTGAAAACTTTTGGCCAAATTCAAATCTGAACTTTATTCAGATTTGAATTCAAACTTCAATTGACCATATCTCCTAAACCGTAGCTCCGATTGATGTGATTCTTTTTGCACCGTGTCACCGTTGCCAAACCCTATCACTTGGACCTATCTCACGATATTTTTTCACACATTAGGATCTGTCCATAGTAGTTTTACTCGTATGCCTAGTAGGCACTGTGGTCCACGTCACAATTTTTGGCACCCATGCCCTATGTTGTTTTGCACTTAGTATTTACTTTCGATAGTTAAGTCTGTTGTGTGTTCCTTTGGATTTTTCGAGTCTTTTCATGTTGCATGTTATTTGGTTCTTTGAAATGATTGCTTATGTGAATGCAATGTTTGACTTTATAGATTTTCATCGGAGAGTGACGAATAGTTCTATTGAGTAAATTTCTAAGAGTGATATAATCTTCATCAACTGTTACCAGGCAAGTTCACATTTGACCATTCTTCCAATCACCTATATTTTATATTATGCACTTAGTCCTTTTGTGGTAGGATTGCATGGTAGGATTTATTATTGCCAGATGGCTATGCCGTTACCTAGTAGTTCATTGGAGGTAGGTCTGATCTATACAACCTTGTCACCACCATGTAAGTTTATTTCCGCCTCGCAAATGTAGACGTGGAATTGGGAAGTGTTCATGGTGAGACATGAGTGACAAAGTAGCAATCAGGACCAAGACTTGTAAATGAACTACCTGGGTGGAGGTTTGGTTTGAATGGTGGCGAAGTACAGTGGGAGCATGCATGGGAAATCCATGGTGGTGCACCACTAGTGGTCCGTCCGCCCAGGCTCAATGAGATCAATCGTATTCTCATGTCTAGAAGCTTACGTGTGCAGCCACAAGCCAATATGGGCTCTGGCTTAGTTGAGTAGTTAGTGTGACCCCTTCCGGGATGGGCTAGCAGATGTAGAATGATGTAGGTGTACCGGCCTATCCGTGGGTTAAGGGGGAACATTTTTGAAAGACTATGTCTCGGTCATCCTGTTCTCAAACGCCAGGCAGTGCGAGAACTTCAAGGGAGGCGATCGAGTCTTGTGGGGAAAAGTGTGCAAACCTCTGCAGAGTGTTAAAACCTAATCAATTAGCCGTGTCCCCGGTTACGGACAACTTGAGCATCTAGTAGTGGAAATGCTGGGAGATCTCATCACTCTTAATTTAAACAGTTGGGTTTAAATGAAACTTTGGGAATGGATTGAGTTGGGTTTACCAACTCATCCTATGCTATACAGTAGTGGTAGAATGATATCTTTTATTCTAGGGAAAAACTAGCTTTATGCAAAAACTAAACTTAGAGCTTTCCACCAGCCAAATTGCATGTACAAATAGGTTCATTATTCTTATGATGTGACTTGCCAGTACATTCAATGTACTGACCTACAGGGCTGCAACGTCTTATGTTGCAGGAATTTTCTACGACGAGTAACAGTTATGTTGTAGGGTTACGGTCTACACTCAACTTGCCGTTGGCGTTGATGGGACTCCACACCCGTTCGATTGTTTCTGCTGAGACTTATGAGGTATATGTCAGTTTTACGTTATTTATACATGTGATTGCACTTTGATATATACATTGATGTACTGTGTGTGCCAGCATACCGATCCAGGGATGGCACAGATACACAGAGGCTTGGCCGTTTGAGGTCGGGTCGCTACATTATGTAAACCTTGTAAAATAAGAGAGAATAGGCATAAGTATTGTGACATAATGTGTAATAACAACCCATAATACAATAAATATCGATATAAAAGCATGATGCAAAATGGACGTATCAACTCCCCCAAGCTTAGACCTCGCTTGTCCTCAAGCGAAAGCCGAAATCGAAAAATATTTCCACATGTTTAGAGATAGAGGTGTTGATAAAAATAAAATACGGACATGAGGGCATCATGATAATTCTTAGAACAACAACTTATATAATTCTTGTCATATGATCTCTTATGCTAGAGTAATAATTCAATCACAATTTCAAGTATGAATCATAAGCTTCATTGAAAACTAACAAACTATAATCTCAGTCATTGGAGCAATTGCAATTTATCATAACATAGGAAAGAGTCAATATAAGAGATTTTCAGCAAGTCCACATACTCAACTATCATATAGTTTTTCACAATTGCTAACACTCACGCAATTCTTATGGGTATGGAGTTTTAATCAGACATAGAGAAAGATAGGGGCTTATAATTTTGCCTCCCAACGTTTTACCTCAAGGGTAATGTCAACAATAATAGTTCATGAAAACTCACATCTAATTAGCCATATATACTAGGATATTTCCAACATGTTGTGCTTGCCAAAAGATAAAATGTAAAAGGGAAGGGTGAAGATCACCATGACTCTTATGCAAGGTAGGAGATAAAGGTAAACGATAGGCCCTTCGCAGAGGGAAGCAGAGGTTGTCATGCGCTTTTATGGTTGGATGCACAAAATCTTAATGCGAAAGAACGTCACTTTATGTTTCCACTTGTGATATGGACCTTTATTATGCAGTCCGTCGCTTTTATTTCTTCCATATCACACGATCGTATAAAGCTTATTTTCTCCCACACTAAGAAGTCATACATATTAAGAGAGCAATTTTTATTGCTTGGACCGATGACAACTTACTTGGAGGATCTTACTCAATCCATAGGTAGGTTTGGTGGACTCTCATGGCAAAACTGGTGTAAGGGTGTTTGGAAGCACAAGCAGTATCTCTACTTGGTGCGATGAATTTGGCTAGCATGAGGGGGAAAGGCAAGCTCAATCATGTTGGATGATCCATGACAATATAATTTATCTTTGATGTAAGAAAACATAACCTATTATGTTGTCTTCCTTGTCCAACGTTAACTCTTTAGCATGTCATATTTTAATGAGTGCTCACAATCATAAAAGATGTCCAAGATAGTATATTTATATGTGAAGACCTCTCTTTCTTTATTACTTCCTATTAATTGCAATAATGACCAAAACTATGTTTGTCAACTCTCAACAACTTTTATTCATCATACTTTTTTATATGTGAGCTCATTACTCTCCATAAGATCCATATGATCTCTTTTATTCTTTTTATTCTTTCTCTTTTCTTTTATTCACTCAAGATCATGGCAAAATAAACAAGCCCTTGACTCAACACTAATCTTTACTATATATAGCTCACGGACTCGATTACATAGAAAGATCATAAAGAAAAACTCACAACTAGATCATACTAAAACTTTATTCTACTAGATCAAGATATTACCAAAAGGATCGAACTAAGAAAAATGGTAAAGATAAAAGTGATGGTGATATGATACCGGGGCACTCCCCCAAGCTTGGCAGTTTCCAAGGGAGTGCCCATACCAGATACTCAATTCTTCTTTGTTGGTGAAGAAGGTGATGGTTTTGTTGATGGCGTAGGCTTGTCGTCCTTCTTCCAAGGCATAGGCTCACCATCATAGAAGGATGATCGAGTCCCCTAAAACCTCAAATCTGCAGCCAAACTCATCCTCTTGAATCTATATTCATACTCACAATTTTGATTTTGCAGGTCATAGATCTGGCCTTGGAGGTGCTCGATTTTCTCATGAAGCTTGAAGATGGCCTCCCCAATGTCCTTGACGTCTAGCTTGTGGTTGTTGGTGAACTCCATGATCATAATGTGATTGGAATCTAGTCCACGCTCCACCATCTCCTGACGCTTGAAAACTTCTTGCTCCAATGCCTCGAGCCTTGCCTCCATGCTTTCTGTCTTCCTTGGTCCCTCAACATCGCAGATGTGCAATAACCCCTCACTCATCTCAATGGTTTGAGGGTGTTGCAGCATGTCCACGAGGTAGGGGTTGATCACCTTCTCGAAGAACTAGTCCTTGGGGCACTTGAAGACGACATGACGACCTTGATCTGTCAGAAAAATAGCTCGAAACAAAGACAGGAGATTTTTGCGTGATACGGGAGTCAAAACCTCTGGGAGATTATATAATGAATTTTTACCGACCAAAATACGTGTCGTGTAAGAAAACGGAGTCCGGAGAGCACACGAGGTGCCCACGAGGTAGGGGAGCGTGCCCAGGGAGGTAGGGCACGCCCTCTACCCTCGTGAAGGCCTCGTGTCCTTCCCGGACTGCTTCTTATTTTTCTATTTTTATAAATATTCCAAAATGGAGGAAAATGCCATTAGAACTGTTTTGGAGTCAGTTTACTTACCGTACCACATACCTATTCCTTTTCGGAGTCTGAAACGTTCTGGAAAGTGTCCCTTATGAATTCCTCTGGGGTTACGGTTTCAATAACATTGGTTTCAACATTTATAGGATTACCTGAGATATAATGTTTAATTCTTTGACCGTTCACCACCTTCGGATTTGTGCCTTCGGAGTTGTTGATTTTTATGGCACCGGAACAATAGACCTCCTCGATAAGGTAAGGACCTTACCATTTAGAGAGAAGTTTTCCTGGAAAAATCTTAAACGAGAGTTGTATAGCAATACATAGTCACCTACATTAAACTCACGCTTTTGTATCCTTTTGTCATGCCATCTTTTAACCTTTTCTTTAAATAATTTGGCATTCACATAGGCTTGGGTTCTCCATTCATCAAGTGAGCTAATGTCAAATAACCTCTTCTCACCGGCAAGTTTGAAATCATAGTTGAGCTCTTTAATAGCCCAATAAGCCTTATGTTCTATTTCGAGAGGTAAGTGACATGCTTTTCCATAAACCATTTTATACGGAGATATACCCATAGGATTTTTATATGCAGTTCTATAGGCCCATAATGCATCATCAAGTTTCTTGGACCAATTCTTTCTAGATCTATTAATAGTCTTTTGCAAAATTAATTTGAGTTCTCTATTGCTCAATTCTACTTGACCACTAGACTGTGGGTGATAAGGAGATGCAATTCTATGATTAACATCATATTTAGCAAGCATTTTACGGAAAGCACCATGAATAAAATGTGAACCACCATCAGTCATTAAATATCTAGGGACTCCAAACCTCGGAAAAATAACTTCCTTAAGCATTTTAATAGAGGTGTTATGATCAGCACTACTAGTTGGAATAGCTTCTACACACTTAGTAACGTAATCAACAGCAACTAAAATATGTGTATATCCATTAGAGGAAGGAAAAGGTCCCATATAATCAAAGCCCCAAACATCAAATGGTTTGATAACAAGTGAATAATTCATAGGCATTTCTTGACGTCTACTAATATTACCAATCCTTTGACATTCATCACAAGACAAGACAAACTTACGGGCATCCTTGAAGAGAGTAGGCAAATAAAAACCGGATTGCAATACCTTATGTGCAGTTCTATCTCCAGCATTGTGACGCCCCCGATTCAATCGTACACTAATCATACATGCAAATGTGTATGATCAAGATCAAGGACTCACGGGAAGATATCACAACACAACTCTAGACACAAATTAAACTAATACAAGCTTTATATTATAAGACAGGGGCCTCGAAGGCTCGAATACAAATGCTTGAAGACACAAGTGTCAGGGGAAGCAAAATATCTGAGTACAGACATAGATAAACAAGTTTGCCTTAAGAAGGCTAGCACAAATAGGGATACATATCGAAAGAGGCGCAAGCCTCCTGCCTGGGATCCTCCTAAACTACTCCTGGTCGTCGTCGGCGGGCTGCACGTAGTAGTAGGCACCTCCAGTGTATTAGTAGTCGTCATCGACAGTGGTGTCTGGCTCCTGGAGTCCAACGTCTGGTCGCAGCAATTGGGTATAGGAAAGGGGAAAAAGGGGGAGCAAAGCAACCGTGAGTACTCATCCAAAGTACTCGCAAGCAAGGAGCTACACTACATATGTATGCATTGGTATCAAAGGGAAAAGGAGGGTATCATATGTGGACTGAACTGCAGAATGCCAGAATAAGAGGGGGATAGCTAGTCCTTTCGAAGACTACGCTTTTGGTATCCTCCATCTTGCAGCAGAAGGAGATAGTAGATGGTAAGTTCACCAAGTAACATCACATAGCATAATCCTAACCGATGATCCTCCCCTCGTCGCCCCGTGAGAGAGCGATCACCGGTTGTATCTGGCACTTGGAAGGGTGTATTTTATTAAGTATCTGGTTCTAGTTGTCATAAGGTCAAGGTACAACTCCAAGTCGTCCTGTTACCGAAGATCACGGCTATTCGAATAGATTAACTTCCCTGCAGGGGTGCACCACATTTCCCAACACGCTCGATCCCCTTTGTCCGGACACACTTTCCTGGGTCATGCCCGGCCTCGGAAGACCAACACGTCGCAGCCCTACCTAGGCACAACAAAGAGGTTAGCACACCGGTCTAAATCCTATGGTGCAGGGGTCTGGGCCCATCACCCATTGCACCCTGCACGTTGCGTATGCGGCCGGAAGCAGAATTAGCCCCCTTAATACAAGAGAAGGCTTACAGTCCAATCCGGCGCGCGTCGCTCAGTCGCTGACGTCACGAAGGCTTCGGCTGATACCACGACGTCGAGTGCCCATAACTGTCCCCGCGTAGAAGGTTAGTGCGTATAGGCCAGTGGCCAGACTCAGAACAAATACCAAGATCTTGTTAAACGTGTTATCTTGAAATAACCGCGAACGCCGACCAGGGCCAGGCCCACCTCTCTCCTAGGTGGTCTCAACCTGCCCTATCGCTTCGCCACAAAGATCCACACAGAGGGCCGTCGGGAAAGTATGTCCTTCCAGCCCCCAATTCGTGAATCAACCGCGGGTACTCCTCGAGCCAACCCGACTTTAGTCATCACATGTATCATGTATAAAGTATATAGTATATACCCGTGATCACCTCCCGAGTGATCACAGCCCGATAGTATAGCATGGCAGATGGACAAGAATGTAGGGCCACTGATGATAAACTAGCATACTATACTAAGCATTAGGATTGTAGGTAAAGGTAACAATAGTAGTAGCAAGGACAGGCTATGCATCAGGATAGGATAACGGAAAGCAGTAACATGCTACACTACTCTAATGCAAGCAGTAGGGACAAGAATAGGCGATATCTGGTGATCAAAGGGGGGGGCTTGCCTGGTTGCTCTGGCAAGAAGGAGGTGTCGTCATAATGTAGTCGATCACAGGGGTATCGACAGCATCTCCGGGTCTACCGGAAAGAAGTAAAGGAGGGGGAACACAATAAATAATAGAGCAATCGAAGCATCACAAAGCATAACAAGGCAATACGTGGTGCTAGGGGTGACCTAATGCGGTACTAGGTGCTACCGACGAAAGGGAGGGGGACATCCGGGAAAGTATTCTTGGTGTTTGACGTTTTCAGACAGATGAACCGAACGCGGATTGTGGCATGTTCGCTATGCTAGGGATGTGTGGCGGACGAACGGACCCTGTATTCGGATTAGTCTCGTCGTTCTGAGCAACTTTCATATACAAAGTATTTTCATCCGAGCTACGGATTATTTTATATTAATTTTCCAAGATTTAAACAATTTTTAGAATTTCTGGTTTTATATTAATTCGAATTAAAAACAGAATATACTTTTGTCACCTAGTGCTACCCTAGCATGTGAGTATGACAGTGTGGCCAGTGGGGTTGGGTTGACCCGGTCCAAGGTTGACTGGTCAACATATGAATAGTGTAAGTGGGTCCTGCGTGTCAATGTCTTTAGTTTAATAAAATGGTAATTAATCAGGGTGGTCCCACATGTCGTTTACACTATACCTAACCACTACTTAGCCTAACTACTAATTAGCTAACCGAAAGAGCTCCTTCACGGGCGCGCGTCGCAACGCGCGACCTTCCTTTCATGTATGTGATGCCGACAAGGTCTGGTACAGGCCCACCATGTGGCCAAGAAGTCAAACGTGCAGAGGCATGCACGGGAGCCGCTGGCACATGCATCTCTCTCGTAGTATAATTTTCTCCCCCCTGATTTTCACGGGTGGGGCCCGGTGTGTTTCCTAATCATGCTAACCTGATTTGCCAAAAAAGGAAGGTTCGCTCGTGTCGGAAATCGATCGTGCCAACGTGCGCGCACGAGATAGCATCGCTCTTAGCTAACCTACCTAAACAGAACCGGCCTCATCCACACAAATACACACACACAATGCGCTCACACACACAACTACACACACAACACGCACACGCACTGGCGCACACGGCCATGGCCGTGGCCAGCAGCAACAGCAGGCAGCGGCGGGCAACAGTACTCGAGCAGCGGCGGCACCTAGTGGCAGCAGCAGTATGAGAGCAGCAGCAGCACCTAGCGGGAGCAGCAGTACGAGAACAGCAACAAGAGCAGCGGCAAGAACAGCAGCAAGCATCGGCAGTACACATCAGCAAGCAGCCATGCGATGATGGATGGGCGAGGGCACGGCTAGGGCGCGTACGGGGCTCGAGCAATGCGCGGCGGACGGGCGCGGGCGCGCAGCCAGGGGGGAGGCACGAGCGCGCGCATGAGCTGAGCTCCGGGCGTAGCCTCAGGAGGACGCGAGCGACATCTATGGCGACGGATCGAAAGGGGAAATGAGGGGAATCGATGGAGAAGCTCACCGCGGAGCCTGTGGACATGGTCATGGAGCACGGGGATGGCCGGACACGACGAATTCAACAACAAGTGGCTGCAGATGTCGTGAGGAAGATGACCTGATGGCGAGGCTATGCGGCGTCCTGACTTGATTCACTGGAGCGGACGAAGGAGTCAACGGTGAGGGAGCGCTTGGACATGTTGCAGCGACGAGGGGAGTCCAGTGGCCGCAGGACCGACGAGGTGGTGGCGACCACGCGCTCGGACGAAGAAGAAAAACAAAGCGGTGAGCGAGGGGGAAGAATGGGTGGACTAGGGTTTGTCCGATGCGTTGGGGAGGGCTTTATACACCTCGGGGTGCCTGTGGATGATCGACACGGCATCGGAGGAGGCCATGGCGGGCATAGATGCACTCCACGCACATGCACTGCATCCTCTCTGTACATAGGAGGAAGAAAAAGGCCATGGTGGGCTTGGGCCTGCACTGTAGCATTGGGCTACAACTGCGTAGTGTAGCTTTTCGTTTTTCCATTTCCTTTTCTGTTTCTTTTTTCTTTTTCTTTTTTGATATTGTGTTCTATCTACTTCGCCTAGGAAACGAATTTATTTAGTCATGAAACTTGACACACAAATACTAGGTAATATTTTGAGGCCACACAACAAGTCTCACATTATTTGGAAATCACATTTACTTTTAGGATTTAAAATGGCCAAACTAGATGTTATCGGACGTGTTTAAAGGTTACTGGGGTTAATAGGGTTAACCAAATAAGTTGGTTTCTACATGATAAATTATCAGTGGAATTTATGGAATAACGCGAACATTTTTATTTTACTCTTTGATGAAATATTATTTTGACTCTATTTTAAATTCGAATTTGAATCGTTTTTGAACCATTGCGAGATCGGCCATAATAATCGTGGTGACATGACATTATTAGCAGGGGATTATTGTAGCTTAATTATCGGGGTGTCACAATTCTCCCCCACTACAAGAAATCTCGTCCCGAGATTTAAGAGGTGGAATAAGGGGGAAAGGTCTGGTTACGAAATTCTAACGAATATTCTCGGTCTTGGTTTCTCTTCTCGAAGAGGTCGATCCATAGTGTTGATGTCTTCATTCCTATGCATCAATGCATCATGATGAAGTTGTCGTCCTTCCTTTATGATCTTCACCGTACTTACCAAAGGATATGAGGGGAAAACTCTATAAGGACAGATTCTAACAAGACTGAGCATCGAACGGTTAACTCAGGGGAAAAAGCATAAGTACCTCCCGAATTGAAACTTCAGAAGATATCTAGAGGAAAGTAAGAAGGTACCATTAGAAGTTTCAAATGGATAGGCAATCATTTGATGTCTGAAACCAAGTGCGAATGAGGTCTAGAGCACCAAGATTAAGTATTGCGTCTGTTACCAGAATAGATCACTAGGTGGCCCATGAATTACATATGAGGCCACGCGCGAGGAATAACTTTGGAAACCGGGGGTGTAAAGGAGAGTCAGGTTTCGATCCTGTGGAACTGTGGGTTATGGGCCCACCATGTGGGTTAAAAATAGGGAGGGTGATGTCATCTTGCATGGTCATGATAGCAAGGCATGTCAGAAAATAGCCTGTCAGTTACGTCGCCAACAACGTCGGTACCAAGGGCGAGGGACGAAGAGAACCATTTTCTTGCTCGTTGAATGAGGCGGACCATTAGGCAAAGTTCTCGTCCATCGGTGGTTACCGGAATGTCATCAACAAAAGCAACAGGGTCGTACTGACTAGGTTGTACACCAAGGTGTTTACATAAGCAGGAGAATATTACTGCTTAGATCATATAGACCACAAGAAAGGTTGAACAAAACAATGGAAAGGAAAATGTGATTATCAAATTAAACAGAACAATGGACAAGAAAATGTGTTAAAACACATATTTCAGGAGTATATCCTTTCCAAGGACAAACAGAGCATGATATCCATGATAGGATAGAAAGTAGAAAACCATTTAGGTAAGGGGAGAGGAATTTCATGACATTACCCATAAATCGGTGTTTGGATAATTAATATAGAAAATTTAGCATTGTGCTTCAAATGTTCTTATTAAAGATCAGAGTACCACAGACATACTTCAAGATAGCATTGACATGGTCTTCAAGCAAAGGTCGGACTTTGGATACACAAAGGATCCATTAGGAACAACTTATAGGATAAGTAAAATTTCCTCATGGAAGAATGGCTAACCCTGCCAGAAAGGAAACTATAACAATAGGTCCTCCGGCCAGGTGGGCTAGGCATGACATCACCTTACCAGGTTATATAAAGGCTAATTTTATAACTCTTGGAAATATGTTCCAACCATCATATCTGACCGAGATTCGGATCTGATTGGTGTCAGTGTACCTCAGACTCAGGATGTCTGAGAAGAAAAGGTGCAACTCAAATTGACGAGATGTCCTTGTACAATTCTCGAGTAATGAGCTATGGAAGCAAGTTCTGAAACAAGAGTTCATTATTAAACCAAGGAGAGGAAGAGGAGGTGGTTGTTGTACACAGCGACAATTCATCGATATTTCCAAAAAGGATGGATTTCACAATCATGTGAACAAGGTGATAGCAATGATCGGACCAAATGATATAATGTCATTTGTTCAAGGAAAACATCTGCAATTAATCATTGATTGAAAAGGTGCACTCGAAATATGGACTAAGTAGCACGATCAATGTGAGAATGGTGATTCAATAAACAAAAGACTTAGAGTGAAACTATTGATCATTCACTTCAAAGTAATAGGGTTGCTAGAAGTTATGAATTCACACATCATAGTTCAATGGTCGGTATTCCGGTTCGAAACAACACGGGAACCAAGAAATGAATGGAGATGGCAAGACATATTAATATATCAAGAATTCTTAAGAGGTGGAGCAATTCTCACAACATTCTTGACAAGAAAGATGGTAATACTCCAAGATAGAGCCTAATACAAACCAGATAGCAAGTTGCATCCATAACATGAACAAGTTTGTGATGAAAGGAAGGTATGGATGTTGACGATGGTAACTCAAATTACCAAGGGACGAGGATGGCACTTATCATCATGAATTCGATTGATATCCTGGAAGAGCTCAGAATGTTGATGATGATCACGACTCAATTGTCGAGAGATTTCATGAACATGTAATCAATCGGCGACGACATCAAGTCAGAGGAATGATGAAGCGGAAGGTTATTGGAACCATGGGTATGACACAAACTCAAAATCAAACTTGTTGTTCAAGGAGAAATGATATGAAGAGGAAAATCGACGTAAGATTAGCTCACTGTCGAAAGTTGTGCTCCGGGAAGACAGACCAGGTGGCACAATTAAAATTTAGCACGATAATGATATAGTCGATCAGGCTAGGAATGTCATGAAGGATTAATAAACTAGTAACCAACGAAAATTACTCAGAGTTATTAAATTTGAGTGCGAAATCAATTCACTTATCGGTGTTCTTGAGTGACTAATAACTGAGAACCCAGGGGGGAATTTCAATCGGCAAGAATAGTAGTTGAGGAAGAACTCATAAGAAGTTATGTAGTTCTGTGATATTCTCGAGATACCAGATAGTATACTCGAAGGTAGAGCAGAATAGAGGTTGGATAGGTGTAATGATCTGCAGAAGACAAGTACTTCAACTTGTCCGA
The DNA here is from genome assembly GCF_002162155.2 of Triticum dicoccoides. Lineage (NCBI taxonomy): Eukaryota > Viridiplantae > Streptophyta > Magnoliopsida > Poales > Poaceae > Triticum > Triticum dicoccoides. The sequence continues at coordinate 414,292,156 of NC_041386.1, read as the reverse complement.
GAAAAAGAATCAAGGGATATCAATATGGTCAGAACCATGATTGCAAAAGACCATATGTCAGATATAATGATGAACTTATACCAAGGGAATAATTAATTTAAGAGTAGCTTCCATGAAAAGATCTACATCGTGTCCATGGGCATGAACACAAAGTCCAAGGTCGACTCCCACTTCCTCAATGCATAACCTTCCATTCACCTCTCTTATTTAGTAAATGACATTAGTTTTTAAAAGTTTTTACCGAGTGCAATACCAGATAAGTATGACCCGTGAAATCTTTCGGGTTCACATGGATTAGGGAAGGCATAGGTTCAATCCACTGAGGCATCTTAGGAACATATACCAAAAAACTCCAGGGGTCAATAACTCAAGCTCGATAGTAGAGCATGGTTGGCCAAATCAGAGAATACGAATTACCAAAGGCACTATGTATCAGGGGAAAAAGTCACAAGAGTTTTGAATGTGAAGGACACGATCAAATAATAACCCAACAAAGGAATTGGCCAACCACAACGAGGCTGATGTGAGTATCGGTACTCAACCAGAGAAAGCAAGAATGCCAAAGCATCAAATTATTGAATTATCTGAATGACTCGAGGCTTAATTATAAAGGAATCACGATTTCCAATTCAGAAGATCAGAAGCAAACGCTCTGATTAAGGATGGATAAGTTGAGCAGGCTTAAGGGTACAATCAATGGCAATTTGATTGGTCGAGATCCAGCTCATGTTTTAAAATGACGTCTGGGCTGGAAGGATGAATTCTAGGATCTGATTGAGGATTGCGAGCATTCATAACATATTTAGTCAAGGGACTCGAAATGATAGTGACAAAGAATGTCAACGGAGATTACTAGAAATATGGAATTAACCATAATGCGGGAAGGCAAGGAATTCAGAAGCAATAGGCTGCTGAGGATTTTTAAAAGATCGAATAGCATTTTAAAGAATTTTATGAAACACATGAACCATTGGGGATGAACGAATCCCCAATAAATATGAGGAATTATTCATAAGGGCTTTCATGCGGTAATGAACTGCAGGACAGTAAGCTCAAAGTATTCTCCGAACAATTGAGAGTATTTCGAGGCATATTGTAATAACAAGAGCAACGGGGGATGAATGTATGAATGACAAATGCAGGCAGTTATCCATAAGGGTATATCGGTGGAAGGGAATTGTAAAGTCGATGGGCATAAGGGTCTCGGAAAAACCTCAAAGAGTATCTTCTTAATCTTTTGGTGAAGCAAGCGATCGTCCGGACTGAGGGGCTCTCTGGGAGAAAGTATTTACGAGAACCTAGAGTCGCATTTAGTAAATCATTTAACCCGAATAGAAGAGAGATCAAAGTCCCAGAGCATAGACGAGAAATAAAAGATCCTAATACCACTCAATGGCGATGTGGGCCCATGGGCCGCACAACCATGTTAGTAAAACAGTTTTCATTGACTAGACTCAACTTCGGCCAAGGAGTGTGGAAGGGGGATTTCTACTGGCAGACAACTCTGATACCAACTTCTGACGCCCCCGATTCAATCATACACGCAAATGTGTACGATCAAGATCAAGGACTCACGGGAAGATATCACAACACAACTCTAGACACAAATTAAAGTAATACAAGCTTTATATTACAAGGCAGGGGCCTCGAAGGCTCGAATACAAATGCTTGAAGACACAAGTGTCAGCGGAAGCAAAATATCTGAGTACAGACATAGATAAACAAGTTTGCCTTAAGAAGGCTAGCACAAACAGGGATACATATCGAAAGAGGCGCAGGCCTCCTGCCTGGGATCCTCCTAAAGTACTCCTGGTCATCGTCGGCGGGCCGCACGTAGTAGTAGGCACCTCCAGTGTATTAGTAGTCGTCATCAACTATGGTGTTTGGCTCCTGGACTCCAATGTCTGGTCGCAGCAATCGGGTATAGGAAAGGGGAAAAGGGGGGAGCAAAGCAACCGTGAGTACTCATCCAAAGTACTCACAAGCAAGGAGCTACACTACATATGTATGCATTGGTATCAAATGGAAAAGGGGGTTATCATATGTGGACTGAACTGCAGAATGCCGGAATAAGAGGGGGATAGCTAGGCCTTTCGAAGACTACGCTTCTGGTATCCTCCATCTTGCAGCAGAAGGAGAGAGTAGATGGTAAGTTCACCAAGTAACATCGCATAGAATAATCCTAACCGATGATCCTCCCCTCGTCGCCCTGTGAGAGAGCGATCACCGATTGTATCTGGCACTTGGAAGGGTGTATTTTATTAAGTATCCGGTTCTAGTTGTCATAAGGTCAAGGTACAACTCCAAGTTGTCCTGTTACCGAAGATCACGACTATTCAAATAGATTAACTTCCCTGCAGGGGTGCACCACATTTCCCAACACGCTCGATCCCCTTTGTCCGGACACACTTTCCTGGGTCATGCCCGGCCTCGGAAGATCAACACATCGCAGCCCTACCTAGGAACAACAGAGAGGTCAGCATGCCGGTCTAAATCCTATGGCGCAGGGGTCTGGGCCCATCACCCATTGCACACCTGCACGTTGCGTACGCGGCCGAAACAGAACTAGCCCCTTAATACAAGAGCAGGCTTACGGTCCAATCTGGCGCGCGTCGCTCAGTCGCTGACGTCATGAAGGCTTCAGCTGATACCACGACGTCGAGTGCCCATAACTGTCCCCGCGTAGATGGTTAGTGCATATAGGCCAGTGGCCAGACTCAGAACAAATACCAAGATCTCGTCAGACGTGTTATCTTGAAATAACCGCGAACGCCGACCAGGGCCAGGCCCGCCTCTCTCCTAGGTGGTCTCAACCTGCCCTATCGCTTCGCCACAAAGATCCACACAGAGGGCGTCGGGAAGGTATGTCCTTCCAGCCCCCAATTCGTGAATCAACCGCGGGTACTCCTCGAGCCAACCCGACTTTAGTCATCACATGTATCATGTATAAAGTATATAGTATATACCCGTGATCACCTCCCGAGTGATCACGGCCCGATAATATAGCATGGCAGACGGACAAGAATGTAGGGCCACTGATGATAAACTAGCATACTATACTAAGCATTAGGATTGTAGGTAAAGGCAACAACAGTAGTAGCAAGGACAGGCTATGCATCAGGATAGGATAACGGAAAGCAGTAACATGCTACACTACTCTAATGCAAGCAGTAGGGAGAAGAATAGGCGATATCTAGTGATCAAAGGGGGGGCTTGCCTGGTTGCTCTGGCAAGAAGGAGGTGTCGTCATCGATGTAGTCGATCACGGGGGTATCGACAGCGTCTCGGGGTCTACCGGAAAGAAGTAACGGAGGGGGAACACAATAAATAATAGAGCAATCGAAGCATCACAAAGCATAACAAGGCAATACGTGGTGCTAGGGGTGACCTAATGCGGTACTAGGTGCTACCGACGAAAGGGAGGGGGACATCCGGGAAAGTAGTCTCGGTGTTTGACGTTTTCAGACAGATGAACCGAACGCGGATTGTGGCATGTTCGCTATGCTAGGGACGTGTGGCGCATGAACGGACCCCGTATTCGGATTAGTCTCGTCGTTCTGAGCAACTTTCATATACAAAGTATTTTCATCCGAGCTACGGATTATTTTATATTAATTTTCAAAGATTTAAACAATTTCTAGAATTTCTTGTTTATATTAATTTGAATTAAAAACAGAATATACTTTTGTCACCTAGTGCTACCCTAGCATGTGAGTATGACAGTGGGGCCAGTGGGGTTGGGTTGACCCGGTCCAAGGTTGACTGGTCAACATATGAATAGTGTAAGTGGGTCCTGCGTGTCAATGTCTTTAGTTTAATAAAATGGTAATTAATCAGGGTGGTCCCACATGTCGTTTACACTATACCTAACCACTACTTAGCCTAACTACTAATTAGCTAACCTACCTAAATAGAACCGGCCTCATCCACACAAATACGCACACATACACACACAACGCGCTCACACACACAACTACACACATAGCACGCACACACACTGGTGCACACGGCCATGGCCATGGCCAACAGCAACAGAAGGCAGCGGCGGGCAGCAGTACTCGACCAGCGGCGGCACCTAGTGGCAGCAGCAGTACGAGAGCAGCAGCAGCACCTAGCGGCAGCAGCAGTACGAGAGCAGCGACAAGAGCAGCGGCAAGAATAGCAGCAAGCGTCGGCAGTATGCATCAGCAAGCAGCCTTGCGACGATAGATGGGCGAGGGCGCGGCTAGGGCGCATAGGGGGCTCGGGCTGTGCGCGGCGGACGGGCGCGAGCGCGCGCATGAGCTGAGCTCCGGGTGCAGCCTCGGGAGGACGCGAGCGACAGCTATGGCGACGGATCGAAGGGGGAAATGAGGGGAATCAATGGAGAAGCTCACCGCGGAGCCTGCGGACGTGGTAACAAAGCACGGGGATGGCCGGACACGATGAACTCGACAACAAGTGGCTGCTGATGTGGTGAGGAAGACGACCCGATGGCGAAGCTATGCGGCGTCTCGACTTGATTCACTGGAGCGGACGAAGGAGTCAATGGTGAAGGAGCGCCTGGACATGTTGCAGCGATGAGGGGAGTCCAGTGGCCGCGGGACCGACGAGGTGGTGGCGACCACGCGCTCAGACGAAGAAGAAAAAGAAAGTGGTGAGCGAGGGGGAAGAATGGGTGGCCTAGGGTTTGTCCGATGCGTTGGGGAGGGCTTTATACACCTCGGGGTGCCTGTGGATGATCGACACGGCGACGGAGGAGGCCATGGCGGGCATAGATGCACGCCACGCACAGGCACTGCCTCCTCTCTGTACATAGGAGGAAGAAAAAGGCCATGGTGGGCTTGGGCCTGCACTGTAGCATTGGGCTACAAGTGCGTAGTGTAGCTTTTCGTTTTTCCATTTCCTTTTCCGTTTCTTTTTTGTTTTTCTTTTTTGATATTGCCTTATATCTACTTCGCCTAGGAAATGAATTATTTAGTCATGAAACTTGACACACAAATACTAGGTAATATTTTGAGACCACACAACAAATCTCACATTATTTGGAAATCGCATTTACTTTTAGGATTTAAAATGGCCAAACTAGATGTTATCGAACGTGTTTAAAGGTTACTGGGGTTAATAGGGTTAACCAAATAAGTTGGTTTCTACATGATAAATTATCGGTGGAATTTATGGAATAACGCGAACATTTTTATTTTACTCTTTGATGAAATATTATTTTGACTCTATTTTAAATTTGAATTTGAATCATTTTTGAACCATTGCGAGATCGGCCATAGTAATCGTGGTGACATGGCATTATTAGCAGGGGATTACTGTAGCTTAATTATCGGGGCGTCACAAGCATGGTGTCCTCCATAAGCCTCGGAGTGACACTTGCATAGGATTTGTTCCTGTTCATGCTCAGGTACACAACGTCTAATAACACCATCTACTCCTTCTTTATAAAGATGTGGGTCATCCCAAAAGTAATGTCTCAAATCATAAAAGTACTTTTTCTTTTGCTGGTATGTGAAACTAGGTGGTATAAATTTAGCAACAATGTAATTAGCATAATCAACATACCATGAATCAGTATGAGAAGCATTTATGACATTTAATTGTTCATCAGGAAAGTATCATCAATAGGTAGTGGGTCATCAAGCACATTTTCTAACCTAAACAAGTTGTTTGCAACGGGGTTCTCAGCTCCCTTTCTATCAATAATATGCAAATCAAATTCTTATAGCAAGAGAACCCATCTAATAAGTTTAGGTTTAGCATCTTTCTTTCCCATGAGATATTTAATAGCAGCATGATCAGTGTGAATAATTACTTTAGAATCAACAATATAAGGTCTAAACTTATCACAAGCAAATACAACTTCTAAGAATTCTTTCTCAGTAGTAGCATAATTTCTCTTAGCAAGTCTAGAGTTTTACTAGCATATTGAATAACATTTAATTTCTTATCAACCCTTTGCCCTAGAATAGCACCTACAGCATAATCATTAGCATCACACATAATTTCAAAAGGTAAATTCCAATTAGGTGGTTGAACAATAGGTGCAGAGATCAATGCTTTCTTAAGTATTTCAAATGCTTCTACACAATCATCATCAAAAACAAATGGTGTATCTTTTTGTAATAAATTAGTCAGAGGCCGAGAAATTTTTGAGAAGTCCTTAATGAACCTCCTATAAAAACCGGCGTGACCAAGGAAACTTCTTATACCTTTGATGTCCTTGGGACATGGCATCTTTTCAATAGCATCAACCTTGACTTTATCAACCTCAATGCCCCTTTCAAAAACTTTATGCCCCAAGACAATACCTTCATTAACCATAAAGTGGCACTTTTCCCAATTCAAGACAAGATTAGTTTCTTAACATCTCTGCAAAACTCGGTCAAGGTTGCTTAAGCAATCATCAAAAGAGGATCCATAGACCGAAAAGTCATCCATGAAAACCTCACAAATCTTTTCACAGAAGTCAGAGAATATAGCCATCATGCATCTTTTAAAGGTAGCATGTGCATTACGTAAACCAAAAGGCATACGTCTATAAGCAAAAGTACCAAAAGGGCAAGTAAAAATAGTCTTTGATTGATCATTGGCTGACATAGGTATTTGAGAGAAACCAGAATAACCATCTAGAAAGCAAAAATGTGTATGTTTGGATAATCTTTCTAGCATTTGATCGATAAAAGGTAAGGGGTAATGATCCTTTTTTAGTAGCTTTATTAATTTGTGGAAATCAATTACCATCCTATAACCTGTAATAATTCTTTGCGGGATCAACTCATCTTTATCATTAGGAACGACAGTAATACCTCCTTCCTTAGGGACACAATGGACAGGACTTACCCACTGACTATCAGCAACGGGATAAATTATACCTGCCTCAAGAAGCTTTAGTATTTCCTTTCTTACCACTTCATTCATCTTAGGATTCAGTCATCGTTGATGATCATGAACTGGTTTGGCATCTTCCTCTAAATTCATTTTGTGTTGACATAGAGTGGGACTAATGCCCTTAAGATCATCAAGAGTATATCGAATAGCAGCACGGTACTTCTTTAGAGTTTTCAGTAATCTCTCTTCTTCATACTCTAAAAGGTTAGCACTAATAATAACATGATATATCTTTTTCTCATCAAGATAAGCATATTTAAGAGTATCGGGTAACGGTTTAAGCTCAAACACGGGATCACTCTTGGGTGGAGGAGGATCCCCTAGGATGTCAACAAGAAAATTGTGTTTAAGGATGGGTTCCTGTTTAAAGAATACTTCATCTATTTCCCTTCTTTCATTCATAAACATATCATTTTCATGTTCTAGCAAATATTATTCTAAAGGATCACTAGGAGGTACGGCAATAGAAGAAAGACCAATAATTTCGTCTTTACTAGGCAATTCCTCTTCACGGTGTTGTCTACGAAATATAGAAAAGTTAAATTCATGAGACATATCACCCAAACCAATAGTAACAACATCCTTTTTGCAATCTATCTTAGCATTAACAATGTTCAAGAAGGGTCTGCCAAATATAATGGGACAAAAGCTATCTTGTGGGGAACCAAGGACAAGAAAATCAGCAGGATATTTAGTTTTCCCACACAAGACTTCAACATCTCTAATAATTCCAATTGGTGAAATAGTATCTCTATTGGCAAGTTTAATTGTGACATCAATATCTTCTATCTCAGCAGGTGCAATATCATGCATAATTTCTTTGTATAAGTCATGAGGTATAGCACTAGCACTGGCACCCATATCACATAAGCCATGATAACAATGATCTCCTATTTTAACAGAAATAACAGGCATGCCTACCAAAGATCTAGTTTTATCTTTAGCACAAGGTTTAGCGATTCTAGCAGTCTCATCACAGAAATGAATAACATGCCCATCAATATTATCAGACAAGAGATCTTTCACAATAGCAATATTAGGTTCAACTTTAATTTTCTCAGGAGGTGTATAGGTTCTAATATTGCTTTTATGAACCACAGTTGAAGCTTTAGCAGGATCGTTTATCCTAATAGGGAAAGGTGGTTTCTCAACATAAGAAGTAGGAACAATAGGATCATTATAAGTGATAGTCTTTTCTTCAACTTTAATAGGTGCAGCTACTTTTACTTCTATGGGAGAATGATATTTAAACAACTTCTCCCTAGGGAGATCAACATGAGTAGCAAAGGATTCACAGAAAGAAGCTACTATCTCAGAGTCATGTCCATATTTATTGCTAAATTTACGAAAAACATCGATATCCATAAAAGATTTAACACAATCAAATTTCGGTGTCATACCTGACTCCTTACCTTCGTCGAGGTCCGAATCTTCAAAGTTGCGTTTAATTCTTCCAATAAATTCCATTTGAATTCAATAGTCTTTGTCATAAAAGAGCCAACACAAGAAGTATCGAGCATGGTGCGATTCTTATCAGAAAGCCGAGCATATAAATTTTGAATAATCATTTCTCTCGAGAGCTCATGATTGGGGCATGAATATAAAATTGATTTAAGCCTCCCCCAAGCTTGAGCGATGCTTTCTCCTTCGCGTGGCCAGAAATTATATATATAATTGTGATCACGATGAACAAGATGCATAGGATAAAACTTCTGATGAAATTCCAATTTCAATCGTTTATAGTTCCATGACCCCGTATCATCACATAGCCTATACCATGTAAATGCATCTTCCTTCAAAGATAAAGGGAAGACCTTCTTCTTAATAACATCTCCGGGTACACCTGCAAGCTTAAGTAATCCACAAACTTCATCCACATATATTAAGTGCTCATCAGAATGCGTTGTTCCGTCTCCTGCAAAAGGATTAGCTTGTAGTTTTTCTATCATGCCCGAAGGAATTTCAAACAAGACAGTTCCATTTTTCAGTAGGTTCAGTAGGTTGAGGAGCAACTCTTTGCTCTACTGGTCGAGGTGAAGATACCCCGAACAAGCCACTTAGAGGATTACTTTCCATAGTAACAAGTGATAGTAAATTTTAGCAGACTATATAAATTTTTCCTTACCAAATTCCACCTACCAAAGGCGCTTCACTCCCCGGCAACGGCGCTAGAAAAGAGTCTGATGACCCACAAGTATAGGGGATCTATCATAGTCCTTTCGATAAGTAAGAGTGTCAAACCCAACAAGGAGCAGAAGGAAATGATAAGCAGTTTTCTGCAAGGTATTCTCTGCAAGCACTGAAACAATAGGTAACAGATAGTTTTGTGATAGGATAATTTGTAACGAGTAGCAAGTAATAAAAGTAAATAAGGTGCAGCAAGGTGGCCCAATCCTTTTTGTAGCAAAGGACAAGCCTGGACAAACTCTTATATGATGTAAAGCGCTCCCAAGGACACATGGGAATATCGTTAAGATAGGTTTCATCACGTTCATATGATTCGCGTTTGGTACTTTGATAATTTGGTATCTGGGTGGACCGGTGCTTGGGTACTGTCCTTACTTGGACAAGCATGCCACTTATGATTAACCTCTATTGCAGGCATCCGCAACTACAACAAAAGTATTAAGGTAAACCTAACCATAGCATGAAACATATGGATCCAAATCAGCCCCTTACGAAGCAATGCATAAACTAGGGTTTAAGCTTCTGTCACTCTAGCAACCCAATCTACTTATTACTTCCCAATGCCTTCCTCTAGGCCCAAATAATGGTGAAGTGCCATGTAGTCGACGTTCACATAACACCACTAGAGGAGAGACAACATACATCTCATCAAAATATTGAACGAATACCAAATTCACATGACTACTAATAGAAAGACTTCTCCCATGTCCTCAGGAACAAACGTAACTACTCACAATGCATATTCATGTTCATAATCAGAGGGGTATTAATATGCATATAGGATCTGAACATATGATCTTCCACCAAATAAACCAACTAGCATCAACTACAAGGAGTAATTAACACTACTAGCAACCCACAGGTACCAATCCCGGGCTTGGAGACAAGAATTGGATACAAGAGATGAACTAGAGTTTTGAGAGGAGATGGTGCTGGTGAAGATGTTGATCGAGATTGCCCTCTCCTGATGAGAGGAGCGTTAGTGATGACGATGGCGATGATTTCCCCCTCCTGCAGGGAAGTTTCCCCGGCAGAACAGCTCCGCCAGAGCCCTAGATTGGTTCCGCCAAGGTTCCGCCTCGTGGCAACGGAGTCTCGTCCGGGAAGATGGATTATGATTTTTTTCCTCATCGAAAGACTCCATATAGTATAAGATGGTCATCGGAGGGCCACCAAGGGGCCCACGAGGTAGGGGGGCGCGCCCAGGGTGGTAGGGCACGGCCCACACCCTCGTGGGCAGGGTGTGGCCCCCCTGGTGAACTTCTTGTGCTCAGTATTTATTATATATTCTGAAAATGTCTTTCGTGAAGTTTCAGGACTTTTGGAGCTGTGCAAAATAGGTCTCTAATATTTGCTCCTTTTCTAGCCCAGAATCCCAGCTGCCGGCATTCTCCCTCTTTATGTAAACCTTGTAAAATAAGAGAGAATAGGCATAAGTATTGTGACATAATGTGTAATAACATCCCATAATGCAATAAATATCGATATAAAAGCATGATGCAAAATGGACGTATCAATGCTCATACTTTTTCATTGTACTATCCATGCTAGTTTAATTTCTTTTTAAGCCTTCTTCTTGTGTGTCTGAAAAACCTTAAGAAAAACCAAAAAAATTAGTTGTAGCTTTTATCTAGTTTACTTTACATGCCTGTAGTAGTAGTAATTAAAAGAAAACCCAAAAAGATTTCTCGTTCTTCTTTTGCTTGTTGGGAGCTTTCCCGTGTAAATAGTTTTATTTCTTTTCTTTTGGGGTCGAGAGGAGAAGACCATGATGAAAATGTTGAGTGGCTCTCATATGCATTGTTGTTGATTTAACAAAGAGCCCACATTATCTTGTCTTCTCTCTTGTATTAAATGCTTGTAGATTCCAGCTTAGTCCAATGCACGTGCACTATTATTATTATCCACACCGTTCGATCGTGCAAGTGAAAGGCAATAATGACGATATATGATGGACTGACTGAGATGAGAGAAGCTGGTATGAACTCGACCTATCTTGTTTTTGTAAATATGATTAGTTCATTGTTCCTTATTCAGCCTATTATGAATGAAACATGTTTGCAATGACAATTAGAGAGTATATTTGCTCATGTCATGCTTAATTAGCTAGGAGTTTATAATGGTTTACCTTGTGTGCCAACATGCTATTAAAATGGTTGTGATGTGGTATGATAGGGTGGTATCCTCCTTTGAACGACTCAAGTGGCTTGACTTGGCACATGTTCATGCATGTAGTTGAAACAAAATCAACATAGCCTCCACGATATTTATGTTCATGGTGAATTATATCCTGCTCATGCTTGCACTCAGTGTTGATTAATTCTAATGCATGTTCATGGTTGTTGTTGCTCTCTAGTTGGTCGCTTCCTAGTCTCTTTGTAGTCTTCACTTGTACTAAGCGGGAATACTGCTTGTGCATCCACCTCCATAAACCCCAAAAGTTATTCCATATGAGTCCACCATACCTTCCTATATGTGGTATCTACCTGCCGTTCTAAGTAAATTTGTATGTGCCAAACTCTAAACCTTCAAATGAAATTTTGTTTTGTATGCTCGAATAGCTCATGTATCAACTAGGGATGTCTATATCTTCCATGCTAGGTGGGTTATTCTCATGAGGAGTGGATTCCGCTCCTCATTCACGAGAAAACGGCTGGTAACCGGGATGCCCAGTCCCATGCTTAAATTAAAATAATTGCAAACAAAACTCCCCCAGGATTGTTGTTAGTTGGACGCACCCGTTGTTTCGGACAAGCCATGGATTGATGTTTGTTGGTGGTGGGGGAGTATAAACTTTACCATTCTGTTTGGGAACCGCCTATAATGTGTGTAGCATGGAAGATATCGAGATATCTCAGTTGTTATGTTGACAATGAAAGTATGCCACTTAAAATATTATTTATCTCAATTTCAAAAATCGAGCTTTGGCACCTCTACAAATCCCTGCTTCTGTCACATCCCTAGCTTTACCTTGCACTAGGCTAGCACTTGCTTGTTGCATCGTGTTTAAATTTTATGTAAACCTGAAATGGGGATTGATCAAACCCTAGCACAAGAAAAAATTCTAATAGGTTCAAATAAAATCTTTTTCAAAAATCCCAAAATACCTTTGAAAATGTTCATGATTTCTGATAAATGTGAAAACCTCTACCAAAAATGTTGGACATATTTCAAGGTCATTCCTGGATTTTTGAACTAAATCATAAATTATTTGAATTTGGGAATTTAAATGCTATAAATATTTTAAATGCTCAAATAATTCTGAAACTAAATGGGGTTGTTGTAAAATATTTCATTAGTGCCCACAATTTATTTCAGGATTTTTAGAAAAGGTTTAGTATTTCTACTAAATCCAAACAAAGAAAGAAAAATAGAAAACAGAAACTAGATAGAAAACCAAAGAGAGAGGGCACTGTACCTGGCAGCACACTTACCTGCCCAGCTAGCAGCCCAGCCCATGCGGCCACCTGCCAGTCATCGTCCTCCTCCAGTTAGAAGGACGAGAGCGTGTGGCCACCGCGCGCAAGCACATGCCCCGGCCACCTCCTGCTTGTTGCCTCCCCCTGGACGGCCTAGAGTCGCCACGATACCCCTTGGAACCCTCTCACTCCTCCCCGCGCTTTCCACCCCTCCTCTGTTGTAACACCTAGGATGTAACTTGCCATATTTGTAACTCCGACTCTTGCCATTTTCGGCTTTAAGTTATGAGATTTCCCTTCGTGGTTGGGTTTTGTCTTACGTTTCGCATTTTTTTCATGTCATGCATTTCATATCATGTAATCATGTGCATCGCATTTGCATACGTGTTCGTCTCATGCTTCCGAGCATTTTCCCCATTGTCCGTTTTGCAATCCGAAACTCCTATGTGCACCAGCGTGCCCCTCTTGTATCTTTTCGTGAGCGTGTCTTAAACGTTCTCGGAATGGACCAAGATTTTCCAAGTGGCCTTGGTACACCACCGGTAGACCGCCTGTCAAATTTCGTTCCATTTGGAGGCCGTTTGATGCTCCAACGGTTAACCGGGTAACCGCGATAGCCTCTTGTGTGTTGCAGCCGAACACCCCTCCAAAACGGCCCAATAACCCATCTAAACCACTTCCATGTCCTCCGTCATTTGGACACTCATACCTCCTCCTACCTATAAAAGGCCTCCTCCTCCGAAATTTCAGGTGAAACCCTAGATCCGCCCTATCCCTCCGCGCCGGACGCGTTCGCCGCCGCGCCCCGTCCACTCAGATGCCGCCATGTGGCGCTCCATCGCCGCCGCCGCCGAAGCCCGCCAGGCCCGCGCCTGGCC